>NC_139698.1:2510956-2880956 GCF_964188405.1 Protomyctophum parallelum | reverse complement strand
AAAGATTGGCCTCCAGGATGGAACCTAGGTAGGTAATTTGATCTTTTCGTGTGATAATATTGTCACCCACTCTAACCAAGAAGCCATCCATATATGGAGCTGACATTCCTTATGTTGATCATATACGCTCCATATATGGCCAGTACAGAACTGTACTGTGAAACTCACTGTGAAAGTGAGTGAGTGAGTGAGTGAGTGAGTGAGTGAGTGAGTGAGTGTGCGTACGTGCATGCGTACATGCGTGTGTGCGTGTGTTTTGAGCATGTGAGCGTGTTATGACGATGTTGTTTTTCTAAACGGACATGTTGTCAAATAAATGCAGCCACTCTATTACCACAGAGACACAGACAGGAAGCAGTTCCTTCATGTCAGCATGTTGTTTATTTTTATTATTTTTCTCTGAGTGGTGCAACCACTCAGAGAAACAGCATTGTCCCTATGTATGTTTAGAGCATAGGGGCAGCGGTGGCCGAGCGGTTTGCGGAGCGGTCTTGATATCGTGAAGGTCGCTATAGTTCGTATCCCCGGACCGGCACGTTAAAATGACCACTGCTGAAGTGCCCTTGAGCAAGGCATTGAACCTCTACCATGAAATGTTCTATGAGCAGGGCCTGGCTGTAAACAAGTTCTTGAGCTTAGTCCAGTTACCCTGCAGGGTAAACATGGTACCTTTCCTTTCCTTAGTCCAGTTACCCTGGGTAAACATAGTACCTTTCCTTTCCTTAGTCCAGTTACCCTGGGTAAACATAGTACCTTTCCTTTCCTTAGTCCAGTTACCCTGGGTAAACATAGTACCTTTCCTTTCCTTAGTCCAGTTACCCTGGGTAAACATGGTACCTTTCCTTTCCTTAGTCCAGTTACCCTGGGTAAACATGGTACCTTTCCTTTCCTTAGTCCAGTTACCCTGGGTAAACATAGTACCTTTCCTTTCCTTAGTCCAGTTACCCTGGGTAAACATAGTACCTTTCCTTTCCTTAGTCCAGTTACCCTGGGTAAACATAGTACCTTTCCTTTCCTTAGTCCAGTTACCCTGGGTAAACATAGTACCTTTCCTTTCCTTAGTCCAGTTACCCTGGGTAAACATAGTACCTTTACTTTCCTTAGTCCAGTTACCCTGGGTAAACATAGTACCTTTCCTTTCCTTAGTCCAGTTACCCTGGGTAAACATATAGTACCTTTCCTTTCCTTAGTCCAGTTACCCTGGGTAAACATAGTACCTTTCCTTTCCTTAGTCCAGTTACCCTGGGTAAACATAGTACCTTTCCTTTCCTTAGTCCAGTTACCCTGGGTAAACATGGTACCTTTCCTTTCCTTTTACCAACAGGCCAGGGGGCGCTGTTGCACCACTCACTTCAGACTGGTCTGATTCTTTTTATTTTCTCCTCACCACAGGGGCCAAGACGTGGAGAACGGCAATGTTACAAAAGTGTGTGTCTCTGCCAAAGCTGCTCCCCCGCCAGGTAACTACTGGTACTACAACAACACATTTATAACATTAGGCCTAAAGCTGCTCCCCCACCAGGTAACTACTGGTACTACAACAACACATTTATAACATTAGGCCAACAATACAATTATGAAAAGCCTATTTGACTAAAGCGAGCAATAACAAGAGATTAAAGGAGAATTCCTTATTTTGTGCAAAAGTGCATTATTGGCTATTTCCCCTATACCATAAGCCCTCAATGGGGGGTGGGTTTTTGCGCTAATTCGCTTATTTCCATCAAAATAAGTAGTAAAGTGTGCCGCTCAGGATACTATTTAGATAGATAGATAGATAGATAGATAGATAGATAGATAGATAGATAGATAGATAGATAGATAGATAGATAGATAGATAGATAGATAGATAGATAGATAGATAGATAGATAGATAGATAGTACATACAGCCATACATTAATATCCACTAGTAACTAGTGGTACCGAAAAGGTGAAGGCAGAAGCCGAGGCTTATTGCATTTACATTATGAAGAGAGGATATATACAAAAATATAACTTTTTGAGCGATGGAAATAAGAGAATTAGCACAACACCCCAATGCCCCATTAAATTACATGCAATTAAATTCAATTCATTGAGGACTTATATTAGGGGAAATAGCCAATAATGCGCTTTTGCACAAAATAACACCTGCACCTCTTTGTTGGAGACGTAACAACTACAAATATAGCCTTTTTAGCATGGCTTTTTTACTGTCATTAACCCATTTTGGGCGGGGACCCCTTTTGGGTGTTAGCATTGTTATGCTTTGGCTAATGAAAAATAGCATAGGTCTGCTATTTTTATAAAATCTAAGAACGACTGACATAGAAACATAGCTTCTTCAGAAAACTGTCAGGATCTAGAAGACATTTTTAGAATCTGATCTCAGGTCAAAATGGGTTTAATACTGTGTGGTAAACTCTGTAAGAATGGGATTAGTTTGTTGTGCTGAAACAAATGATCAGCTGTCGATCTGGAATCATTAGAACCCATTTTTGTAGCCCTATACCCTTCTGGTACGGTTCTGTACACTTGTACAGTATGTACAGTATTCAAGAATTACAAAAACAAAATGATGCTGCTATATAAATATTTGATGTTTTTTTTCAGAAAACTTAGCTCAGGATTTAGAAGGCATTTTTTTTTAGAATCGGCCTCAGTCCAAAATATAGCATGTTTCAATATTTATAACTATACGTTTACATACATTACAAATACATGCAGCCCAAGATGATCCACTGACATGGATTAACAATCTGCCTTAAAAAGGGTTGCTACACTGCCACCTACTGTCCATATTAGTAAATGTCACCGTCTGCACAGTGAATGAATACTTTATACTTTTGGTACTTTAAGTAAATGTTGACCACCGGCCTTTTACTTATTATTATTAGTATTTACACATTGCAGTGTATAGGAATGACCGCGTTAGTGGCTGGAGAAACAGTACAGAGGCATCGGTAAAGGGCAGTGTTGTTTTCCTCGACTAAAACTAAGACGAAAAATGTTCGTCGACTACCTATTTTCACTGACAAAAACAAATGGAAACTAAATGAAAACTAAGCTATGATGACTAAAACTAAGACTAAATATACTGACAATTTCGTCGACAAATAAAAACTAGACTAAAATGTTAGGAAGGGACTAGTGGACAAGAGATCCAGTATAAGTCATTTTACACTTGGTTGCATGCTGAAAATAGCTGATCTACAAGCTGTAGATCAGCTATTTTCAGCAAGTGTAAAAACACTCATTACGACGGCATCAAGGCCCGCCAAAATACATTTTAGTCGACTAAAATGTGACTCAAACTAAATGAAGTTTCAGTCTAAAGACTAATATGACTAAAATGGAAAAACAACCCTGGTTAAGGTTAACCAATGGTACGTTTATTCACCAAAGGCATAAATACAGGAAGCTCTCTACTCCACTGTTGTTTTTGGCAGCAAATTTCGATTTTAGTTTTAGTCATATAGTCTTTGGACTGAAACTTCATTTAGTTTTAGTCACATTTTAGTCGACTAAAATGTATTTTGGCGGGCCTTGATGCCGTCGTAATGAGTGTTTTTACACTTGCTGAAAATAGCTGATCTACAGCTTGTAGATCAGCTATTTTCAGCATGCAACCAAGTGTAAAATGACTTATACTGGATCTCTTGTCCACTAGTCCCTTCCTAACATTTTAGTCTAGTTTTTATTTGTCGACGAAATTGTCAGTATATTTAGTCTTAGTTTTAGTCATCATAGCTTAGTTTTAATTTAGTTTCCATTTGTTTTTGTCAGTGAAAATAGGTAGTCGACGGACATCTTAGTTTTAGTCGACGAAAACAACACTGACCTTTACCAATGCCTCTGTAGCCTACTGTTTCTCCTGTTATACTGTTATAGTCTAGTTTTAGTCTACTAAATGTCATAAGATTTTAGTCGACTAAATCTACAGGTGATTTAGTCGACTGAAATGTGTTTTGGCGGGCCTTGATGCCGTCGTAATGAGTGTTTTTACACTTGCTGAAAATAGCCGATCTACAAGTTCGCAACGCGTGAGTCTATTAGTTTGACTTGAGTCTATTAGTTTGTATTTGTCGGCAAAATTGTCATTATATTCAGTCTTAGTTTTAGTCATCGTATAGCTTAGTTTTCATTTTGTTTCCATTCGTTTTTGTCAGTGAATAAAGGTATTTTTAGTCGAGGAAAACAACACTGCTCTACTCCCAGCACAGACTTCAGTTCACTGGCAAAATGGCCGCCTTTTATACCCAGCTGGACATGATGAGAATGGACTATCCCATTTACACACAGGGGGGTGTCTTCAAATGAGAACATGCCATGAATACATACAAGAAATACATATAAATAACCTTAAACCATGCAAATGTTACAAGTTTCTGTGAACTACATGAACTATACAAGTTATATAATAAGTCCTTAACCCATTCTGACCGGGCACCCATTTTGGTGTCGGCATCATGTTATGCTTTAGCTATTGAAAAATAGCAGATCTACAAGCTCATATCGCGCCACCGAGTGGCGCGATATGAGCTTGTAGGTCTGCTATTTTTGAAAAAAATCGAAGAACGACTGACATTTTTAGAATCTGATCTCAGGTCAGAATGGGTTCATCAGACCAGTGTGTGTCCAGTGGAAAACTCGTATGAATCTGATCTCAGGTCAGAATGGGTTCATCAGACCAGTGTGTGTCCAGTGGAAACCTCGTATGAATCTGATCTCAGGTCAGAATGGGTTAATTCACACTACAACATAGCACATAGAACTCCACATTATTGCACTTCCCAAACAAATTGCATCTATAACCCACATTGCACTTTCCCCTCATATTTGTTTGTTCTGACCTGAGATCAGATTCTAAAAATGTCTTCTACATCCTGACAGTTTTCCATTCTGACCTGAGATCAGATTCTAAAAATGTCTTCTACATCCTGACAGTTTTCCATTCTGACCTGAGATCAGATTCTAAAAACGTCTTCTACATCCTGACAGTTTTCCATTCTGACCTGAGATCAGATTCTAAAAATGTCTTCTACATCCTGACAGTTTTCCATTCTGACCTGAGATCAGATTCTAAAAACGTCTTCTACATCCTGACAGTTTTCCATTCTGACCTGAGATCAGATTCTAAAAATGTCTTCTATGTCAGTCACTCTTCGATAAAAAAAAAATAGCAGACCTAAAAGCTCGTAGCGCGCCACTCGGTGGCGCGCTACGAGCTTGTAGATCTGCTATTTTTCAATAGCTAAAGCACGAAATGATGCTAACACCAAAATGGGTTATTACTCAGTGGCGTGCACAGACATTTAGAGGGGCAGGTGCTCAAGGGGAAAAAAGGGCACCTTGTGCAGCGCATGGAACCGTCCGGTTGCCTTAATAGTGTGAGATTTATATATTTTAGGGCCTAAATAATATATATAAGCTTTTTATCAATAATTGACCAATGTCACCATGTTCCACATACTGTACACTGTACGAAAAAAAAAAACATTACTATTTATTTATTTTCTCCAAAAGGGCACATTTCTGTCCAGAGGGCAAGGGCAGGTGTTGCTCTAGCACCCCCTGGTGTCTATCTGTGCACACCGTTGCCACTACTGTTGAAATGTCTTCCACCTTGTGTTAAAGGAGAATTCCATGCTAGAAGGCTTTCTTACCTTTATTTGTAGTTGCAAAAGTGCATTATTGGCTATCTCCCATAATTTATAAGCCCTCAATGAGGGTTGGGTTTCTGTGGTAATTTGCTTATTTCCATCGAAAATAGTAGTAAAGTGTGCCGCTTGGGATACTATTTACATTATGAAGAGAGGATATATACAAAAGAACATCGATTTTTGAGCGATGGAAATAAGCAAATTAACACAACACCCCAATGCCCCATTCAATTCAATGCAATTCATTGAGGGCTTATCGTAGGGGAAATAGCCAATAATTCGCTTTTGCACAAAATATAACACCTGGACCTCTTTGGTGGGGACGTAACGACTACAAATAAAGGTTAAGAAAGCCTTCTAAGCATGGAATTCTCCTTTAATCAGACCAGTGTGTGTCCAGTGGAAACCTCGTATGAATCTGATCTATTTTAAACGTCAAACTTGTGTAACCGATTTCTCTCTCCGTCCCTCCACAGAGGAACGACGCGCCTGTCTGACGGACGTCGTGACGCTCCCGTGTCCCAAACCCTCCAACCTGGCCACGCTGCGCTGGATCACTCCCAGAGGCTCCGCCCTCCCCCAGAGGCTCCTCCTCCTCCTCGGCGGCGTCAGCGGCCTGTCCTTCGCGCTCACGGAGGACACCGTGGGCGCGTACGTCTGCGTGTCCGAGGAGGGAGGCTACGAGGACCGCGTCGCGTCCTACTCCGTCAGACTGAGAGACTCGGCGCCGCCGTGCGCCGCGGTGCAGGCTCCGCCCATGGCCCCGCCGCCGCTCGCCGTGCAGGCTCCGCCCATGGCCACGCCCATGGCCACGCCCATGGCTGCGGAGCCTCTGAAGGGCGACGACGACGACGGCGACATCTTGTCCGCCAACCCCGCCGCCGTCGTCAGCGTCAAACGGAAGGCCGTCGCGACCGACACCACCAGCGCGCCGACCGCGACACAAACATCAGCGAGCACGGAGACCAGCGAGGCGGTCGCGTTCCTCCTCCTCCTCCCCGCTACGGACGCCGCCGTGCCCCGTGAAAGCTCGGAGGAGCGAGGCCGGCCCACGGATCTTCTCGCCGCTACCATCGCTACCACCACCGCCGCCGCCGCCGCCACCACCGCCGCCACCGACGAAGAGCCTCACCGCACCGACAACAAACCTACGCCGACAGAGCGCCGCGGTCGTAGCGACGCGGTCGCCGCCGTCGTCGTCGCGACTAGTACGGACGACGCGCCCGAAAAAAGACGACGGCCCCCCGCCACCGCCGGCGGGCAAGGCCGCCGTCGCGCCGCCTCATCAGGCTCGGACCCTCCTCTCCCTCCCACCGTCGCCGTCAGGAGCGAGCTCCACCACCGCCACAGCAGCACCGAAACGATTCCACGCAACGTTCACGACGTCGGTCCAAACACCGAGGAGACGGCCACCGTCTGCGTCTACGACGGCCCCCACGACGAGGAGGAGGCGGAGCCGCGAGGGAGAGTCACCAAGAGAGAGGAGAGGAGGAGGAGTCACTTCAACCAGCTGGTGGTCGTCGCCGTCCTCCTGGCCGTCTGCGTCGGCGTGCTGCTGGTCGGTCTGGCCCACAGGTGGCGCCAGAGTCGCCGCCGCCACCACCTCGTTCCCGCGCGGGGGGGGCCGGGGGGGGCTCTGGGTTCCCCCGAGAGCGTCCCGTCGCTCAGCCAGGAAGTCGACGTGGTGGTGAAGGTTATCGCGCGGTCGGACGGAGCGGTCGAATAACTTTCACGACTCGGATATACGTTTACTTTACGGCCTTTTTTAATTAAAGACGGAGTGCCACGATATTTTTTTTCCACCCTAAAACATCATCAGGTATTATTATAATATAAGGAGGAAGAACTTTTTCCAAAAAGGGGTACAGTATTTGTTAAAATTATGCTTTTATGTGGACACGCCCCCCAGTTCATTAAGTATGCCTAGATTGCCTGGTGGGTGGTGATGGGTGGTGATCCACCTGAACTGAAGCCGCACCCACAGCTGTAGTTGTATGATAAAGGGGGAGGGGTTAGGGGAGGGGCTGATAGTGTGATGTCACTATATTACTGTTTACTTCATTGGCCCGTTTGACTGTCAAGGGTTCAGCCTCCAGGAAGAAACCCTAAATACAAAGTTAAAACAGAATTGCACATAAAAACGACTCTAGGGTGTCTAATGAAGTACTGTCATCTCATAGACACATACAGTAGACTCCAGGGTGTCTAATGAAGTACTGTCACCTCATAGACACATACAGTAGACTCCAGGGTGTCTAATGAAGTACTGTCACTCCATAGACACATACAGTAGACTCCAGGGTGTCTAATGAAGTACTGTCACCTCATAGACACATACAGTAGACTCCAGGGTGTCTAATGAAGTACTGTCACCTCATAGACACATACAGTAGACTCCAGGGTGTCTAATGAAGTACTGTCACCTCATAGACACATGAAAAACTGGAAAAATAACAAACATTGTGGCACTCCATCTCTAAGGTGAAAAGTAAAAGGAAAGGTACAACTTCTTCGCCAGTATTCTTGAGCTATTGAAAAATAGCAGATCTACAAGCTCATAGTGCAGCACCGAGTGCCGCGCTACGAGCTTGTATATAGGTCTGGCTGCTATTTTTGAAAAAACCCCGTGAAAATGTGCCGCGAATCTTTGAATAATATATTCTTTCAGAGCGAACGTTTTTAACTCAAATCTTTGCTTCTGGGAGGTCACTCATGATTTAGAAGACTTTCTATAAATGTGTTAAATCAGCTTTCCATCATTTAGGTCATACATGGGCAACTGGGGGCCCCGGGGCCACATGTGGCCCCCACATTCACTTAATGCAGCCCTCAGGTTAATATCAACTGGGGGCCCCGGGGCCCACATGTGGCCCCCACATTCACTTAATGCGGCCCTCAGGTTAATATCAACTGGGGGCCCTGGGGCCCACATGTGGCCCCCACATTCACTTAATGCGGCCCTCAGGTTAATATCAACTGGGGGCCCCGGGGCCCACATGTGGCCCCCACATTCACTTAATGCATCCCTCAGGTTAATATCAAATGGGGGCCCCGGGGCCCACATGTGGCCCCCACATTCACTTAATGCGGCCCTCAGGTTAATATCAACTGGGGGCCCCGGGGGGCCACATGTGGCCCCCACATTCACTTAATGCGGCCCTCAGGTTAATGTCAGAATACTGATATACTCACTTTAGAAGTTCAGTCTAAATTAGTAGCTTAATGAGTTGTATTAAAAATGTCCGATTTATGTCCAATGTATTTGTATTTAGTTCATACAAGTTAACGTAACTATAATTTAAAGGCATTTGCAATTAAATAAAACGTTACTTTTCAGGATTCCAAATTGAAAAAATAGCAACAAAAATAAATAATGCAGTGTTTCAATTCAAATAATAGAAAAAAATAGCCGATCTACAAGCTCAAAACGCGTCGCAGTGCGACGCGTTTTGAGCTTGTAGATCGGCTATTTTTTTCTATTATTTGATCGGCTATTTTTTTTGCTACGACAGTATAATATGCAACGTATGGCCCCTCTGGAGTGAGGGTGGAAATATAGAGGCCCCTCCTCTCCATCCTCCATCCTCCACCCCTGATTTAGGTGGTGATTTGTATGTCTGGGCGGTGCTAGCCCCTCCTATACGCCCATCTTTGGGTGTCTGTCCCAGGGGGGCAGACAGCCAGATATTTCGTGAAGCCTCATTTGAAATCGGTAGTTCATATAATGGCCTGTTGTGGCGCTGGACTGGACCCAAAAAGCCCCATAGCTCCATAGAGGCCCATGTATTTTGGCCCAACTTCACCTAGACTGTATTACCTTAATAAACATGGTCATGAATACTTTCTTCTTCCAGTCACTAGTTTAAAGTCTCATTTCTAATGTCATAATATTCTTTTTGGAAAATTATGGTCCCATTAATTAAAAAAATGACCATAAAGTCGCGTATGTTCTGAGGGGCGTGGCTACCGTTACAGTCTATGATCGGGATTCCCCTCCCACTCAAGAGTCTTCTCCTCCCACTCAAGTCAAAATAAAAACCAACGGAGAAGAAGGGGGGAAGTCCCGCCTCGTTGTCTGGGCAGCCAATGACCAGCTGGTACAAAACGGAGCCAGCCAATGGCCAGCTGGTACCAAAAGATGGCGACTTACATCAGGAATTAGCATATCATTACAGGCTTCATTTTACGTTCATGTTAGACCCGGGGAACGCTTTGTCCATATTTTTTACAGTCTATGGTCTGTCCCCGCAAGCACACTGTCGCGCGTGGTCGCGCACGTTTTCAGCTGCGCACAGTTTTTTTTTTTTTAAGACAACTGGTGGATGGAAAAGAAGCTCCTCCACCTCCACCTCCACCTCCACCTCCACCTCCTCCGTGCCCGACCGACGCAGAGGAGAGCGCATCCGGGAAGCTGTCCGTCGCGTCAGTCAGTCAGTCGGGCGCGGAGCGGAGGATTGTGCGCAGCTGAAAACGTGCGCGACCACGCGCGACAGTGTGCCTCCGCTGAGTGTGTGTATATAGGCTACTGTACCACACATGAAATGATTTGATTGGCTGAGCATGGAATATGATGATATACCTCACTTCACACGAGTGTGATTTATTTTTATTTTTTATTGTTGCACTTTTTTATTTTTTTGATTCGTTGAATGTTTTAAAGGGATTGTTTTCTTTTCAATTGCATTTTGGTAA
The DNA here is from genome assembly GCF_964188405.1 of Protomyctophum parallelum. Lineage (NCBI taxonomy): Eukaryota > Metazoa > Chordata > Actinopteri > Myctophiformes > Myctophidae > Protomyctophum > Protomyctophum parallelum. The sequence goes on along the minus strand of NC_139698.1, from coordinate 2,870,621 downwards.
TTTATCTTATTTTTATTAATTTTATGTTTTCTGAGCTCAATTGCACCCCCCCCCCCAAAAAAAACGGTATTTTAACCTTCAGTAGATTTTCTTGGTCTGACAACGAGCTTAAATTATCCAATTCAATAAAAACATACAATAAATTATTTAATTATTTAAGCAAAGGTAATTGATGCATATTATTATTATTATTATAGCAGCAGAACAAACAATAATAATGGGTGAATATTATGTAAAATATGTCAAATTGGATGTAAAATAATATGTATACAATACACATGTAATAGTACTTATATTATGAAGATAAGATATAACATATTAAGTACACCTTATGTGTTAATTATTATGTCCGTAAAACGAATTGTGAACCAAACATTTTGTTAACTTTTTGTTCTATTTATTTTTCCTTTTCTGTTTTGGTTTTCAAGCAAACCAACAGTGGCTTTATTGACTTCTACTTGTAATGGTTCGTTTTGTCCACATGGGGACAAGACAATAATAACTATAAATAATAACTATAAATGAGTGCGTGCGTGCGTGCGTGGAAAGGGGATTGGCCGAAAATGTGATCTAATGTGCAGCACAGTGACATGTTATGTTGCACAATAACATGGCATTTCATTCATATATATGCAAATTAACTGTAGGGTAATTATGCCAGTTGTGTGGATGCTACATAGCGTTGTGTACTTCTTCTCACACCACTGTAAAAGCAGCCCGTTACACAATTTAAACAATAAGAAAAGACAAAGCAGTTATTTTGTATTCAATTTTATTCTTTTGATTAAACCTTTTTTTTCTCCTGTATTTCTTGAGTACATTTAACTCCAAACAGAAGAGTCTTTTTTACAACAGGGGTTCTCAAAGTGGCTCCTAAAATGATACTGTTAATTTACAGAATGCACCGAGGCGTTCAGAACAATATGCATACAAATATCACTGGTTTAACTTCAGTTCAAATGTCATTTTGGTCCAACACTCTGATTAAATAAGAAAGAAAAGTTGGAATGCAGTGAAAACTGTACATTTACAACTCGTCACAACATGTTGTGAGCTTGTAGATCTTTTGCCCGTCCCCCTCTTCTATGAAATACAAATAATAATAATAATAATATCAAACACTGAGGAGCCTCTGTGTGTGTGTGTGTGTGTGTGTGTGTGTGTGTGTGTGTGCGTGCGTTGGCATACAGTGTGAAGTATCAGTATACATGTGTGAACGCACACTCAAACAAAGACATGCACGCACGCACGCACGCACAGTCGCACGCACGCACGCACACACATGCGTGTGTGGTGAGGTGGTATTGCTTAAGGTAGCCTACTACGCCACCTGGGGAATTGCGCCCCAGGAGATATTTACTAAATGCAACACTGGACACCCGGAGCACGTAATGACTCCCCAAACACAGATTCAGTAACAGTATATATAGATAGGCAAGGCAGAAACGTGTGTAACCAAAGTACAAAGCTTTATTCACTTCATGGTAAAAAATCAGGATGTTTCTTGGACATAAACAAGTTAGTAGTATTTAAGTACTTCAGAGGTACAGATTGGGACACTCAGGGACCGGTGCTGAGGGTTACCAGGGGGACAGGGGACCAGCTAACCCGCCCAGGGTAGTGGCACCCCAAACCGTAGAACACAGCAAAAACAAACTCATGGCACACAATAAAAGGAAAGGGGATACCACTACCACTGGAACGGGCGTCGCCTGGTCCAGACCCAGAGGCCTCAGCACCGGAACTAGCAAAGAGAGAGTTAAAACACGTTAAATGAGCATCCAGACAACACAGGGTTACACTGTTACACAAACAGGTCTCCGTAAACAGGTTCCAATAGAACATTCCCAGTTCATACACAATTATAATGTTTCTTCCTTTGAGTAGTGGATCAGTGGTTGGTCAGTGTTGAGCGATTATTCAGACAAGGCAAAACAGCAGCGTGGCTTCCTTTCACCAAGCCCTGGAAACACAAGCCGCAGTGTTACCAGGCCATTTCAATAAGGCGCAAGTTAAATTAATCAATTATATTACACAAGGAAGATCTACACAAACAAACCTACCACTCATTTAGGGGCAGGATGCACAGGCAGCCTCCAGGCACACATGGGGGGGGGGGGGGGGGTGCTGTCCGTGCAGAGACGGACGGTAGCACACAGACTACAAAGCAAGGGACAACCGGTCAATTTCATGACCATAACTCTAGTCAACAATACACTGACTGCAGGCACGAGAGAGGCTTACCTGGCTTGGGCATAATGAAACAAACAATACTGAAGCCCATTAGGCCAGCCTTGTTTGAGGGATAATTGTCATGAAGGGTCCTTCATGACAATGACAAAACTTTTTTTCCAGCAATAGTGATAACGTAATAGTCAGTGTATCATCATTGCGACCATAAGTCACAGATTACTATGAAAACCTGCAAAACCTGTCGGTCAGTCTGTCACACCTCCATATATGGTTGTCAGTCCGTCATGCCTCGTGACACGCTCCATATATGGCCATCTCCATATATGAAGATCCCGACACTGACCTCTTCAAACCCTGGATAGCCATACATGGAGAAGACTGGATCATCACCTAGATCTGCATATATGGAGACATATATGGGCATCCCAGACCTGTAGTTTCACGACCTACGTATTCACCTTTTTCCTAGGCTGTGTGTGTTCCGCTTCCTGTCGATTTCATTGGATATCATTGGTCATCTGACCAGTTTCATTGTATTTCATTGGATCAAATCGACAGGAAGTGGAACACACACACACAGCCTAGGAATAGGGCCCACCAGTATCAGGGTGTATTAGGATGTTGATATTCATTCATCAGCCAACACTCCCAGCCCTATACGCAGGTCGCTTCTTGCCCTCAGGGCGTCTTACTGGTATCATATGTGCAAAGTGTATCAGTAAACTATGTGTATGTGCAGTGTCTAAGTATATAATAAACAACCACATTTGCGTGGGGAAAAAAAGAAAGTATCAATACAGACAATTTATATAGTAGCTGTTGCAGCCAGAGGAAAAATATAATAAAAACAATTATACAGAATTGGGAGAATAAATTAGCAAAGCAGGATACTGTATGCATCAGAAGGGTGTCCAAAAGCATAATAAGTAGGTCTGCCTTATGTGCTGATCCTTGGAAATATAGGATCCAGTTCAGTCCCAGGTTAGATGCATTAACAGCAATCCTGGTGGGAACTGAGAGGGCGATCAACAAGCTCTCCACACATGTAGTAATGCGATGTGTTCTATTTTGCCTATTTTTGTCAAAGAGATTTGTGGTAGAGGGGAAAAACCGGGATGACTGGAAGCAACGATGGAGGGCTCGTCTGAGGACGACCTAGAGAGAGGGAAAAAGGAGAGGACCAAACACAGACGCCTGGGTCTAACATACAGGGTTTAAGTGGGTAAATCTAATCTCTTGAGCAATATTTGGTTCATAGTAGTTATTGGAATGCTAATGGACTGAAATAAATTAACATCTGATAGCTCAGGGAAGTAAACATTAGAGTAAACAAACATTAAACCAGAAAACAAAAACAGAAAAAGATTTGGCTTAATGGATGGAGGGCCAATTTGCTTTTAAAGAGGATTTACATCCCTCCAAAGCTCCATGTCTCTGATCCCGTGATGAAGAGAGAGACAATCAACAGACATCTAAATTAAAAGGAATAATTCATCATCACAACACCTTGGTTCAATATACAGGCACAGGTCTCTAATCCAGCACTTTGAGGAACACCTCTGGTCAAATAGCACTAATAGTACTTTTCATCATTTGCTCTATTTTCTGAATGCCACGTCCATGGAGGTTACCACATAGAACAACACAATGTTTCTGTGACTAAGAAATTACCCGACACTGTCAGAACAGTCCTGATGTGGCATACTCCACACACACCTGCAGCATCCATGCAGGCTTAAACTTTTTTTTCTTTTTTTTTCTTTTGTGTAAAATACTATTACGCTGAAATGTGGTTCCTGTTTGCACCAGTACTGGTTAGTGGTTAAAGTGATGCCTATTGGGGGAATGACGTTGACAATGACGCTGTGGGACTGCGTGGCATGCTGAAGCCCAAAGGGCCAGCTCTGTTCGGGAACACACACACACCGACTGAGGAGAATCTAACACAGGCAGAGTGTGTGCTGCTTAAATACTGCAAGCAATCAGCTCACTGATTACTGGGAGGAGGATGGGCAGAGTAGAAGTCGACGCCCATACTGCTACACAGGCACGCACGCACACACACACAGGGGAGCCACAACCCCATTATACTATACCCATTAATTACTGTACATGTAGCTCCTCCTCCTCCTCTATCTGACACACAGAGTCACTGAGGAGTCATAGCTGCAGAAACAGAAACCAACATACAGAGGTCCAGTGAACGTGGACTGGAAGGTGTGCAGGTGTGTGAGTGAGTCAGAGGACACTGTGTAGAAGGACACAGTGCCAGCAGCATGGTCTAGATAAACTGCTACTCTGTCGGAGTAGGAGGAGCCTCTGACAGGGAGGACAGTCTTCTTCTTATTATTGTGCCACACAGTGTACCTTTTATTATCACCATCACAGTTCAGACTCCATGATTTATTAGTGTATCCAAAACAACTGTCATCACCCCGTCTGGTGATATCACTGTGTGTCAATGCTACATCAACATCTCCACTACACTGTACCTCACAGTAACAGCGTCCAGTCAGTTCCTCTCTACACAGCACCTGATCGTAGTCCTTAAATCTGTGTGGATGAGGAGGATACTTCTGATCCTCTTCCACCAGCCTCACCGTCCTGTTGTTGTTCTCAGACAGAGAGAGGATCCTGCTTGCTGTGTTTGGATCCAGAGTGAGTTCACACACATCTGATGAGAAGAACACCACAATACAGCACCAGTTTACAATCACACATCATCATAATAATAATAATAATAACAACAATAACAATAACAATAACAATAATAATAATAATAAATAATAATAATAACTAGAAAGCAGTTCCCTGCAGAAACTGCGTGGGCTCGCCAAAAGACGCAATGTATATAATGTACAGTAGAAAATGTATTAAAGCTGAAGGAAAAGTTGAAAAAAGAATGTATAAAAATCTGTAAAAAGAATAAGCATAAATAACTGCATAAAGCGGAATAAAGTATGTGGAAGTTGTAGAAGTGTTTTTAAAAGTTTTTCTTTAAATTTAAAAAAAAAAAAAAAAAAATTGAAGTTTCTTCTTTTCAAGTAAAAAAAAAAAAAAGACGTGTAAAGGCCAGCCAATTGCACAAATAGCAGACCTACAAGCCCACAAGGTATCGCAGAGCAACTCATTGAGATCTTGTAACTTTAATTTCAGCCCTGTAATTAAGCCCTTATATGTCTCAGCTGTGGAAGTTTAAAAGATTGCCAGTACTATGACGGGGAGTGGCGCGGCGCGATATGAACTTGATAGTCTGCTATTTTACAATGGTCCTGAATGGGGGGAAACTATGCCCGAACAAATTGCTCTATCGCAAAAAGTAAAAGTCGAATGCAAATATTTTTTTCGCTGTGAGTGGCCTGAGATATTGAGGTACACCATGTGCGATTGTGGTGTTGGTACGATCGAGAATGTGGTTATAAGAGCGAGTTAAGAATTGTCATCGCGATAATTTCCTCGTAAGGATTTTACTATGGAGGTCAATGAGCAGCTTGACTGTATTTGTGTCACTTAAAATGCTCATTTCCATTGCGCTCCAACTCCAAGGCGCTCATAAGCCTCATATCCAAGACCCAAATGTATTTAAGGAGAAGTCTTCCTAACACTATGGACCAGTGGTAAGTATGATCCAAATTTACTTTACCTGCATCATCTCTCTCCAATGCAGCAATTTTGTCTTTTTGGAGCTGGTGTTCCGCCCTCATCTCAGCCATTGTGTCTTTTTGGAGCTGGTGTTCCGCCCTCATCTCAGCCATTGTGTCGTTTTGGAGCTGGAGCTCCGACCTCATCTCAGCCATTTTGTCTTTTTGGAGCTGGAGTTCCGCCCTCATCTCAGCCATTTTGTCGTTTTGGAGCTGGAGCTCCGACCTCATCTCAGCCATTTTGTCTTTTTGGAGCTGGAGTTCCGCCCTCATCTCAGCCATTGTGTCGTTTTGGAGCTGGAGTTCTGCTCTGAGCTCCTTCAGTTCGGTGTCCTGATTGGTTCCACCATCCTGTTGAACACAGTCATGTTATTACATTGTATTACATTGAGTCTTGAGTTGAGATTTAAAAATGTCTACAGAGGGTGCGTGTCTGAGCTCGAATGGAAGTTTATTCCAGGCTGTTGGGCCATAGAAGCAAAAAGCTGCCTCACCATACTTTTTTGTGCGCATTTTTTTAGGCACTTCAAGTAGGCCAGCATTGGAGGACCTGAGGGGGCAGCTAGGGACATATCTAGGTAGGCAGTCACGGAGGTACGGAGGTGCGAGACCATTGAGAGCTTTATAGACAAGTAACAGAATTATAGACATAAAGACATACCTACAATAGGCAGAAATGTAAATCTATGTAGAGTGTCTTATTTGCTTTGTAGTGACTCTGACATGGATGGTCAGCAACACATAATATGAGGGCTTGAATGGAAGGTGTGCTTCTGCTGAATCCAGCAATACCAATTGTAACTGTAGCTTGAATACTCATGGAGTTACTATTATTATTATTATTATTATTATTATTATTAACTGTAGCTTGAATACTCATGGAGTTACTATTATTATTATTATTATTATTAACTGTAGCTTGAATACTCATGGAGTTACTATTATTATTATTATTATTATTATTATTATTAACTGTAGCTTGAATACTCATGGAGTTACTATTATTATTATTATTATTATTATTATTAACTGTAGCTTGAATACTCATGGAGTTACTATTATTATTATTATTATTATTATTATTAACTGTAGCTTGAATACTCATGGAGTTACTATTATTATTATTAACTGTAGCTTGAATACTCATGGAGTTACTATTATTATTATTATTATTATTATTATTATTATTATTATTATTACTATTATTATTATTATTATTATTATTATTATTAACTGTAGCTTGAATACTCATGGAGTTACTATTATTATTATTATTATTATTAACTGTAGCTTGAATACTCATGGAGTTACTATTATTATTATTATTATTATTAACTGTAGCTTGAATACTCATGGAGTTACTATTATTATTATTATTATTATTATTATTATTAACTGTAGCTTGAATACTCATGGAGTTACTATTATTATTATTATTATTATTATTATTAACTGTAGCTTGAATACTCATGGAGTTACTATTATTATTATTATTATTATTATTATTATTATTATTAACTGTAGCTTGAATACTCATGGAGTTACTATTATTATTATTATTATTATTATTATTAACTGTAGCTTGAATACTCATGGAGTTACTATTATTATTATTATTATTATTATTATTAACTGTAGCTTGAATACTCATGGAGTTACTATTATTATTATTAACTGTAGCTTGAATACTCATGGAGTTACTATTATTATTATTATTATTATTATTATTATTATTATTATTATTATTACTATTATTATTATTATTATTATTATTATTATTAACTGTAGCTTGAATACTCATGGAGTTACTATTATTATTATTATTATTATTAACTGTAGCTTGAATACTCATGGAGTTACTATTATTATTATTATTATTATTAACTGTAGCTTGAATACTCATGGAGTTACTATTATTATTATTATTATTATTAACTGTAGCTTGAATACTCATGGAGTTACTATTATTATTATTATTATTATTATTATTATTATTATTATTATTATTATTATTATTATTATTATTAACTGTAGCTTGAATACTCATGGAGTTACTATTATTATTATTATTATTATTAACTGTAGCTTGAATACTCATGGAGTTACTATTATTATTATTATTATTATTATTATTATTATTATTATTATTATTATTATTATTATTATTATTATTATTATTAACTGTAGCTTGAATACTCATGGAGTTACTATTATTATTATTATTATTATTAACTGTAGCTTGAATACTCATGGAGTTACTATTATTATTATTAACTGTAGCTTGAATACTCATGGAGTTATTATTATTATTATTAACTGTAGCTTGAATACTCATGGAGTTATTATTATTATTATTAACTGTAGCTTGAATACTCATGGAGTTACTATTATTATTATTATTATTAACTGTAGCTTGAATACTCATGGAGTTACTATTATTATTATTAACTGTAGCTTGAATACTCATGGAGTTACTATTATTATTATTATTATTAACTGTAGCTTGAATACTCATGGAGTTACTATTATTATTATTATTATTAACTGTAGCTTGAATACTCATGGAGTTACTATTATTATTATTATTATTAACTGTAGCTTGAATACTCATGGAGTTACTATTATTATTATTATTATTAACTGTAGCTTGAATACTCATGGAGTTACTATTATTATTATTATTATTAACTGTAGCTTGAATACTCATGGAGTTACTATTATTATTATTATTATTAACTGTAGCTTGAATACTCATGGAGTTACTATTATTATTATTAACTGTAGCTTGAATACTCATGGAGTTACTATTATTATTATTATTAACAACTGTAACTTGAATACTCATGGAGTTACTATTATTATTATTATTAACAACTGTAACTTGAATACTCATGGAGTTACTATTATTATTATTATTAACAACTGTAGCTTGAATACTCATGGAGTTACTATTATTATTATTATTAACAACTGTAACTTGAATACTCATGGAGTTACTATTATTATTATTATTAACAACTGTAGCTTGAATACTCATGGAGTTACTATTATTATTATTAACTGTAGCTTGAATACTCATGGAGTTACTATTATTATTATTAACTGTAGCTTGAATACTCATGGAGTTACTATTATTATTATTATTATTAACTGTAGCTTGAATACTCATGGAGTTACTATTATTATTATTATTATTAACTGTAGCTTGAATACTCATGGAGTTACTATTATTATTATTATTATTAACTGTAGCTTGAATACTCATGGAGTTACTATTATTATTATTAACTGTAGCTTGAATACTCATGGAGTTACTATTATTATTATTATTAACAACTGTAACTTGAATACTCATGGAGTTACTATTATTATTATTATTAACAACTGTAACTTGAATACTCATGGAGTTACTATTATTATTATTATTAACAACTGTAGCTTGAATACTCATGGAGTTACTATTATTATTATTATTAACAACTGTAACTTGAATACTCATGGAGTTACTATTATTATTATTATTAACAACTGTAGCTTGAATACTCATGGAGTTACTATTATTATTATTAACTGTAGCTTGAATACTCATGGAGTTACTATTATTAACTGTAGCTTGAATACTCATGGAGTTACTATTATTATTAACAACTGTAGCTTGAATACTCATGGAGTTACTATTATTATTATTAACTGTAGCTTGAATACTCATGGAGTTACTATTATTATTATTATTATTATTATTATTATTAACTGTAACTTGAATACTCATGGAGTTACTATTATTATTATTATTAACAACTGTAGCTTGAATACTCATGGAGTTACTATTATTATTATTAACTGTAGCTTGAATACTCATGGAGTTACTATTATTATTAACAACTGTAGCTTGAATACTCATGGAGTTACTATTATTATTATTAACTGTAGCTTGAATACTCATGGAGTTACTATTATTATTATTATTATTATTATTAACTGTAGCTTGAATACTCATGGAGTTACTATTATTATTATTAACTGTAGCTTGAATACTCATGGAGTTACTATTATTATTATTAACTGTAGCTTGAATACTCATGGAGTTACTATTATTATTATTAACTGTAGCTTGAATACTCATGGAGTTACTATTATTATTATTAACTGTAGCTTGAATACTCATGGAGTTACTATTATTATTATTAACTGTAGCTTGAATACTCATGGAGTTACTATTATTATTATTAACTGTAGCTTGAATACTCATGGAGTTACTATTATTATTATTAACTGTAGCTTGAATACTCATGGAGTTACTATTATTATTATTATTAACAACTGTAGCTTGAATACTCATGGAGTTACTATTATTATTATTAACTGTAGCTTGAATACTCATGGAGTTACTATTATTATTATTATTATTATTATTATTAACTGTAGCTTGAATACTCATGGAGTTACTATTATTATTATTATTAACTGTAGCTTGAATACTCATGGAGTTACTATTATTATTATTATTATTAACTGTAGCTTGAATACTCATGGAGTTACTATTATTATTATTATTATTATTATTATTATTATTAACTGTAGCTTGAATACTCATGGAGTTACTATTATTATTATTATTAACTGTAGCTTGAATACTCATGGAGTTACTATTATTATTATTATTATTAACTGTAGCTTGAATACTCATGGAGTTACTATTATTATTATTATTATTATTATTATTATTAACTGTAGCTTGAATACTCATGGAGTTACTATTATTATTATTATTATTATTATTATTATTAACTGTAACTTGAATACTCATGGAGTTACTATTATTATTATTATTATTAACAACTGTAACTTGAATACTCATGGAGTTACTATTATTATTATTATTAACAACTGTAGCTTGAATACTCATGGAGTTACTATTATTATTATTATTAACAACTGTAACTTGAATACTCATGGAGTTACTATTATTATTATTAACAACTGTAGCTTGAATACTCATGGAGTTACTATTATTATTATTAACTGTAGCTTGAATACTCATGGAGTTACTATTATTAACTGTAGCTTGAATACTCATGGAGTTACTATTATTATTAACAACTGTAGCTTGAATACTCATGGAGTTACTATTATTATTATTAACTGTAGCTTGAATACTCATGGAGTTACTATTATTATTATTATTATTATTATTAACTGTAACTTGAATACTCATGGAGTTACTATTATTATTATTATTAACAACTGTAGCTTGAATACTCATGGAGTTACTATTATTATTATTAACTGTAGCTTGAATACTCATGGAGTTACTATTATTAACTGTAGCTTGAATACTCATGGAGTTACTATTATTATTAACAACTGTAGCTTGAATACTCATGGAGTTACTATTATTATTATTAACTGTAGCTTGAATACTCATGGAGTTACTATTATTATTATTATTATTATTAACTGTAGCTTGAATACTCATGGAGTTACTATTATTATTATTAACTGTAGCTTGAATACTCATGGAGTTACTATTATTATTATTAACTGTAGCTTGAATACTCATGGAGTTACTATTATTATTATTAACTGTAGCTTGAATACTCATGGAGTTACTATTATTATTATTAACTGTAGCTTGAATACTCATGGAGTTACTATTATTATTATTAACTGTAGCTTGAATACTCATGGAGTTACTATTATTATTATTAACTGTAGCTTGAATACTCATGGAGTTACTATTATTATTATTATTAACAACTGTAGCTTGAATACTCATGGAGTTACTATTATTATTATTAACTGTAGCTTGAATACTCATGGAGTTACTATTATTATTATTATTATTATTATTATTAACTGTAGCTTGAATACTCATGGAGTTACTATTATTATTATTATTAACTGTAGCTTGAATACTCATGGAGTTACTATTATTATTATTATTATTAACTGTAGCTTGAATACTCATGGAGTTACTATTATTATTATTATTATTATTATTATTATTAACTGTAGCTTGAATACTCATGGAGTTACTATTATTATTATTATTAACTGTAGCTTGAATACTCATGGAGTTACTATTATTATTATTATTAACTGTAGCTTGAATACTCATGGAGTTACTATTATTATTATTATTATTATTATTATTATTATTAACTGTAGCTTGAATACTCATGGAGTTACTATTATTATTATTATTAACTGTAGCTTGAATACTCATGGAGTTACTATTATTATTATTATTACTATTATTATTATTATTAACTGTAGCTTGAATACTCATGGAGTTACTATTATTATTATTATTATTAACTGTAGCTTGAATACTCATGGAGTTATGGCACTAAACGCATATGTTTTCCCAAATGGGAGGAAATAAATCAGTCCTAAATTAAATCTACAGTATCAGATAGTTTTATTTTGACTTCACTTATGCAAGGGTGGGGAAACTCTAACAAATTCACTTGAGTAGAAGTCCCTAAAATATATGAAATGTCACAAATGAGAAATTGTGAAAGTATATATGCAGCTTAAACAATAGTAGGCTACAGAGATAAATGCAGCCCTAAAATAGAACTATTATTTAGCACACCTGGATGAGGGAAACCAAGCTCCATGCTCAATGTTATCCTCAGACCAGCAAGTCATTCATTCATGTAGAGTTGATGTCATCATTTAGCATGTTTGCTTAAGGTAAAGTTGTATTTAGCTCCACCACATCTGCATTGTACCTATTGCCTATGGCTTTCTTCATAAAACCGACAGGTAAAATCATTGCAAATATTTTGGAATATGAAAAGATTGGAACGTTGGCAAATAAAGTAGCTATCTGACCTAGCTTTAAGTTCCATTTAGTGTAACATACTAACGGAGCATGTCCAGTAGCCATTGACAACAGTAATGTAACCAAGTGTAGCAAAGGATTTACTTTTATAACTATGACTACGCCACCTTGAGATCGTTCAAGGAATTAACAGAATAGACCAGTAAACTGGGTTCCATGAGTTTGGCACAGGGCACATGCATGGACATCAACCTGAAGTGTAACATATAGTTCAGAATAGATTACAGAACATGATTAAAACTATACATTAATGAGACATGCTACTCACCCTGGCAGTAAAATTAATAAAAACAAGAGCAGACCCAGGTCTCAGGACCCACGGCCAGGCCAGCATTCACCAAACTTCTGCTTGGAAGAAGACGGGCCTTTAATAGTTACCTGATGATTGTCAATGAGGAAGTGCCCTATGGTGGCCTCTGAGGCGCAACTTCAACTGGCTACAAGTAGGGATGCACCGATCCGGCTTTTTGGCATTCGATACCGATTTGGATACATGGGGGTCCAGTATCTGCCGATACAGAGTACCGATCCGATACCCCCCACAAAGAAACGTAATAACCTATTAAGCTGTATGCCTCACTGTGTGGAGTCTGGAATCATTATTTTGTGTAAGGCAACATCAAGGCTTGACTTAAACATTACTTTCCCAACTTTGTAAAACAAAATGTAACAAACACAGATATAAATGCACTGAATTATTTATTAAATAACTGTGCAACAATTAGACCAGGTTAATGTGTGCGCAGGCTAGCCTGGCTGCATTCCACATGTTATACTGTCAATACTACACTGCTGTGTCACAGAGCAGGTAGAGTTGTTTTCATACTGTAATTACACATAATTATCGGATCGGATAATGGATCGGCCACCGATCCGATACCCGATCTAGAATTTTAGCCTGGATCGGTATCGGATCGGTGCATCCCTAGCTACAAGTAGATTTGTGGCTTCTTCCACCATCAGGCTACTGAAGGAACTTGGCATCCATGGACAGGCTCTGCGGCAGACAATCAGAACACTCTCTCAAGCAGCTGAAAGAGGCAGCCAGTGGATCTATTCTGGATTAAAAGGAAAGACACCCCCCCCCCCCTCCCCCCCCCCCCCCCCCCCCCACACACACACACACACACACACACATCTGAGAACTCCATTCAAACCCCTCAAACATGAGGGCATAATGAGGTATGCGGTCAGCTGTATGTCTGGCTCAGGGAAGAGGACGCCCCCTGCCTTGCGTAGTCCCGTGGGAGGCAAATCTCAATGATTGGGGCATTATGGGACACAAGCTAAGGCTTGATCACCCTTTAGCTGGCCACCTTTGATGAGGGTGTATACTATAGTGTTGGAAGGCCGAAACACCCGCTGATTCAAAGGCACACTACTGAGGACGTGTCCCAAAATTGACATCATACCCTAGTTGAAATACACCTACTAATGCCACTCTTAACCCATTCTGACCGGGCACCCATTTTGGTGTTGGCATCATGTTATGCTTTAGCTATTGAAAAATAGCAGATCTACAAGCTCATATCGCGCCACCGAGTGGCGCGATACGAGCTTGTAGGTCTGCCATTTTTGAAAAATCGAAGAACGACTGACATTTTTTTAATCTGATCTCAGGTCAGAATGGGTTCATCAGACCAGTGTGTGTCCAGTGGAAACCTCGTATGAATCTGATCTCAGGTCAGAATGGGTTCATCAGACCAGTGTGTGTCCAGTGGAAACCTCGTATGAATCTGATCTCAGGTCAGAATGGGTTCATCAGACCAGTGTGTGTCCAGTGGAAACCTCGTATGAATCTGATCTCAGGTCAGAATGTGTTAACATCAAGGCAATCTCATGTGAGCCCACACCATCTAGTGGCACAATGGACAGTCTTAACATCACGTCCCGTGTTTTAGGATTCAGTAGCCATTGACTACAGTAGAACCCTGACACTGTAGACCTTATAGGGCGAGAAAAGGGGCGAGGTCACGTGCACGCATCGGCCTGGGTGACAGCAGACTGCTGGGCGAGCGCTGGCGCTTTGACATGGGGGGGTCAGATCAACATATGGAATTAATTCTGTACTGGCCATATATGGAGCGTGTCTTGAGTATACAGGGATTAATTAATGAGGTCAGATCAACATACAATATGGAATGTCAGCTCAACAGGTCAGCTCCATATATGGAGATCTAAGGGTTTGAATGTCAGCTCAACAGGTCAGCTCCATATATGGGGATCTAAGGGTTTGAATGTCAGCTCAACAGGTCAGCTTCATATATGGAGATCTAAGGGTTTAAGGTCAGATGTAGAGTTGCTGGCCAATATTGATGACATCAGATCAGGGATGTCATCAATCAGGGCTCCATCCCTGATGATGTCACGTGATGTCACAAGGTGACTAACTGACTGACAGGACATTTATGTTTTCATAGTAAATGTGACGTTTCGGTCGCTATTACAACATGGTTAAGAAAACATCCAAATACAAATAGAAAAAGGAAAGTGACACACGGTCCATAATGTCAAAACCTCCGCAGTGAGAAGACCTTCAACACTAAATGTTGCTCAACAGAGAAATGACAATGATGTTCATAAAACCCTGGCTCCGTATACCAACACTATGTTCTCGTAAACCTGCTCGTATGAAGATAAATATCATACAATACAGTATATAACCTCTGACTGGGAGTTATGACATAATGAAGACTCTGAGCTCTGAGGAAGATGTGATGACGGTCTAAATACAGATCCTGGAAACTGAAGGAAAATCTCATACGTTACAATTTGAATTGTGTAGATTGAGCTGAAAGCTCTGATGTGGTACAGTATGCTCTGAAAGTGTGCTCATGGAATATGCACTGATAGAAGCTGCACGTCCAAGACAAAACAGAGCTGTAGAGCTTCAGATATATTGATGAAGAAAATCATGGACCATGTGTCTTCAGTATGTCATCATCATAACGCTTAGTTTAGTGGCATCACTTTCATTTGATTAAATTAAAATATGTGAACATTTGGTCTGCTGTTCTGATTCTTTGTTTAGTCTGGCTTTAGCTGCTTTATTTCCTTTGGAGGTTTAAGGTAGCTTTATTTCCTTTAGAGGTTTAAGGTAGCTTTATTTCCTTTAGAGGTTTAAGGTAGCTTTATTTCCTTTAGAGGTTTGAGGTAGCTTTATTTCCTTTAGAGGTTTAAGGTAGCTTTATTTCCTTTAGAGGTTTAAGGTAGCTTTATTTCCTTTAGAGGTTTAAGGTAGCTTTATTTCCTTTAGAGGTTTAAGGTAGCTTTATTTCCTTTAGAGGTTTGAGGTATCTTTATTTCCTTTAGAGGTTTAAGGTAGCTTTATTTCCTTTAGAGGTTTGAGGTAGCTTTATTTCCTTTAGAGGTTTGAGGTATCTTTATTTCCTTTAGAGGTTTAAGGTAGCTTTATTTCCTTTAGAGGTTTGAGGTAGCTTTATTTCCTTTAGAGGTTTGAGGTAGCTTTATTTCCTTTAGAGGTTTAAGGTAGCTTTTATGATGTTTATATAATACAAGAGCAGCCGACGATACGACTTCATCAACCTTCCTCATTGTCTTTGTTACTATTATCAACCTTATTCAGTCTGTTACTATTATCAACCTTATTCAGTCTTCTTGGTGAGACCTCATTGTCTCTGTTACTATTATCAACCTTATTCAGTCTGTTACCTTATTCAGTCTGTTACTATTATCAACCTTATTCAGTCTTCTTGGTGAGACGGCTGCAGGCATACTCTCACTCTCAACATTTGGAACTTGTTCTGACTGGTGTAGTTTGCTCAGCAACATGATACATGATGAGATATCTTTAATTTGAAGGAAAGTATATTTTCTGTATTTGGAGCCAGGGTTTATCATCATCATCATCATCATCTCTCTGTTGAGCACCATATTGCATCTGCTTTGGGGTTTGTGACATTATGGATCTTGTTTCTTTACTTTTTTCTAAATGTTTACCACAGATGATACAAATATTTGGATCCAATGTTTGTACATCACACTCCATTCTGGTAAAATAAATAATACGTCAGGTTCAGAATCGACTATGTTTTGACCCGACCGTACACTATTGTTAGGCACTATGCACATTACAGTAACCATGCTGTTACAAGTGATACTAATGAACCATTCTGGTGAAACACAGTCTGGGCTTTGCTATTAGGCTACTGGACAGGATATGTTACTCTAAATGGAGCTTATAAAGCTAGGTCACTCCAGCTAGCTAAATAGCTACTAGACTTCACAAGATTCTTCTCATCTTTTCACATTCCAAAATATTTGCTGCACCTCAAAAACGTAGCACATTGAAGGATGAAGATATCCATTATTGTTTATTTTTGCTTACGTCACAATAGAATTGATACAACGCATACATTACTGTATATGAAAATCACTATTCCACTTAATTACAACAAACGATGGTGAAATACAGAACACAGAATGATCCATGCCAGGTCCCTGGGTCAGTATGTCGGTGTGTATTGGAGCCACAGAGCCCTGTGAGCTGTTTTTACATCAACCATTACAGTGATTCTTTAAGGAATACACATTATAAAAGGACAGAATATGTATTTTATGATTTGCATATACTTCTTGTTTTTGTCCTGTTATTGTACTGTCTTGTCAACCCATTTGGGATTATTATTATTAAGATTTATCTTCTCCCTGCTCCTTTTCTTTTCTGCTATGGAATATGTAAAAAGAAATAAGTACAGAGTAAAATTAATATAATCATGTAAAACCATAACTGAAATGAAATAAATAAATGTGAAATGACATGAAATGATGGTTGATCTCATGAATGCCTTGTAGATTTTGACTTAAACCCCCAGAGAACCTTCAAGTGTCTAATAGAGAAAGAATAAAACTGTTACAGAAAGGGGTTCCCGCCCAGAATGGGTTAAGTGTCGTATGTTGTGCCCATGTGTCATGTACTGTCCATGTCATTTTATGCTTAATGAAAAATATTGAAACACATAAAAGGACAGAATAATAAAATAATAACATTACAGTGTATAAGAAAGTTTCTTTTTTTAATCACTTCTGTAAAAGGTACATTTGATTTATTGAATACTTTAACAGTTTCCTTAACCCATTCTGAACGGGAACCCATTTTGGTGTTAGCATCATGTTATGCTTTAGCTAGTGAAAAATAGCAGATCTACAAGCTCATATCGCGCCACCGAGTGGTGCGCTACAAGCTTGTAGGTCTGCTATTTTTGAAAAATCGAAGAACGACTGACAATTTTAGAATCTGATCTCAGGTCAGAATGGGTTAATAAAGACCAGTGTGTGTCCAGTGGAAACCTCGTATGAATCTGATCTCAGGTCAGAATGGGTTAATAAAAGACAGCACAAAATAACTAAAAGTACTAAAAATGAGACCAAAATAAAGTATGGACGTACAGTACACTGAAAGGGCTCTCTCTCTCTCTCTCTCTCTCTCTCTCTCTCTCTCTCTCTCTCTCTCTCTCTCTCTCTCTCTCTCTCTCTCTCTCTCTCTCTCTCTCTCTCTCTCTCTCTCTCTCTCTCTCTCTCGCCCTCCACTTTAGTCTCTATCTCGACAAAATGGACTCCGTGAATCATGCAGTCCATTTTGTATACATTACGTGTATACATCGTAATATGATATTTACTTTTGTTTAATATTTTGGGGTCAGCGTGTTGGTACAGGAAATATATTGTACTGTAACTTGTGTCAGAATAATCCCGTAAGGGATATGGGCTGCAAAAGGCAGTCAGACACGTAAATAAAACAATTAATTAAAGGTTTTATGACATTCATTTTCATTTATTTTTATTTTAGGTTTTATGACCTCAATTACACCCAAAAAACCTGAACTTTGAACATTCAGTGGATTTTCTGTGGTCTGAAGTTTTCTTTGGGGTTTTTTGGGCCTTTTGAGCTACAATGAAAACAGGCAACACAGTGAAACAGTGACATCTGCTGGCAAATCCCATTGACATATATGGGATTTGCAGTAAGTGATGTCACTTACTGCCGGCAAATCAGAGCACCTGTTTGAGCCAGAAAACCCCAGATCACAGAAAATCTACTGAATGTTAAAAGTTCATGTTTTTTGGGTGCAATTGAGATTAGAAAACCTAAAAAAAACAAGAACAATTCCAAAACCTTTTTTTTAATGTCACAATCCCTTTAATTCATTGTTCATGAACATACAGCAGAATCTAAAGCCTATATATGCTCGGCGTAGTCGACACCTATGATGAGTCCTCTAACAGTGCAAGCATAGCCGTTATATTTCCATGGGCTCTGAATCGTCTTGTGGACAGAAGAATTGTGTAAAAGCCTTGATTTTCTCAGAGTCTCCGTCATAGTCTTTAAGAGAGTTTTCAAATGCCCTGGGATTCTGCCCCTGCACTATCCTCCTCACATCCTCCTTCACTTCACGGTCACACGCGGCATTCTGGTAGCGGAGGTATGCCTCCAGCACATCAAACCTCCCTCCTTCCACTATTCGGATGAGGATTCTGGGAAGAATGCGTGGCAGGGGCTGGGCGTACTCGATGAAACTCTGGGGATAAACCTTCTGGGGCTGTCCTTCCTTAGTCTTATATACGTAACCCCCCGTGTGCATCGCAATGACATTACAAACCTCATCAAAGACAGGGGAGCCAGAGGATCCATAGGAGAAGCATGTATCATAAGCTAAATATGGACTTTGATCAACCAGCGGGTCAAAGACAAAGTATTGATCAGTAATGAGCTGCATCTCAACCTCCTTAAAACGATCTGTCACAACCTTTTCACGGTCATCAAGTGGAATGATGAAGCATGCGTCTGTCTGTTTCACTTCTCCTTCTGGGTGTCCCATGAGACAGATTCCACCCGTCTGAGGCGAGGCGGCAAAGTCTTTTAACAGTCCACTTTGGGTAGGGGCTGAGTCAAGCTCCAGCAGAGCAAAATCATGATAACATCCTGACTCATTCACAGCCTCATAGACAACTAGCACTGGTTTAACAGGCACTGACTGAAGGTGCTCTAGATCCTCTCGGCCCTCATAACAGAAAGACACTGTAAGCTTCTGCCTCAGGCGTTTATTATCTTTGTCATAAATCACATGAGCACATGTGAGGATGAACTTATCAAACAGGAGAAAGCCACTCCCTAGAGCAAAGCCCTCTTCTCTCACCCAACAAACAGAGTCAGCCCGGACCATTAACCGCCTCTGCATTTTCACTGACTTGCATGTTTTGATATTCTTTCCATGTTCTACACGGAAGAGCTCTCTCTCCGTTTTTAACTTTCCTTCTCTGTCTTGCATGCGTTTCAATAAACCTGGGAACTGTGCACGTAGGATAGCGAGGGTTTTCTCAGAATCTGCAATTGGACGTGGTTTGACCGCCAGAGTAGGGAAATAATTTAGTTTTGCCGCTCGCTCCACCGTGTCAGTATTAACTGGCACATGCGTTGCCGACGGCTGTGAGGAAATGGTACTGGGACTGGTAATAGCACTGGTACTGGTACGGGAGACTGGTCTCTTGGGTTTAGCACTAGGTTTGCCCTGTATGATCATCAAAGTTTTGTTATCAAGATGTTTAACATCATTGGACCATTTCATGTCTCTGTCATCACATTTGTTATCAGTTAGCTTTCTCAGCAAGTATTTACTGAACACATCACTTTTGAAGCGTCCATCTCGTTTCAGAGCGACCTCTACCGTTTCTCCGTCAAACGCATACACGCTGACCTCGTCGCAGTCGTCGGCTATGTTTTTAAGATTCTTATTGTTCAGAATGTTATTCTTGATGCCCTTACCTCCTTCTGTCTTTACGTGAAAGATTACAGCCTTGAGTTGCGGAGAACCGACTACTACACCCTTTGGGGGTTCAGAGTTTCCCTCAGCTTTTATATATTTAATATTCAGAAGATCATCTTTTCCAATTAGCCAGCAGGGGCAGTGTGAGGCGACAGGCCTTTTACCTCTCAGAATCACAAGTTCTTTATGCGCTTTGTCGGTTAAATCTATCTGCAGTGCATCTGCGACGGTCTGGGCTCTGTCACACGTTATCTCCACCGTTTCTCTTCCAGTGCAATAGGAAATGTCATGGCTGACATGATGCCCTGCTGCTGCTTCCTGAGAACATTGTGATAAAAAAAAACAAAAAAAAACATTTCAGTTAGGGACGCTCCGATCAGGTTTTTTGGGACCAATACCGATCACCGATTGCTTTTCTCGTGATCGGCCCATACCGATGTGTGTCCGATACTGATCTTGTGAAATGTTGCAAATTGTGTGTCAAAACTAAAAAAAACAATGTCAAAACCTGTGTGGTGTCAGAACCAGTGTTGTTTTCGTCGACTAAAAACTAAGACGAAAAATGTTCGCCGACTACCTTTTTTCACGGACAAAAACTAAATAGAAACTAAATGAAAACTAAGCTATGATGACTAAAACTGAGACTAAATATACTGACAGATATGGACTAGAGATCCAGTATAAGTGAATTTACACTTGGTTGCATGCTGAAAATAGTCGATCTACAAGCCCACTGAGCTTGTAGATCGGCTAAGTGTAAAATCTGTCATTTTGACGGCATCAAGGCCCGACAAAATACATTTTAGTCGACTAAATCAACTGTAGATTTAGTCGACTAAAACTAGACTAACACTAAGACATTCCAGGTGACTAAAATGTGACTCAAACTAAATGAAAACTATTCAAAAGTCTATGACTAAAACTAAAATCAAAATGAGTCATTCTGTATGTAAAGTATGTAAATAATAATAATAATTTCAGTGAGTCATTCTGTATGTAAAGTATGTAAATATACAGAAGTGGAATAGAGAGGAACTGGTTTAGGAATAGGAATCAACCCATTTTGGGCGGGAACCCCTTTTGTTGTTTTAAGCATCATGTTATGCTTTAGCTATTGAAAAAAAGTGGATCTACAAGATCATAGCGCGGCACTGAGTACCGCGCTATATTGTAGATCAGCCTTTTTTAAGGTCGGTGAGGGGTGCGTTAAAACGACCGGATTAAGGTTGATGAGGGGTGCGTTAAAACGACTGGATTAAGGTTGGTGAGGGGTCCGTTAAAACGACCGGATTAAGGTTGGTGAGGGGTGCGTTAAGACGACCGGATTAAGGTTGGTGAGGGGTCCGTTAAAACGACCGGATTAAGGTTGGTGAGGGGTGCGTTAAGACGACCGGATTAAGGTTGGTGAGGGGTGCGTTAAAACGACCGGATTAAGGTTGGTGAGGGGTGCGTTAAGACGACCGGATTAAGGTTGGTGAGGGGTGCGTTAAAACGACCGGATTAAGGTTGGTGAGGGGTGCGTTAAGACGACCGGATTAAGGTTGGTGAGGGGTGTGTTAAAATGACCGGATTAAGGTTGGTGAGGGGTGCGTTAAAATGACCGGATTAAGGTTGGTGAGGGGTGCGTTAAAACGACAGGATTAAGGTTGGTGAGGGGTGCGTTAAAACGACCGGATTAAGGTTGGTGAGGGATGCGTTAAAACGACCGGATTAAGGTTGGTGAGGGGTGCGTTAAGACGACCGGATTAAGGTTGGTGAGGGGTGCGTTAAAACGACTGGATTAAGGTTGGTGAGGGGTGCGTTAAAACGACCGGATTAAGGTTGGTGAGGGGTGCGTTAAAACGACCGGATTAAGGTTGGTGAGGGGTGCGTTAAAACGACCGGATTAAGGTTGGTGAGGGGTGCGTTAAGGGTTGAGAGAGGGTTAAAGTTAGGTTTAGGTGTGCTAATGTAATTACAGACAACGGCGTGATGAAAGTGTTCTGGAATACACATTATGAAATATGAATAGATTTACCTTGGAATCTTGATCAATTTCTTCCATCTTTATTGTCTTGGCGTCCATTTTGAGTGGTATTGGCAGCTGATGGGCTGGTGAGAAGGGTTCCAGCTGTTGAGGTGAGGAAATATGGATAATGGAATATTATACATATGGAACAACGATAATCCATATCAGTGTTGTTTTTGGCAGCAAATTTCTATTTGAGTTTTAGTCTCCTGAATAGTTTTCACTTAGTCTTAGTCACATTTTAGTCACCTGGAATGTTCTAGTGTTTAGTCTAGTTTTAGTCGACTCAATGTCAGTCATACGATTTTAGTCGACTAAATCTACAGTTGATTTAGTCGACTAAAATGTGTTTTGACAGGCCTTGATGTCGTTGTAATGACATATTTTACACTTTGGTTGCATGCTGAAAATAGCAGATCTACAATCTCACAACGCGTCGCAGTGCAACGCGTTGTGAGATTGTAGATCTGCTATTTTCAGCATGCAACCCAGCATAAAACTGGATCTCTTGTCCACTAGTCCCTTCCTAACATTTTAGTCTTGTTTTTATTTGTTGACAAAATTGTCAGTATATTTAGTCTTAGTTTTAGTCATCATAGATTCGTTTTTATTTAGTTTTAGTCAGTGAAAAAAGGTAGTCGACGAACATTTTTCGTCTTAGTTTTAGTCGACGAAAACAACACTGCACTATATGCACTGATGTGCCATTCCGAATACAAACAAAAAAGGGACTAAATTATTTTCGCTCCTATGCAACCAAAATGTGGAACGCCCTACCAACAGTCATTAAGACATGTGAATCCCTGACAGATTTTAACCTCTGGCCTTTCACCTTTAACCTCCAGAGGTGTACAACTTTGAATCTGCTCGCGTTCATTACATGATTATTTCCATAACTTGTATACCAACCTCAGGAATACATACACAGCAGAGTTATAATGATGTCAATTCGTTTTAATATAAAGCCCTATAAATCTAGTTACAATTATATTTGAGTTGTATGTGGGTGTATGTGATGTGTTCAATTCAAATGTGCACACACACACACACACACACAAACAAACAAACACTCTGTTTTGTTTGTGATCATCGTGTATTTTAAAACGGGAAAAAAAGCAAATAATAACATTATTAAAAATATATACATAATCGCCTGGTCATTTTACTCACTGCCTGGTGAATGGATGAAATTCACACCACAACGATCTCTCTCTCTCTCTCTCTCTCTCTCTCTGTGGACAAGTCTCCACAGCTGACGGTCGACAACAGCTTGTTTCAGTGCGCCAGGCTCTATAGCTCTCTACTGCTCTATAGTCTAGAGACTTTACAAATACTACTCTACTACTGCTCTATAGTCTAGAGACTTTACAAATAATATGAACAGAGAATTAATACTTGTGCCTTAGAAAGACTCGACATGTATTTCTGTCTACAATACTGTCTGGATGTAATCATGGATAAAGTATAGCTTTTTTCCCTCGCAAGTGAAACCACAGTCAGTAGGCTATGAATGAAAACCTCTCTCTCTCTCTCTCTCTCTCTCTCTCTCTCTCTCTCTCTCGTCTCTCTCTCTCTCACACACACACACACACACACACACACACACACACACACACACACACACACACACACGCACGCACACACGCACACACACACACACACACACACACACACACACACACACACACACACACACACACACACACACACACACACACACACACACACACACACACACACACACACACACACACACACACACACACGCACTTTGAGTTTGGCGCTGTGCAAAAACAAGGGCAGGGAAGCCCCTCCCCTTCCCTCTCGCAGTGTTGCCAACTCTCGCGAGAGACATCTTCTAGACTACAAACCAACTGTAGCGCCACCAAGTGTACATCATGGCCATGCCATGCGCACAGAAGAGATGGTAGCCCGTGCCTATGGCTATATTGTTTATAGTTATAACTACTTTCTGGCCTTGACAGCCCATTTACATCTACACAGAGAAGTCCTATTTGATTGCATTAAATGACTTCAAACAATGTTAAATTAACTCACTTTGCCACTTGATCTGCCATTCACTTTATCCCTGTAACACCCAGCGTTGCAATACTACAACATATTTTAATTCATTCATTCATTAATCATTATTATTATTATTTTTAATGTTATTTTTTCACCTAAACGTCATCATTGATGTTCATTGCAATGACATTGGTCATGATATTTGCATATAAATACCCCCCCCCCCCCCCCCCACAGAGGCTGAAATTCACACAAATTAAAAATCTCTGGACTTTGAACTATTTTTAACCTATGACCACCTATTTACCCCTGATAAAAGTAGGGATGCACCGATCCGATACTCGTATCGGAAATTCTAGATCGGGTATCGGATCGGTGGCCGATCCATTATCCGATCCGATCCGATCCGATAATTATGTGTAATTACAGTATGAAAACAACTCTACCTCCTCTGAGACACAGCAGTGTAGTATTGACAGTATAACATGTGGAATGCAGCAAGGCTAGCCTGCGCACACATTAACCTGGTCTAATTGTTGCACAGTTATTTAATAAATAATTCAGTGCATTTATATCTGTGTTTGTTACATTTTGTTTTACAAAGTTGGGAAAGTAATGTTTAAGTCAAGCCTTGATGTTGCCTTACACAAAATAATGATTCCAGACTCCACACAGTGAGGCATACAGCTTAATAGGTTATTACGTTTCTTTGTGGGGGGTATCGGATCGGTACTCTGTATCGGCAGATACTGGACCCCCATGTATCGATATCGGTATCGAATGTGATCATTAGAATGTCTAGAACATGTTTTATTCATTATTGTGAAAGATATCCCCCAAATTTAAATTATTAATTTATTATTATTAGCCTATAATAATTATTATAAATGGGCATAGAATTAGCAAAAATATATATATATTTTTAAAAGTTAAACCAGAGTTTTAATTACAATATAAATTGGGGGTCCCATGAGAATGCCATTAAATGGGGGGTCCGTAGACTAATGCATGCGGGTCAAATTAAACCGGGGGTCCTTGAAATTTAAATGGTTGAGAGTCATTGCTAGAGCCGTACAGATCTTCTCTCATGGGGGTCCCTGGCATAGCTCTTCAAAAGGGGGTCCGCGGGCTAATATTATGTGTCAATGTGTCAACCTTGACATGTAATGGTTTTGGAACCACTGCTCAAAGCAGACTCAATATACAGTAGCAGCAGTTTAAAGCAGTTCGTCACAGTCGCCAGCAGGTGGCACTGTCTCACCACACTTTAGAACTGGGACGGAGGAGCAGCAAACCTCCAACTCGCGTTCAGCTTTAAAGCAGATCCGGTTTATTGAGGGGATACGGAAACGGGGTTGAGCAGCTCCGGTCCCAGAGGATGTCGTTGTGACGTCGGGGAATGAGGATGTTGTTTGTTTGGATCCAACATGGCGGCGCCCAGCAGCAGCAGCAGAATCTGTGTTCTGACCAGAGTACTGTCCAGACTGCAGGGGGCGGGGCTCACCAACCAGGTAAATACCGAATGCTTTATTACATGTCATGACGTCACGTCACCGAATACTGTATTATTACATTATGACGTCACATTGACTGAGTTTTATGAACAGTTTGCATGAAGACTGCATGAGCACAGGACAGTAGGCTACAGCAGTGTTGTTTTTGGCAGCAAATTTCTATTTTAGTTTTAGTCACTAGTCTCTTGAATAGTTTTCACTTAGTTTTAGTCACATTTTAGTCACCTGGAATGTTCTAGTGTTTAGTCTAGTTTTAGTCGACTAAATGTACAGTTGATTTAGTCGACTGAAATGTGTTTTGACAGGTGTTGATGTCGTTGTAATGACATATTTTACACTTTGGTTGCATGCTGAAAACAGCAGATATACAATCTCGTTGTGAGATTGTATATCTGCTATTTTCAGCAACTGGATCTCTTGTCCACTAGTCCCTTCCTAACATTTTAGTCTAGTTTTTATTTGTTGACGAAATTGTCAGTATATTTAGTGTTAGTTTTAGTCATCATATATTCGTTTTTATTTAGTTTTTATAATAGTTTTAGTCAGTGAAAAAAGGAAGTCGACGAACATTTTTCGTCTTAGTTTTAGTCGACGAAAACTACACTGCACGTCACTGAATAGGCTACTGTATTATTACATTATGACGTCATACTGAAGGATTTTTATCAACAGTTTGCATGAAGACTGCATGAGCACAGGACAGTATAGGCTACAGTACAGTACAGTACAGTACAGTACAGTACAGTACAGTACAGTACAGTACAGTACAGTACAGTACAGTACCCAGCTAAATGATGGAGCGTAGATGACCAAATGGACCCTAATAATATATATTTTAAATTTTAATATATTATTTTAATATATGTTAATGACGTTTAGAAGCTTCAGATCACTTTCCTGGGGGTATTTATGTGTGTAATATGTGGTTTTAGATATTTTAGATTGTAGCAGTGAGCCTGTTGTCTCTGATGTCATGGACACTGGTCTCACTACCTTCCTGGACTACAATTCCCATAATTCTTTGGTGCACTGCTCCTCCTTGTGGATAGGGGGAGAGCTGTCTTACTGAGACAACATGTAGTCCAGGAAGGAAGTGAGCCCAGTGTCCATGACATCAGAGACACTGTGCTCACTGCTACAATCTAAAATATCTAAAACCACATATTACACACATAAAGACCCCCAGGAAAGTGTTCTAAAGCTTCTAAACGTCATTAACATATATTTTTTTGCAAAAAGGGTGAAGTGTCCCTTTAACTCTTGAGAGCGTCCATTTTGGTTGCATACGCTCTCGAGTTACATTATTCATAAACATCTGCATTACTTAATTTACAAGAAGTCTACACAATAGAATAATTATTATTTTGATCAACATTTGCCTGTTATCTCTTTTGATTGATTGATTGAAATATGTATTAACAGTTTGCAGAATTTACAGTACATTTCAAGCACAAACTCAATACAAAGACTGTTAACTGTGAGTGGACGACCCAATTAAGCATTACACTTGTTTACAACAGGGTCCACATTGTTCAATTCATCAAAACATTTAGAGACGTACAAATAGACACTTCTATGTAGTCAAAGAACAGAACAGGAATTCATCATAAAGGAAGCAAAAAGGGAAAATAAACATATACAGTGAGGGGGAAAAGGGGGGGGGGCTCCTAATGGTACCAATACATCATGGACTTAATCTTATCCGCAACGACAAGATATTCTTTAGTTTTGGGTCTGGTGAAATCCTGTTCTGTTCTTTAACTAAGTGTCTATTTGTACGTCTCTAAAAATTTGATGAATTGAACATGGTGGACCCTCTTGTAAACAAGTTTAATGCTTTATTGGGTCGTCCACTCACAGTTAACAGTCTATGTATTGAGTTTAATTGTGCTTGAAATGTAGGCTACTGTAATTCTGCAAACTGTTAATAAATACTTCAATCTATCAATCAATCAATCAATCAATGAGAGGCTAAACGTCATCAAACGGTGGTCCGTGGCTCAGATGCTGAATAAATAATGGACTTATGAAAGGGGTTGAAAACCACTGCTTTATTACATGACTGTCACGTTACTGAATACTTTATTACAGTACAGTACAGTACAGTACAGTACAGTACAGTACAGTACAGTACAGTACAGTACAGTACAGTACAGTACAGTACAGTACAGTACAGTACAGTACAGTACAGTTCAATACAAGCCACGGTCTGCTAAGTTCGAGGATTTATTTAAACACAAGAATGATTTAAAATCGATACAGTAGGCCTAAATATTTATCATTGATTGATTGATTGATTGATTGATTGATTGAACAGTTTGCAGAATTACAGTACATTTCAAGCACAAGTCCACAACTCAATACATGAAGGCCTTTCATTGAAGCGTGTGCGTGTGCGTGTGCGTGTGTGTGCATGCATGCGTGCGCGCGCGTGTGTGTGTGTGTGTGTGTGTGTGTGTGTGTGTGTGTGTGTGTGTGTGTGTGTGTGTGTGTGTGTGTGTGTGTGTGTGTGTGTGTGTGTGTGTGTGTGTGTGTGTGTGTGTGTGTGTGTGCGCGTGTGCGTGTGAGTGTGTGTGTGTGTGTGTGTGTGCGCGTGCAGGTGGTGTGTGGTGAGTCTCTGCTTGTTTTATCAGTGGATCGTTACATCAGAGACACTGGATCTGCCCTGTACTTCCCCCACACGGTCCATAGAGGTCAGTATATGCTCTGTGAATGAATCATGTGGTTGCTTTGGTCAGGAGTTCTCAGGGAATAACCTTAATAATAGAGAAAATACATCATAGATAATAAATACTGAAACCAGATATAATCATTAAAGGGTAAGACCACTTTTTTTGAGGTTTGGGTTGTGTAGTTACCTTGCCATGATGCAACTCCAAATGTGGACAAGAAATAAGAAATAATTGCTCCAGTGATTAGAAATTGATAATTGATAATATGCTCCTCATTGACTTACATTGTAGCTAAAACAGCTCTCAAAGTCACTCTTTTAGTACGTAAACAAACACAAACAATGTTGATTCAGACAATATAGAGCATCACCAAAACTAATCACTGGAGCAGTTATTTTTTTTATTTCTTGTCCACATTTGGAGTTGCATCATGGCAAAGTAACACAAACCTCAACAAAAGTGGTCTTACCCTTTAACCCTGACGTCGAAATAAAAAAAATGTCTTCTAAATCCTGACAGTTTTCTGAAATACCTCATGTTTCTGTATCAGTGGTGCTCAATATTTCATGTCAAGGACCCCACAAATGATATTGAATTGGCTGCCGACCGCCATCTGAAAATATGTATGACCTCTGTGATGTAACGGTGACCTCTGTGATGTCACGGTGACCTCTGTGATGTCACGGTGACCGATCTGTGAATGTGTATCGTGTGGTTGCCTAGGTGACGACCTCTATGACGTCACGGTGACGGACGGAGACTGCCGGCTGCGCGTGACCCTTGACCCCTCGCTGAACCACCTGGTGGAGCGAAACGTTCTGAGCTGTGGGACCGCGACCGTCAACGCCGCGCTCTGCCGCGCCATGTCTGGGTGGGTGACCTTTAACCTTTAACCTCAGTAAAACTATGTCTAAACCTAACCTTAACCTCAGTAAAACTATGTCTAAACCTGACCTTAACCTCAGTAAAACTATGTCTAAACCTAACCTTAACCTCAGTAAAACTATGCCTAAACCTAACCTTAACCTCAGTAAAACTATGTCTAAACCTAACCTTAACCTCAGTAAAACTATGTCTAAACCTGACCTTAACCTCAGTAAAACTATGTCTAAACCTGACCTTAACCTCAGTAAAACTATGTCTAAACCTAACCTTAACCTCAGTAAAACTATGTCTAAACCTAACCTTAACCTCAGTAAAACTATGTCTAAACCTAACCTTAACCTCAGTAAAACTATGCCTAAACCTAACCTTAACCTCAGTAAAACTATGTCTAAACCTGACCTTAACCTCAGTAAAACTATGTCTAAACCTAACCTTAACCTCAGTAAAACTATGCCTAAACCTAACCTTAACCTCAGTAAAACTATGTCTAAACCTAACCTTAACCTCAGTAAAACTATGTCTAAACCTGACCTTAACCTCAGTAAAACTATGTCTAAACCTGACCTTAACCTCAGTAAAACTATGTCTAAACCTAACCTTAACCTCAGTAAAACTATGTCTAAACCTAACCTTAACCTCAGTAAAACTATGTCTAAACCTAACCTTAACCTCAGTAAAACTATGTCTAAACCTGACCTTAACCTCAGTAAAACTATGTCTAAACCTAACCTTATTCCTAACCTTAACCTCAGTATAACTATGTCTAAACCTAACCTTAACCTCAGTAAAACTATGTCTAAACCTGACCTTAACCTCAGTAAAACTATGTCTAAACCTAACCTTAACCTCAGTAAAACTATGCTAAACCTAACCTTAACCTCAGTAAAACTATGTCTAAACCTAACCTTAACCTCAGTAAAACTATGCCTAAACCTAACCTTAACCTCAGTAAAACTATGTCTAAACCTAACCTTAACCTCAGTAAAACTATGTCTAAACCTGACCTTAACCTCAGTAAAACTATGTCTAAACCTGACCTTAACCTCAGTAAAACTATGTCTAAACCTAACCTTAACCTCAGTAAAACTATGTCTAAACCTAACCTTAACCTCAGTAAAACTATGTCTAAACCTAACCTTAACCTCAGTAAAACTATGTCTAAACCTGACCTTAACCTCAGTAAAACTATGTCTAAACCTAACCTTATTCCTAACCTTAACCTCAGTATAACTATGTCTAAACCTAACCTTAACCTCAGTAAAACTATGTCTAAACCTGACCTTAACCTCAGTAAAACTATGTCTAAACCTAACCTTAACCTCAGTAAAACTATGCTAAACCTAACCTTAACCTCAGTAAAACTATGTCTAAACCTAACCTTAACCTCAGTAAAACTATGTCTAAACCTGACCTTAACCTCAGTAAAACTATGCCTAAACCTAACCTTAACCTCAGTAAAACTATGTCTAAACCTAACCTTAACCTCAGTAAAACTATGTCTAAACCTGACCTTAACCTCAGTAAAACTATGTCTAAACCTAACCTTAACCTCAGTAAAACTATGCCTAAACCTAACCTTAACCTCAGTAAAACTATGTCTAAACCTAACCTTAACCTCAGTAAAACTATGTCTAAACCTGACCTTAACCTCAGTAAAACTATGTCTAAACCTAACCTTAACCTCAGTAAAACTATGCCTAAACCTAACCTTAACCTCAGTAAAACTATGTCTAAACCTAACCTTAACCTCAGTAAAACTATGTCTAAACCTAACCTTAACCTCAGTAAAACTATGTCTAAACCTGACCTTAACCTCAGTAAAACTATGTCTAAACCTAACCTTAACCTCAGTAAAACTATGTCTAAACCTGACCTTAACCTCAGTAAAACTATGTCTAGACCTAACCTTAACCTCAGTAAAACTATGCCTAAACCTAACCTTAACCTCAGTAAAACTATGTCTAAACCTAACCTTAGCCTCAGTAAAACTATGTCTAAACCTGACCTTAACCTCAGTAAAACTATGTCTAAACCTAACCTTAACCTCAGTAAAACTATGTCTAAACCTAACCTTAACCTCAGTAAAACTATGTCTAAACCTAACCTTAACCTCAGTAAAACTATGTCTAAACCTAACCTTAACCTCAGTAAAACTATGCCTAAACCTAACCTTAACCTCAGTAAAACTATGTCTAAACCTAACCTTAACCTCAGTAAAACTATGCCTAAACGTAACCTTAACCTCAGTAAAACTATGTCTAAACCTAACCTTAACCTCAGTAAAACTATGTCTAAACCTAACCTTAACCTCAGTAAAACTATGTCTAAACCTGACCTTAACCTCAGTAAAACTATGTCTAAACCTAACCTTAACCTCAGTAAAACTATGCCTAAACCTAACCTTAACCTCAGTAAAACTATGTCTAAACCTGACCTTAACCTCAGTAAAACTATGTCTAAACCTAACCTTAACCTCAGTAAAACTATGTCTAAACCTAACCTTAACCTCAGTAAAACTATGTCTAAACCTAACCTTAACCTCAGTAAAACTATGTCTAAACCTAACCTTATTCCTAACCTTAACCTCAGTAAAACTGTCTAAACCTAACCTTATTCCTAACCTTAACCTCAGTAAAACTATGTCTAAACCTAACCTTATTCCTAACCTTAACCTCAGTAAAACTATGTCTAAACCTAACCTTAACCTCAGTAAAACTATGCCTAAACCTGACCTTAACCTCAGTAAAACTATGTCTAAACCTAACCTTAACCTCAGTAAAACTATGCCTAAACCTAACCTTAACCTAACCTTATTCCTAACCTTAACCTCAGTAAAACTTATTCTCAGTAAAACAAAATAAAGAATGCAAGAACCGCGGCACCGAGCGGTAATAAATCGAGGGGCGAGATGGTTTAGGGGCGACCGTACCTCATACCGTCATAGTTACGTGCTGGTTACCATGGAGATGTGTCTGTTGTCATAGTCATTAGATGATGCTAAAGCATTGGTCCATGCTTTTGTATTTTCTCGATTAGACTACTGTAATGCCCTCCTCTAAGGCCTGCCTTATCGATTAGACTACTGTAATGCCCTCCTCTAAGGCCTGCCTTATCGATTAGACTACTGTAATGCCCTCCTCTAAGGCCTGCCTTATCGATTAGACTACTGTAATGCCCTCCTCTAAGGCCTGCCTTATCGATTAGACTACTGTAATGCCCTCCTCTAAGGCCTGCCTTATCGATTAGACTACTGTAATGCCCTCCTCTAAGGCCTGCCTTATCGATTAGACTACTGTAATGCCCTCCTCTCAGGCCTGCCTTATCGATTAGACTACTGTAATGCCCTCCTCTAAGGCCTGCCTTATCGATTAGACTACTGTAATGCCCTCCTCTAAGGCCTGCCTTATCGATTAGACTACTGTAATGCCCTCCTCTAAGGCCTGCCTTATCGATTAGACTACTGTAATGCCCTCCTCTAAGGCCTGCCTTATCGATTAGACTACTGTAATGCCCTCCTCTAAGGCCTGCCTTATCGATTAGACTACTGTAATGCCCTCCTCTAAGGCCTGCCTTATCGATTAGACTACTGTAATGCCCTCCTCTAAGGCCTGCCTTATCGATTAGACTACTGTAATGCCCTCCTCTCAGGCCTGCCTTATCGATTAGACTACTGTAATGCCCTCCTCTCAGGCCTGCCTTATCGATTAGACTACTGTAATGCCCTCCTCTAAGGCCTGCCTTATCGATTAGACTACTGTAATGCCCTCCTCTAAGGCCTGCCTTATCGATTAGACTACTGTAATGCCCTCCTCTAAGGCCTGCCTTATCGATTAGACTACTGTAATGCCCTCCTCTAAGGCCTGCCTTATCGATTAGACTACTGTAATGCCCTCCTCTAAGGCCTGCCTTATCGATTAGACTACTGTAATGCCCTCCTCTAAGGCCTGCCTTATCGATTAGACTACTGTAATGCCCTCCTCTCAGGCCTGCCTTATCGATTAGACTACTGTAATGCCCTCCTCTCAGGCCTGCCTTATCGATTAGACTACTGTAATGCCCTCCTCTAAGGCCTGCCTTATCGATTAGACTACTGTAATGCCCTCCTCTAAGGCCTGCCTTATCGATTAGACTACTGTAATGCCCTCCTCTCAGGCCTGCCTTATCGATTAGACTACTGTAATGCCCTCCTCTAAGGCCTGCCTTATCGATTAGACTACTGTAATGCCCTCCTCTAAGGCCTGCCTTATCGATTAGACTACTGTAATGCCCTCCTCTCAGGCCTGCCTTATCGATTAGACTACTGTAATGCCCTCCTCTAAGGCCTGCCTTATCGATTAGACTACTGTAATGCCCTCCTCTAAGGCCTGCCTTATCGATTAGACTACTGTAATGCCCTCCTCTCAGGCCTGCCTTATCGATTAGACTACTGTAATGCCCTCCTCTCCGGCCTGCCTTATCGATTAGACTACTGTAATGCCCTCCTCTAAGGCCTGCCTTATCGATTAGACTACTGTAATGCCCTCCTCTAAGGCCTGCCTTATCGATTAGACTACTGTAATGCCCTCCTCTAAGGCCTGCCTTATCGATTAGACTACTGTAATGCCCTCCTCTAAGGCCTGCCTTATCGATTAGACTACTGTAATGCCCTCCTCTAAGGCCTGCCTTATCGATTAGACTACTGTAATGCCCTCCTCTAAGGCCTGCCTTATCGATTAGACTACTGTAATGCCCTCCTCTAAGGCCTGCCTTATCGATTAGACTACTGTAATGCCCTCCTCTAAGGCCTGCCTTATCGATTAGACTACTGTAATGCCCTCCTCTCAGGCCTGCCTTATCGATTAGACTACTGTAATGCCCTCCTCTCCGGCCTGCCTTATCGATTAGACTACTGTAATGCCCTCCTCTAAGGCCTGCCTTATCGATTAGACTACTGTAATGCCCTCCTCTAAGGCCTGCCGTATCGATTAGACTACTGTAATGCCCTCCTCTAAGGCCTGCCTTATCGATTAGACTACTGTAATGCCCTCCTCTAAGGCCTGCCTTATCGATTAGACTACTGTAATGCCCTCCTCTAAGGCCTGCCTTATCGATTAGACTACTGTAATGCCCTCCTCTAAGGCCTGCCTTATCGATTAGACTACTGTAATGCCCTCCTCTAAGGCCTGCCTTATCGATTAGACTACTGTAATGCCCTCCTCTAAGGCCTGCCTTATCGATTAGACTACTGTAATGCCCTCCTCTAAGGCCTGCCTTATCGATTAGACTACTGTAATGCCCTCCTCTCAGGCCTGCCTTATCGATTAGACTACTGTAATGCCCTCCTCTCAGGCCTGCCTTATCGATTAGACTACTGTAATGCCCTCCTCTAAGGCCTGCCTTATCGATTAGACTACTGTAATGCCCTCCTCTCAGGCCTGCCTTATCGATTAGACTACTGTAATGCCCTCCTCTAAGGCCTGCCTTATCGATTAGACTACTGTAATGCCCTCCTCTCAGGCCTGCCTTATCGATTAGACTACTGTAATGCCCTCCTCTCAGGCCTGCCTTATCGATTAGACTACTGTAATGCCCTCTAAGGCCTGCCTTATCGATTAGACTACTGTAATGCCCTCCTCTAAGACCTGCCTTATCGATTAGACTACTGTAATGCCCTCCTCTAAGGCCTGCCTTATCGATTAGACTACTGTAATGCCCTCCTCTAAGGCCTGCCTTATCGATTAGACTACTGTAATGCCCTCCTCTCAGGCCTGCCTTATCGATTAGACTACTGTAATGCCCTCCTCTCAGGCCTGCCTTATCGATTAGACTACTGTAATGCCCTCCTCTCTAAGGCCTGCCTTATCGATTAGACTACTGTAATGCCCTCCTCTAAGGCCTGCCTTATCGATTAGACTACTGTAATGCCCTCCTCTAAGGCCTGCCTTATCGATTAGACTACTGTAATGCCCTCCTCTAAGGCCTGCCTTATCGATTAGACTACTGTAATGCCCTCCTCTAAGGCCTGCCTTATCGATTAGACTACTGTAATGCCCTCCTCTCAGGCCTGCCTTATCGATTAGACCAGTGTCTCTCAACCTTTTTTGTCCCGGGGCACACTTTTCATAGCCTAAAAATCTCGGGGCACACCTAGATATATGGTGTGTGTATATACTGTATATATGTACCGGTGTATGTATATATATATATATATATATATATATATGAACCCAATATACTTTTTAAAACACACATGACAGCACTCGTCAAATAACTTTAAAGAGAAAGAAAAGGACAGAGACAGTGCCTCAGTTTCACCAATTTATTTTTGAAAACTCATACAAAATGTAGCACACACATGTTCAATTTGTCAATGCAAAGTAATACTTCTAAATAAAAAAGGAGTTGTAAAAACAAGAACAAAAATCTTTTGCCACAATACAATGGTCTTAAACTTGAGCACTTTTGTACAAAGAAAATCGTAAAAAGTAATTGATAAAAAGAAAAGTAAATATCTTTGACAAGTTCTGTCTTAGTGTGAACCTTGAGCTTGTTTTCCTGAACAAAGAGTTTTTATCCTGGCTGAGACGCTGGACAAACAGACACGGAGCTCCTCATCAACTGCTCTCAGTCTCTCTCTGCGTTTGTTTTTTATGCAAGTCAGGCTTGAAAAGCTAAGCTCACACAGGTAGGTTGTGGAAAAGGGGAGCAGCACTGACATTGCGCTGGCTGTGATGGCTGGATATTCTTTGCCAACAGCCAACCAAAACCTGTCCAGACTTAGTTCTTTGAATTTATTTTTGTATTGATAGTTCCCCCGTATTTCCAATAACTGCTCTTGCTCCAGCATTGGGCTGTTCTCGTTTTCCGCGTCCAATGGGTCATGGACCCAGTCAAAGTCTTGGGTGGAAACTGGGGGGAAATAAATTGCAAATTTTTCCTCGAGAGTTTCCAGATGCTCAGAAATGACCCCACACAATTCACGATTGTTTTTGTATCCAGCGTTGCTGCAAGGAAACATTTCTAGCTTGCCCTTGCCTACAGCACGCCGCCACCAGGCGAGTTTGTCCCGAAATACTTTCAGTGTTGCCGTGCTTGTAAGAATGTTCTCATTTCGCCCTTGCATTTTCCTGTTCAGTTCATTCAGATGGATAAAGATATCCGCCATGTATGCTAGTCTTGCACACCAGTACTCATTTGCAAACAGTTCGGCATATTTGGATTCCTCTGCAGACAGAAAGCACTTTAATTCCTCCCTCAGTTCATATACACGCGACAAAACTTTTCCCCTGGAAAGCCATCGAACCTCGGTGTGCAAAAGCAGAGTTTGATGTTCCGCCTCCATTTCCTCGCACAGTGTGGCGAACAGCCTGCTTTTCAGTGGTCTTGCTTTAATATAGTTAACGACGCTTACTGCATTTTCCAACACAACTAACAGGTCTTTTGGTAAAGTCTTTGCAACCAGCGCCTCGCGGTGTAAAAAACAGTGTGTAGCCATGACGTCAGGATTAATCTCTTTCACTCGGCTAACAAATCCCTTGTATCGCCCGGTCATAGCTGCAGCTCCATCAGTGCACACACTGACACAGTCTTCCCAGTTTAAATTCCATTTCGCCAAATATTCAGATGTCACCCGGAAAACTTCCTCTCCTGTTGTATTTCCAGGTAGTTGTTTGCAAAACAGGTAATTCTCTCTGATGAAGTCACCATCCGCGTCACAATCAATGAATCTCACGTTTGCCAACAGCTGTGCGTGTCCACTTATATCTGTTGATTCATCCACTTGCAGTGCAAATTTACCACTCGTCATAATTTTGTGTATGACAGCACTCTCGATGTCTGCAGACATTTCTTCAATGCGTCGCCCAATTGTGCTATCTGAGAGCGGCACATTTGCTAATTCCTTTGCAGCATCTGGTGGCACCAAGCCCACACCCCCCGCGAGTTTGAATGATCTGGCTATTACTGTTTCTGCCAATGTATGTGGCATTTTTAACTGTGCCAACATCTCTGCGATTTGGTAGCTTAATTCCAGACCTTTTTCAGAAGTCTTAGTAGTACTGCGTATCAAGAGACTTGCCTGCTTCGTTGTGTCTTTCTCCTTTTTTTCTTTCAAGCTCACGAAAAATTGTTTGTCCTTCGTAGCGAGTTCATCATGATTGGTATCAAGGTGGCGCTTCAGTTTACTCTGAACCATGCCGCTGTTTGCAGGCTTGAATCCACAAACTATACACAGCGGAATCGGGTACGTTTTATCCCCAGTAAACGTGAAGCCAAACTTCATGTAATCATCGCGGTACAGTCTGGCCGGGGCTTTCTTTGTAGGCGTTGCGTTAGTAGCCGGCGTTGTTGCTTCTGTTGCTGTGCCGTCGTCAGGTGGAGGTGACTCGGCGGCGCGGTGTGTGCTGCTGTCGGGTTCTGGTGGTGTCTTTCTGGAGGTGGAGGGAGCGAAATGTAGCGTCTTCTGGATGCATCTCTTCTTTGCTGCTGGTGGTTCCATCTTGTAGTAGTGGCTGGACAATGTGAATGCCATGTCTATGCTGTGCCCATTTATACAGTAAAGTTGCCAGGCGATTAACATTTCTATGGCCGATGGTCGTTAAGAGTCTATTGTTCCGTCGTCATGTTGTTTTGGGCGTCTATTTAGACGTGTGACAACAACAACGACGCAACAATAGGACGCCTAGCTATCACTTTCGGGGGAGGGCTAAGGGAGGGCTAGTGTTACTTTCGGTCAAAATCTCGAGGCACACCTGGAGATTTCAAAGGCACACTAAAGTGCCGCGGTACATAGGTTGAGAAACACTGGATTAGACTACTGTAATGCCCTCCTCTAAGGCCTGCCTTATCGATTAGACTACTGTAATGCCCTCCTCTAAGGCCTGCCTTATCGATTAGACTACTGTAATGCCCTCCTCTAAGGCCTGCCTTATCGATTAGACTACTGTAATGCCCTCCTCTAAGGCCTGCCTTATCGATTAGACTACTGTAATGCCCTCCTCTAAGGCCTGCCTTATCGATTAGACTACTGTAATGCCCTCCTCTAAGGCCTGCCTTATCGATTAGACTACTGTAATGCCCTCCTCTAAGGCCTGCCTTATCGATTAGACTACTGTAATGCCCTCCTCTAAGGCCTGCCTTATCGATTAGACTACTGTAATGCCCTCCTCTAAGGCCTGCCTTATCGATTAGACTACTGTAATGCCCTCCTCTAAGGCCTGCCTTATCGATTAGACTACTGTAATGCCCTCCTCTAAGGCCTGCCTTATCGATTAGACTACTGTAATGCCCTCCTCTAAGGCCTGCCTTATCGATTAGACTACTGTAATGCCCTCCTCTAAGGCCTGCCTTATCGATTAGACTACTGTAATGCCCTCCTCTAAGGCCTGCCTTATCGATTAGACTACTGTAATGCCCTCCTCTAAGGCCTGCCTTATCGATTAGACTACTGTAATGCCCTCCTCTCCGGCCTGCCTTATCGATTAGACTACTGTAATGCCCTCCTCTCAGGCCTGCCAAAGAAGTCAACGGACAAACTCCAACTTGTTCAAAATGAGGCTGCTAGAGTACTATAAACTAGAACTAAAATGAGAGAACACATCACCCCAGTTCTATCATCACTGCATTGGCTCCCAGTGGTTTTTAGAATTGATTTTAAAATTATTTTACTTGTTTTTAAATCCCTAAATGGTCTCGCACCTCCGTACCTCCGTGACTGACTACCTAGATATGTCCCTCCAATGCTGGCCTGCATGAAGTGCCTAAAAGAATGTGCACAAAAAAAATATGGCGAGGCAGCTTTTTGCTTCTACGGCCCAACAGCCTGGAATAAACTTCCATTCGAGCTCAGACACGCACCCTCTGTAGACATTTTTAAATATCAACTCAAGACTCACCTCTTTCTTCACTCTTGCTTTTAGTTGAGTTTTAATATGCACGTTCCTACCCTGCCCTGACTGATTTGGTGTTTTAATTTGTTTTAATTTATTTTATGTTCTTATATTCAATTTTGTTCTTTGCCATTGTTCTATCATTTTAACTACTTGTGTTTTATTGTATTCTATTTTTGTGTCCTGCCCTGTGAAGCACTTTGAGCTGCATTTATGTATGAAAGGTGCTATACAAATAAAGTTTATTATTATTATTATTATTATTATAGTTACGTGATGGTTACCATGGAGATAGCAGACGGAGACACACACCTCACCCAGACGGACACACACTCCCTGCCCTGGTGCACGCACACACAACCTGGTGAGTCACACACACACACACACACACACACACACACACACACACACACACACACACACACACACACACACACACACACACACACACACACACACACACACACACACACACACACACACACACACACAGGTTGTTTTCTTACCTTATTATAGGCAAACTATTCCATTCCATGAGTTATTTCGCTCCGTTGCGTTGTTTATTAGCAATTTTAAAGGTTTTATGACATTAATTTTCATTTATTTTTCTTTTTTCTTTTAGGTTTTATGACCTCAATTACACCCAAAAAACCTGAACTTTGAACATTCAGTGGATTTTCTGTGGTCTGAAGTTTTCTTTGGGGTTTTTGGGGCCTTTTGAGCTACAATGAAAACAGGCAACACAGTGAAAACAGTGACATCTGCTGGCAAATCCCATTGACATATATGGGATTTGCAGGAACTTCCATCACAATCTGCCGGCAAATCAGAGCACCTGTTTGAGCCAGAAAACCCCCAGATCACAGAAAATCTACTGAATGTTAAAAGTTCATGTTTTTTGGGTGCAAGACCCCCCCCCCCCCCCCCCTACGGTGGGAACACCGTAGTACTGCTTCAGTCTATCTCCGACTAAAATAGTAACTTTATAAATCTATCTTAAAAGACAGATAAAACCGCATGAGTTTTACTGATGTCAGAATCAGCTTTTGTTGCATTGGTTTATGTGCTAAAAAGAGGTATTTTTAATTATTAAATTGCTTATAAACAACAAGTTTGCCCATAATAAGGTAAGAAAACAACCCAAACCTCCCAAAAAGTGGTCTTTCCCTTTAATTGACCGGTTGTTTCCATAGGTCCACTGATGCCCCTGACAGCCAATAGGAGCTCATATCTTAATTGACCGGTTGTTTCCATAGGTCCACTGATGCCCCTGACAGCCAATAGGAGCTCATATCTTAATTGACCGGTTGTTTCCATAGGTCCACTGATGCCCCTGACAGCCAATAGGAGCTCATATCTTAATTGACCGGTTGTTTCCATAGGTCCACTGATGCCCCTGACAGCCAATAGGAGCTCATATCTGCCCCTGTGGAACAACGTGGACTACAGTGGAGAGAGCTGGATACATGACACGCCCCCTGGTGGCGAGGAGGAGACACTGCAGGGAGGTAGGACACAATGTGACTAAAACTACAACCTTTCACATGACTACAATGTGACTAAAACTACAACCTTTCACATGACTACAATATGACTAAAACTACAACCTTTCACATGACTACAATATGACTAAAACTACAACCTTTCACATGACTAAAACTACAACCTTTCACATGACTACAATATGACTAAAACTACAACCTTTCACATGACTACAATATGACTAAAACTACAACCTTTCACATGACTAAAACTACAACCTTTCACATGACTACAATATGACTAAAACTACAACCTTTCACATGACTACAATATGACTAAAACTACAACCTTTCACATGACTAAAATGTGACTAAAATATGACTAAAACTACAACCTTTCACATGACTAAAATGTGACTAAAATATGACTAAAGCTACAACCTTTCACACGACTACAATATGACTAAAACTACAACCTTTCACACGACTAAAATGTGACTAAAATATGACTAAAACTACAACCTTTCACATGACTAAAATGTGACTAAAACTTCAACCTTTCACATGACTACAATATGACTAAAACTACAACCTTTCACATGACTAAAATGTGACTAAAACTACAACCTTTCACATGACTAAAATGTGACTACAATATGACTAAAACTACAACCTTTCACATGACTAAAATGTGACTAAAATAGGACTAAAACTACAACCTTTCACATGACTACAATATGACTAAAACTACAACCTTTCACATGACTAAAATGTGACTACAATATGACTAAAACTACAACCTTTCACATGACTAAAATGTGACTACAATATGACTAAAACTACAACCTTTCACATGACTAAAATGTGACTACAATATGACTAAAACTACAACCTTTCACATGACTAAAATGTGACTACAATATGACTGAAACTACAACCTTTCACATGACTACAATATGACTAAAACTTCAACCTTTCACACGACTAAAATGTGACTAAAACTACAACGTTTCACATGACTAAAACTACAACCTTTCACATGACTAAAATAGGACTAAAACTACAACCTTTCACATGACTAAAATGTGACTACAATATGACTAAAACTACAACCTTTCACATGACTAAAATGTGACTACAATATGACTAAAACTACAACCTTTCACATGACTAAAATGTGACTACAATATGACTTAAACTACAACCTTTCACATGACTAAAATATGACTAAAACTACAACCTTTCACATGACTAAAATGTGACTAAAATATGACTAAAACTACAACCTTTCAAACGACTAAAATGTGACTAAAATATGACTAAAACTACAACCAACCTTTTACATGACACTTTCGTGTTTGTGTGCCTGTGTGTGTGTGCGTGCGTGCGTGCGTGCGTGCGTGCGTGCGTGCGTGCGTGCGTGCGTGCGCGTGCGTGCGTGCGTGTGCGTGCGTGCGTGTGTGTGCGTGTGCGTGCGTGCAGTGTCTCCGGGGGTAACGGTTGCCGAGCTGCAGAGGTCATTCATTGGCCAGAGGGACTTCGCCCAGGGGACGGTCCAACGTCACATGGTCGTACGCATCATCAACAAGTCCCACCTGGTGCATTATGGGAAGGCGGAGCAGAACTGCGAATGCCCGTATAAGGTAACGTTAAAGTCATGTGATATCTGGCCATAGGTGGTCATTGTCGGGAGACGGGAGATAATTCACCTTCAGGGTGAATTATCTCCTGTACTATGTAAACTCTTAATTTCCATTTTCCAGCTATTCAGTTGGAAAAAAAATGTTTTTTTTTAAGTAATAATTTGGGGACCCCCCCCAAAAATAATTTGGCAACCCCACGAGGGGTCGCGACCCACGGGGTTTACATAACTGAGACCTTTTGTAAAGTAAACACTTCTGTAAAAATCACACCTGTGTGAACCGAGTGATGCAACTCCCCTCTCTCCCCCCCTCCTCTCTCCCTCTCTCCCTCTCTCTCTCTCTCTCTCTCTGCTTGTCACATTAGCTTTATTATGGATATCAATGAACCTAGACAGTCAGTAGTTGGATTTGCGTCCAGCAGGTGGCAGCCATGTCACATACTTCTCTCTTTCCAATTTCACGCATGCGCACACCACTCGTGC
Source organism: Protomyctophum parallelum (assembly GCF_964188405.1). Lineage (NCBI taxonomy): Eukaryota > Metazoa > Chordata > Actinopteri > Myctophiformes > Myctophidae > Protomyctophum > Protomyctophum parallelum. The sequence continues at coordinate 2,827,577 of NC_139698.1, read as the reverse complement.
TCATGACGACAACGACGACGGATACCCACGGACATTCCTGATTGTAGGAGTGGTTGCACCACTCAAAAATCACAGTAGACATTGTAAAACAGTAGTGTCTGCGGTGTTGCTTTTCAATACTGTACACTGTGTAAATGTATAGAGGTATCTAAAGAGCACAAAGTACCGTCTCCTGTCTGGCAGCCAAATCTCGCGATACCCCCGGAAACAGAAACGATATACCTGCTGCTGTCTAGACCAGTGATGTAAATAGGTTTTTCGATGTAATGAGTCCCGGGATGCAGGGATGGTCTTTTAGAAATGAGTCCCAGGATGCAGGGATGGTCTTTTAGAGATGAGTCCCAGGATGCAGGGATGGTCTTTTAGAAATGAGTCCCAGGATGCAGGGATGGTCTTTTAGAAATGAGTCCCAGGATGCAGGGATGGTCTTTTAGAAATGAGTCCCAGGATGCAGGGATGGTCTTTTAGAAATGAGTCCCAGGATGCAGGGAGTCATATTTTGCCATTTTTACAAATTGCAGCATTTAACTCCCATTTCATTTTGTGGTTATATTCATGTAGAAAACAGAAGAAGAAATGATTATTATAACTAAAGCTAGCATAATAAAATAGAATAAAAAACAGTACAGTAGACTAGTACAGTAGTGCATCCCGTTAATGCAGAGGTCGTTGTTTTATTGCGTCCCTTAAATATAAACTGCGTTCTGGGATGCAAAATGCTCCCTATTTTATTCTCTGTTAGAGGCTCAATAAAAAGTTGTACAGTGCACTCTGTGCACATCGAAGCGCAAGTGATTATAAATAAAACAATCTGTTGATATGTCTTCTTTTATATTCCTGAAACGACTGTATGTCAAAGGTCTCAATGGTTCATGAATTGTGTTAGTTATGAGCTGGTCCAGCTAACTCCATTCACTGACATGTATTCATTAGTGTGTGTTATGAGTTGTTCCAGCTAACTCCATTCACTGACATGTATTCATTAGTGCGTGTTATGAGCTGTTCCAGCTAACTCCATTCACTCACTGACATGTATTCATTAGTGTGTGTTATGAGCTGTTCCAGCTAACTCCATTCACTGACATGTAAGGAAAGGAAAGGAAAGGTACTACAGTATGATTACCCAGGGTAACTGGACTAAGCATCAGATACTTGTTTACAGCCAGGCCCTGCTCATAGAACAGTTCATGGTAGAGGTTCAATGCCTTGTCCAAGGGCACTTCAGCGGTGGTAATTTTAACGTGTCGGACCGCTGATTCGAACTGGCGACCTTCCGGTATCAAGACCGCTCCGCAATCCGTTCGGTCACCGCTGCCCCTAATTGTATTCCTTAGTGTGTGTTATGAGCTGGTCCAGCCGGCTCCATTCACTGACATGTATTCGTGTGTGTGTGTGTGTGTGTGTGTGTGTGTGTGTGTGTGTGTGCGCGTGTGTGCGTGTGTGCGTGTGCGCGCGTGCGTGTGTGTGTGTGTGTGTGTGCGTGCAGGGTGTCTTGGAGGTGTGCGACCGCACGGCCCGTGTGTGCGTGGTCTTGTGGAACAGCGTGTGCACGCGGTGGTTCTCCTCCGTCCGGCCCGGCATGATGCTGAGACTCAGCCATTACAGGGTTAAACCCTGCTACGCGCAGCCTGAGCACATAGGTAATGCACACACACACACACACACACACACACACACACACACACACACGTGCACAGGCACGCACAGGGCCTCATTTATCAATGGAGTGTATATTCTGCATTAACACACTCGGTGCCGGAAGTTCTTCAAAATAGGAGCTCTGGGTGGCCGGGGTTGTCTCAGCGCTTTTACTCTGAAAGCCATGACCCGGAAACAAGCACTTTTGACCGGTTGCAGAACAATTTACAATTTACAATTTAGGCATTTAGCAGACGCTCTTAATCCAGAGCGACTTACAATAAGCAAGAACAAAAGCATGGGAATACGTCACAAAAGCATTTATCATAAAACATGCATAAGCTAAGAAAGTAACAGTGGAATATCTAAATTATGAGACTATACATATAAACTATATACTACTATGCTATACATATGTACTATGGCGTGCTATGACTATATACAATGCAATTATAGTGCCGTCTACATAACATGCTATAAGTCTGTATCAAATGCTATCTAAGTCTACAGAAATGCTATCTAAGGGGGTGGGGTAAGTGCTATGGGCCATGATGGTGTCTGAAAAGGTGGGTTTTCAGACTACGGCGGAAGATTGGGAGTGATGCTGCAGTTCTGACTGCAATGGGAAGTGCATTCCACAGTTTTGGAGCCAGAAGGCTACACGCAGGCTGAGCACATAGGTAATGAGACTCAGCCATTACAGGGTTAAACCCTGCTACGCGCAGCCTGAGCACATAGGTAATGCACACACACACACACACACACACACACACACACACACACACACACACACACACACACACACACACACACACACACACACACACACACACACACATGCACACGCACAGGCACGCACAGGGCCTCATTTATCAATGGAGTGTATATTCTGCATTAACACACTCGGTGCCGGAAGTGCTTCAAAATAGGAGCTCTGGGTGGCCGGGGTTGTCTCAGCGCTTTTACTCTGAAAGCCATGACCCGGAAACAAGCACTTTTGACCGGTTGCAGAACAATTTACAATTTACAATTTAGGCCTTTAGCAGACGCTCTTAATCCAGAGCGACTTACAATAAGCAAGAACAAAAGCATGGGAATACATCACATAAAAGCATTTATCATGAAACATGCGTAAGCTAAGAAAGTAACAGTGGAATATCTATATTATGAGACCACACATATAAACTATACATATATACTACTATGCTATACATATGTACTATGACGTGCTATGACTACATACAATGCAATTATAGTGCAGTCTACATAACATGCTATAAGTCTGTATCAAATGCTATCTAAGTCTACAGAAATGTTATCTAAGGGGGTGGGGTAAGTGCTATGGGCCATGATGGAGTCTGAAGAGGTGGGTTTTCAGGCTACGGCGGAAGATTGGGAGTGATGCTGCAGTTCTGACTGCAATGGGAAGTGCATTCCACAGTTTTGGAGCCAGAAGGCTACACGCAGGCTGAGCACATATAATGCACGCACACACACACACACACACACACACACACACACACACACACACACACACACACACACACACACACACACACACACACACACACACGTGCACACGCACAGGCACGCACAGGGCCTCATTTATCAATGGAGTATATTCTGCATTAACACACTCGGTGCCGGAAGTGCTTCAAAATAGGAGCTCTGGGTGGCCGGGGTTGTCTCAGCGCTTTTACTCTGAAAGCCATGACCCGGAAACAAGCACTTTTGACCGGTTGCAGAAGATGAATAAGGAGGCCAGGCATGTCCTTATTATCATTATCATTTTATTAAAAACTAAAGTAGTGGTAGCATGCCTGTATAAGAGCAGGTACATTATTTGAATGAGTTGTATATAATGGATTATGGAGAGACAACATCTTATCTTATCTTCAATTAGCTCCGTTCTTTAATAGTGAGAGTAAAATGTTCAGAGGTCAACATGTGACCACAGAATACACTGAACCCTGACCTGTGTGTATTGATCTGAAGTACACAATTATACTGTTTAAAAACCATGTACTGTTATTGTACTGTTCTCTATACCAGTGTTTCTCAACCTTTTTTGTCCCGAGGCACACTTTTCATAGCCTAAAAATCTCGGGCACACCTAGATATACGGTGTGTGTGTGTACAGGGCTCCAGACTAATTTTTTCACAGGTAGCACTGGTGCCACCTACCTTTTCATTAGGTAGCACCACCAGAAATTAGGTAGCACCATATTCTTCTTTGTATAGCGTGGTATTATTAATACATGACCTTATCATGATGATAGTTAATTTCCATACCATAGTTTTTGAAGCATAAACGCCTTAAATTAAGCACCTATGGAATATTAATATTTTCTCTCCCTCTCTCTCACACACACACACACACACACACACACACACACAACATATAGAGCTCAACTCAGTGAATGAAACCTGCATGATGCCCTGCTCCACATTGATCTCATGCATAATGCACCTACTTCAAGTGTTTTTATAAGATACCTGGGCTGGGCATGTTGGCATTAAATAAACATTAGATTCTATATGAAATTATAATTAATAACCTATAGTGCTATTTTACATACCATTATTATCATTTGGCTATAGGCTATCTATGAAACAGAGACACACAACTTACCTTCTGCATGGGCATGTTCAACCTCAACATGGCCAACAAGGATATTACATGGGCATAGATTATCTGATTTATCTCACACTCTTTGGTGGAGTTATCAGTGGAACCGTCTAGCATGAACGAGAGGTAGGGGGTGATTTTGTCAGCGGGTTTCCCCCTTAGTGTGTCTGCTATCACGCCCACAAACTGTATGTAGGGTTCACGTTCAGTCCGTTCTTCTTCATCAGGACCATCTGTGTTTTGTATTTGGTGAACGGGAGTTCCTCTTTCGCGATGTTGTACGCAGTGTTAAACTTGATCATCATTTCAGCATTCTCAGATGAGCGATTGCTCTCCTCTACACGACTAAATGAGGAGGGTAGAGGCTGGGCGCTTCTGGTGATACAGCGATCCCTGCACGTCTTGTGCTTTGTTTAGGCTATCGTTGTGCAATTTTAATGACTGAACCTTAAACTGTTTCGAACCATTAACAAGTTGTGTTCTGCTGCCTGCAACGGACGGGCCACATTGCTTGCAATAAACACACACCTCGTATCGCAACCACGGGAACTGTGCCAGCCATTGTTGCTGAAAGGAGTACTTTCTTTATTGCCCCCCCCCCCCCCCCCCACCAGTCTCTTTGGCCAACCTGTCGCTGTCCTCTTCACTCTCAGAATATGAGGTTATCGCCGGTTCCACAACAACTTCCTCTCCACCTCTCCAATTATTGAGCGTTTCATGTCTGCATCTGTGTATGTTTTCTTTTTCGGCCGCTTGTGGCTGTAACTGACGCACATGCGCAGGCACGTGACGTCACTCACATGCATGCATGCGAGCGAGCTACTATCTAGGCACTCAGCAGGCAGGCAGAGAGAGAGAGAGAAAGATTGAGCCAAAAGAAAGTAATACTTTATTATCGCACTACTAACATAGCCGCCCGGCGCCCGTGCCTCAGTGTTGAGACGGAGTAAAAAATAAAAAATAAACGGATCGTTTTTTTTTTTTCTCCTCCGCACATTTCCAAGTATCACCGGTGCGACCTAATTAAATTTTAAGTATCACCATAATAAAATTAGGTCGCATATGCGACCTAATAGGTCGCACGCTGGAGCCCTGTGTGTGTATATACTGTATATATATATATATATATATATGAACCCAATATACTTTTAAAAACACACATGACAGCACTCGTCAAATAACTTTAAAGAGAAAGAAAAGGACAGAGACAGTGCCTCAGTTTCACCAATTTATTTTTGAAAACTCATACAAAATGTATCACACACATGTTCAATGTGTCAATGCAAAGTAATACTTCTAAATAAAAAAAAGGAGTTGTAAAAACAAGGACAAAAATCTTTTGCCACAATACAATGGTCTTAAACTTGAGCACTTTTGTACAAAGAAAATCGTAAAAAAATAATTGATAAAAAGAAAAGTAAATATGTTTGACAAGTTCTGTCTTAGTGTGAACCTTGAGCTTGTTTTCCCGAACAAAGAGTTTTTATCCTGGCTGGGACGCTGGACAAACAGACACGGAGCTCCTCATCAACTGCTCTCAGTCTCTCTCTCTCCGAGTTTGTTTTTTTATGCAAGTCAGGCTTGAAAAGCTAAGCTCACACAGGTAGGTTGTGGAAAAGGGGAGCAGCACTGCCATTGCGCTGGCTGTGATGGCTGGATATTCTTTGCCAACAAGTCTTAGTGGTACTGCGTATCAAGAGACTTGCCTGCTTCGTTGTGTCTTTCTCCTTTTTTTCTTTCAAACTCACGAAAAAGTGTTTGTCCTTTTGTAGCGAGTTCATCATGATTGGTATCAAGGTGACGCTTCAGTTTACTCGGAACCATGCCGCTGTTTGCAAGCTTGAATCCACAACCGATGCACAGCGGAAATCGGGTACGTTGTATAACCCAGTAAACGTGAAGCCAAACTTCATGTAGTCATCACGGTACAGTCTGGCAGGGGCTTTCATTGTAGGCGTTGCGTTGGTAGTAGTCGCCGTTCCCCCCGGCGGCGAGGGAGCGCTTGCTGTGCCGTCATCAGATGCAGTGACACGGCGGCGCTGTCTGTGCTGTCGGGTTCTGGTGACACGGCGGCGCTGTCTGTGCTGTCGGGTTCTGGTGGTGTCTTTCTGGAGGGAACGCAAATTAACATTTCTATGGCCGATGGTCGTTAGAGTCTATTGTTCCGTCGTCATGTTGTTATCGCCGCTTTCGGGGGCAGGGCTAGTGTTACTTTCGGTCAAAATCTCGCGGCACACCTGGACAGATGAAACGGCACAGTAAAGTGCCGCGGTACATAGGTTGAGAAACACTGCTGTACTGTACTGTACTGTACTGTACTGTTCTCTATACAGTACTCTATATAGTACTGTTTGATATTGTATCATAATCATAAAACATGCAGGGTCAGACATATAAGCAGAAATACATAATGTAGATAGATTGATGCAATGGGGGGGGGGGACATCAAAATGACAATGACAGAAAAACTGGTCTCTAACAGAAACTCAAACACAGGTTTCTGTTCTAATCATTCCTCAGATAACGCTTGACCCAGTCACTGAGAAACACCTAACCTCACATCACCAGGCTTTCCACCGCCTCGGAGGAAAGCCTGGTCTGTTTCAAAAGTCTGTACGATCCGGGCTGGGGCCGGATGATGTGGTTACGTCATGTTGTAGTATTGTTTTGTAGTCATCAGGATGATATCGTTACGTCATGTTGTAGTATTGTTTTGTAGTCATCAGGATGATATCGTTACGTCATGTTGTAGTCATTGTTTTGTAGTCATCAGGATGATATCGTTACGTCATGTTGTAGTATTGTTTTGTAGTCATCAGGATGATATCGTTACGTCATGTTGTAGTATTGTTTTGTAGTCATCAGGATGATATCGTTACGTCATGTTGTAGTCATTGTTTTGTAGTCATCAGGATGATATCGTTACGTCATGTTGTAGTATTGTTTTGTAGTCATCAGGATGATATCGTTACGTCATGTTGTAGTCATTGTTTTGTAGTCATCAGGATGATATCGTTACGTCATGTTGTAGTCATTGTTTTGTAGTCATCAGGATGATATCGTTACGTCATGTTGTGGTATTGTTTTGTAGTCATCAGGATGATATCGTTACGTCATGTTGTAGTCATTGTTTTGTAGTCATCAGGATGATATCGTTACGTCATGTTGTAGTATTGTTTTGTAGTCATCAGGATGATATCGTTACGTCATGTTGTAGTATTGTTTTGTAGTCATCAGGATGATATCGTTACGTCATGTTGTAGTCATTGTTTTGTAGTCATCAGGATGATATCGTTACGTCATGTTGTAGTATTGTTTTGTAGTCATCAGGATGATATCGTTACGTCATGTTGTAGTATTGTTTTGTAGTCATCAGGATGATATCGTTACGTCATGTTGTAGTCATTGTTTTGTAGTCATCAGGATGATATCGTTATGTCATGTTGTAGTATTGTTTTGTAGTCATCAGGATGATATCGTTACGTCATGTTGTAGTATTGTTTTGTAGTCATCAGGATGATATCGTTACGTCATGTTGTAGTCATTGTTTTGTAGTCATCAGGATGATATTGTTACGTCATGTTGTAGTATTGTTTTGTAGTCATCAGGATGATATCGTTACGTCATGTTGTAGTCATTGTTTTGTAGTCATCAGGATGATATCGTTACGTCATGTTGTAGTCATTGTTTTGTAGTCATCAGGATGATATCGTTACGTCATGTTGTAGTATTGTTTTGTAGTCATCAGGATGATATCGTTACGTCATGTTGTAGTCATTGTTTTGTAGTCATCAGGATGATATCGTTACGTCATGTTGTAGTATTGTTTTGTAGTCATCAGGATGATATCGTTACGTCATGTTGTAGTCATTGTTTTGTAGTCATCAGGATGATATCGTTACGTCATGTTGTAGTCATTGTTTTGTAGTCATCAGGATGATATCGTTACGTCATGTTGTAGTCATTGTTTTGTAGTCATCAGGATGATATCGTTACGTCATGTTGTAGTATTGTTTTGTAGTCATCAGGATGATATCGTTACGTCATGTTGTAGTCATTGTTTTGTAGTCATCAGGATGATATCGTTACGTCATGTTGTAGTCATTGTTTTGTAGTCATCAGGATGATATCGTTACGTCATGTTGTAGTCATTGTTTTGTAGTCATCAGGATGATATCGTTACGTCATGTTGTAGTCATTGTTTTGTAGTCATCAGGATGATATCGTTACGTCATGTTGTAGTATTGTTTTGTAGTCATCAGGATGATATCGTTACGTCATGTTGTAGTCATTGTTTTGTAGTCATCAGGATGATATCGTTACGTCATGTTGTAGTATTGTTTTGTAGTCATCAGGATGATATCGTTACGTCATGTTGTAGTCATTGTTTTGTAGTCATCAGGATGATATCGTTACGTCATGTTGTAGTCATTGTTTTGTAGTCATCAGGATGATATCGTTACGTCATGTTGTAGTCATTGTTTTGTAGTCATCAGGATGATATCGTTACGTCATGTTGTAGTATTGTTTTGTAGTCATCAGGATGATATCGTTACGTCATGTTGTAGTCATTGTTTTGTAGTCATCAGGATGATATCGTTACGTCATGTTGTAGTCATTGTTTTGTAGTCATCAGGATGATATCGTTACGTCATGTTGTAGTATTGTTTTGTAGTCATCAGGATGATATCATTACGTCATGTTGTAGTCATTGTTTTGTAGTCATCAGGATGATATCGTTACGTCATGTTGTAGTATTGTTTTGTAGTCATCAGGATGATATCGTTACGTCATGTTGTAGTCATTGTTTTGTAGTCATCAGGATGATATCGTTACGTCATGTTGTAGTATTGTTTTGTAGTCATCAGGATGATATCGTTACGTCATGTTGTAGTATTGTTTTGTAGTCATCAGGATGATATCGTTACGTCATGTTGTAGTATTGTTTTGTAGTCATCAGGATGATATCGTTACGTCATGTTGTAGTCATTGTTTTGTAGTCATCAGGATGATATCGTTACGTCATGTTGTAGTATTGTTTTGTAGTCATCAGGATGATGTGGTTACGTCATGTTGTAGTATTGTTTTGTAGTCATCAGGATGATATATGGTTACGTCATGTTGTAGTATTGTTTTGTAGTCATCAGGATGATATCGTTACGTCATGTTGTAGTATTGTTTTGTAGTCGCCAGACAGGATGGCGAACAGGCGGTGGCAACTTCCTTTTCCCTTTATTGAGAGGGGAAAGGAAGTTGTCGCCGCCTGTTCTTCCTGTTTGTTGTAGGCAAACCATTGCCTACAACATGACGTAACCACATCATCCGGCTCCAGCCCGGATCATATTATACCGAAATGAAATGGTGCCCAGGCTAAGAAACACCACTCAAAATGGATGATCATAACGCATGTTTAACGTGGATGTTGTTCATGTTCATTAATTAAGTATGCCTGGATGGCCTGGTGGGTGGTGATGGGTGGTGAGCCACCTGAACTGAAGCCACAGTTCACCCACAGCTGTAGTTGTATGATAAAGGGGGAGGGGTTAGGGGAGGGGCTGATAGTGTGATGTCACTATATTACTGTTTATTTCATTGGCCCGTTTGACTGTCAAGGGTTCAGCCTCCAGGAAGAAACCTTAAAATACAAAGTTAATACACCATTGCACATAAAAACAACTCCAGGGTGTCTAATGAAGTACTGTCACCTCATAGACACATACGTCATGTTGTAGTATTGTTTTGTAGTCATCAGGATGATATCGTTACGTCATGTTGTAGTATTGTTTTGTAGTCATCAGGATGATATCGTTACGTCATGTTGTAGTATTGTTTTGTAGTCATCAGGATGATATCGTTACGTCATGTTGTAGTCATTGTTTTGTAGTCATCAGGATGATATCGTTACGTCATGTTGTAGTATTGTTTTGTAGTCATCAGGATGATGTGGTTACGTCATGTTGTAGTATTGTTTTGTAGTCATCAGGATGATATATGGTTACGTCATGTTGTAGTATTGTTTTGTAGTCATCAGGATGATATCGTTACGTCATGTTGTAGTATTGTTTTGTAGTCGCCAGACAGGATGGCGAACAGGCGGCGGCAACTTCCTTTTCCCTTTATTGAGAGGGGAAAGGAAGTTGTCGCCGCCTGTTCTTCCTGTTTGTTGTAGGCAAACCATTGCCTACAACATGACGTAACCACATCATCCGGCTCCAGCCCGGATCATATTATACCGAAATGAAATGGTGCCCAGGCTAAGAAACACCACTCAAAATGGATGATCATAACGCATGTTTAACGTGGATGTTGTTCATGTTCATTAATTAAGTATGCCTGGATGGCCTGGTGGGTGGTGATGGGTGGTGAGCCACCTGAACTGAAGCCACAGTTCACCCACAGCTGTAGTTGTATGATAAAGGGGGAGGGGTTAGGGGAGGGGCTGATAGTGTGATGTCACTATATTACTGTTTATTTCATTGGCCCGTTTGACTGTCAAGGGTTCAGCCTCCAGGAAGAAACCTTAAAATACAAAGTTAATACACCATTGCACATAAAAACAACTCCAGGGTGTCTAATGAAGTACTGTCACCTCATAGACACATACAGTAGACTCCAGGGTGTCTAATGAAGTACTGTCACCTCATAGACACATACAGTAGACTCCAGGGTGTCTAATGAAGTACTGTCACCTCATAGACACATACAGTAGACCCCAGGGTGTCTAATGAAGTACTGTCACCTCATAGACACATACAGTAGACTCCAGGGTGTCTAATGAAGTACTGTCACCTCATACACACATGAAATACTGGAAAAATACAAATAATAATGGCACATCTTTAAGCTCTTGTCATACTGTTCACATATGTGTGCTTGAAGTAGTAAAACTCTTGTCACACTGACCACAGTGTACTGTACAACCATGTGAACTTCTACATTATTTGAACGAAAGCATTTCCACACACATCACAATGAAAGTTTCTCTCAGGGGTGAATTATCTAGTGGCATTTAAGGCGGGACATTTCAGAGACACTGATCACATCCATGGGGTTTCTCTCTACTGTGATTTATTTATGATTTATCTGGTGGCGTTTGAGGCTGGACAAATGAGAGAAGTGTTTTCCACACTGATCACATCCATAGGGTTTCTCTCCAGTGTGAATTTTCTGGTGGTTTTTAAGGCTGGACATTAGAGAGAAGCGTTTTCCACACTGATCACATCCATAGGGTTTCTCTCCAGTGTGAATTCTCTGGTGGTTTTTAAGGCTGGACATTTCAGAGAAGTGTTGTCCACACTGATCACATCCATAGGGTTTCTCTCCAGTGTGAATACGCTGGTGTGTTTTAAGGTGGGACATTTCAGAGAAGCGTTTTCCGCACTGATCACATCCATAGGGTTTCTCTCCAGTGTGGATTCTATGGTGGTTTTTAAGGCTGGACATTAGAGAGAAGCGTTTTCCACACTGATCACATCCATAGGGTTTCTCTCCAGTGTGAATTCGCTGGTGTGTTTTAAGGGTGAGCTTATGAGAGAAGTGTTGTCCACACTGATCACATCCATAGGGTTTCTCTCCAGTGTGAATTCTCTGGTGTGTTTTAAGGTGGGACATTACAGAGAAGTGTTGTCCACACTGATCACATCCATAGGGTTTCTCTCCAGTGTGAATTCTCTGGTGGTTTTTAAGGGTGGACATTTCAGAGAAGTGTTGTCCACACTGATCACATCCATAGGGTTTCTCTCCAGTGTGAATACGCTGGTGTGTTTTAAGGTGGGCCTTTAGAGAGAATTGTCGTCCACACTGATCACATCCATAGGGTTTCTCTCCAGTGTGAATTCGCTGGTGTGTTTTAAGGTGATACAACTGAGAGAAGTGTTGTCCACAATGATCACATCCATAGGGTTTCTCTCCAGTGTGAATTCTCTGGTGTGTTTTAAGGTGGGACATTTCAGAGAAGCGTTTTCCGCACTGATCACATCCATAGGGTTTCTCTCCAGTGTGAATTCTCTGGTGTTTTTTAAGGTTGGCCTTTAGAGAGAAGCGTTTTCCACACTGATCACATCTATAGGGTTTCTCTCCAGTGTGCATTCTCTGGTGTTTTTTAAGGTTGGACATTTGAGAGAAGCATTGTCCACACTGATCACATCCATAGGGTTTCTCTCCAGTGTGAATTCTCTGGTGTGTTTTAAGGTTGGACATTTCAGAGAAGCATTGTCCACACTGATCACATCCATAGGGTTTCTCTCCAGTGTGAATTCTCTGGTGTTTTTTAAGGCTGGACATTACAGAGAAGTGTTGTCCACACTGATCACATCCATAGGGTTTCTCTCCAGTATGGATTTCCTGGTGCTGTTTAAGGTTGGACAATTGAGAGAAGCGTTGTCCACACTGATCACATCCATAGGGTTTCTCTCCAGTGTGAATTCTCTTGTGGCTTTTAAGGCTGGCCAAACAAGAGAAGTGTTGTCCACACTGATCACATCCATAGGGTTTCTCTCCAGTGTGAATTCTCTGGTGTGTTTTAAGGGTGAGCTTATGAGAGAAGTGTTGTCCACACTGATCACATCCATAGGGTTTCTCTCCAGTGTGAATTCTCTTGTGGCTTTTAAGGCTGGCCAAACAAGAGAAGTGTTGTCCACACTGATCACATCCATAGGGTTTCTCTCCAGTGTGAATGCGCTGGTGGATTTCAAGGCTGGCCATTCTAGAGAAGCATTGTCCACACTGATCACATCCATAGGGTTTCTCTCCAGTGTGAATTCTCTGGTGTTTTTTAAGGTAGGACAATTGAGAGAAGTGTTGTCCACACTGATCACATCCATAGGGTTTCTCACCAGTGTGGATTCTCTGGTGTTTTTTAAGGTAGGACAATTGAGAGAAGTGTTGTCCACACTGATCACATCCATAGGGTTTCTCTCCAGTGTGAATGCGCTGGTGTATTTTAAGTTTGGAGATGTAAGTGAAGTGTTTTCCACACTGATCACAGGAGTGGAGTTGTTTCTTTGCCAAGCTTCTGTGTTCGTTCACCTCTGGTAGGTCAGGGCAGTCAGACTGCTGATGTGACTCTGGAATGGAAACAAATACAAAGGAAAGATTGTTGGTAGGCAGACAGACTTTAGAGAAGTAGAAGCACTTTGTGGATGTTCGACAAATCTCTGTCATGTAGCTAACTAACAGTGGCCTTAACAACTGTAGCAGGTACTTTCACCTGTTGCAGGAATTAAATAGATAAAGTGCCCCTCGGGGCAGGTTGTGGCCTCCTGGTGGCGCTATAATAGGCCAATGGGAAACGGGTGCCATTTCTTCTTATGCCTTGGATGGCAATTGGATGATTTCAGGCATTTTGTTCCAAAAATGTGTTTTTGCAAAATTCCACCTGTTGGTGGCGCTATAACAGGCCAATGTGAAAAGGGTGGGATAAATTCCTCGGCCTATAGTAGGAAAGTCTGTGAAAGATTTCTCGTGAATTGCACGCTGCGTTCATGATTTCAGGCTTTTTGTTCAAAACGGGCCAATCCTGCAAACTTTGAAAGCCAATGTTAGCCAATTAGGATGGAATATGAAATATGGGACAGATCCATCTTGAACACATGACTATAGAGATAGTGTGTAACGATTTGCGTTACACATTTTTTTGCGTTATATTTTTGGACAGATTCTGGATGAGTAATATTAAAAAAAATGTTTTTCAAAAGTCGGCCTCCTGGTGGCGCTATAGCAGGCCGTTGTGGAAAAGTTGGGGTAGAGGTTCATCGTTGGCACCGTTGTGTGTGTGCAAGATTTGGCATCGACAAGGGTTAACGGTGCCGGAGATTAGCTGGTAACAGATTGACGGACACACACACGGACGTAGTGCAAAACATACTCTGTCCCCATGCCTTCGGCCTGGTGGAGACAATTAGAAGTCCAGGCATGGCCTTATAGAGCGTCGCAGTCCCTTTCTTAAATTATTAATTTAAAGACCTTTTAAGCGTTGTACGAAGCCAACTCTTGTCGTGACAAATCATACACAATACACACACAATATTTTGGACCAAACAAAGAATTAGAAAGTAGAAAAAAACGGCAGGTTACAACACTTTTTTTGTTGTTTTTCTTCTTTGTAATTATTTGTTTGGTCCAAAATATTGTGTGTGTTGTCATGATTTGTCACGACAAGAGTTGGCTTCGTACGACGCTTTAAAGGTCTTTAAATTAATAATTTAAGAAATGCCTATGGTCAAAATGCATTGGGATTCATTTCCTGGGCCACTCGTTGTTCTGAAAGGCGGGGGGACTGCGACACTCTCCATTGCCTCCACCAGGACGAAGGCATGGGGAGAGAGTATGTTTTGCATCATGCGTGCGTCCGTCCGTCCGTCCGTCCGTTACCGGCTAATCTCCGGCACCGTTCCATGCCACACTTTGCACACACACTCCCTGGATGCCAACGATGAACCTCTGCCCCAAATATTCCTCAACGGCCTGTTATAGCGCCACCATGAGGCCGATTTAGGCAAAGCACATTTCTGTAGATAACTCGTACACATTTTATCCATACATCACACACTATCTCCATAGTCATGTGATCAACACGGATCTGAACCATTTCCCATCTTCCATCCTGATTGGCTAAGCTTGTCTTCCAAGTTCACATGATTCGTCTGTTTCGAACAAAATGCCACAAATCACAAACGCAGTGCAATTTCTGTGAAATTATACATGCACATTTCCACTAGGCCGAGGACGACATGCCACTCATTTATCCAAATCAGCCTCACGGTGGCGCTATAACAGGGCAATTCCTGTTTTTACCTATAACCGCATCGATCTGTATACAACGTATGTATGCACACTCCCTAGAGGCCTTGGAAAAACATTGTCCCTGCATCCCTCCACATCTGCCGGTTATAGCGCCACCATGAGGCCGATTTCTGCAAACCACATTGTTTATGTTAGTCGCACAGATTGAATCCAAATCTCACGCAAATCGGTAAACATGATCTCTGTAGTCGTTTGATCAAGACGAGCCTGTAGGATTTCTCAGATTCTACACTGATTGGCTAAGATTGCCTTCCAAAGTTTTCAGGAGTAGCCCGTTTTGTACAAAATGCTGCACATCTCTCACACAGAATTATATCCTCAGAGATGCTATGAGTGATTTGGCTCTGCATTTCCTCAACAAAATGAAGAACATTGTTGCAAAAAACAAAACAACATGTTTATATTACTCCTAAACATTGTGCCAAGCATCACACACACTCCTATCCTCCTGGTGGAGGCACAGGTCTAGTTTTACTATCATTTTATTAAGGACAAAGCATAGTTACCGAAGGTCACTCCAGTGCTATAGTTGAATACAAGAAGACTCACCCCGTTTCTGTTTTCCTCCCAGAACTTTCCCCAGTGAGGGGTGGGAGAGGCTGGACAGCAGACGGCTGGATTTTGAATTTCTCTAACTATAAACTTTCATGACAGCAGAACAGCCTAAGTACAAATATACTTTATGAAAAGCTACTACAGTGAAGTCTGTTCACAGAAGTTGTTGTAGGATATGTGGGGATTATCTGACGAGGTACCATTTGAGGGGGCAAAACCTTACACTAAATAATACTAAATTGTTTATAGGGTCAATATAAGTATAGCCTTTCCACAGGAGTATCTTTTTATATTCTTCCAAAAAGAATACAAACAGCCAATAGCATATTACAAAGTTATCCCCCTCACTGGGGAAAATTTCGGGAGGAAAAACGGGCACGCACCGGGGTGAGTCTTCTTGTTACCCTATAGTTAAGTCAAATTAGCTTAAGTTGTGCCAAATCTGGAAAATAAATGCTTACCACTAGCTTTCTTCACAGAGTTCATACATTTGTCTACTATCACAGAAACATGTGTTCCAAGCCAACTCCCTTGGGATACTTTGTGGGAGCCAATCAAAGTTGGGGTACCCAGAGGGCCGAGGCTAACAGCAGGACATTTAAAAATGAGCTAATGAGCTTGTGAGGGGTGAAATAGGGTTTTTTGGGGGTGCTGAATCCGTTCCGTTCCTTTCAGTAAAAATGACTCCCTGGCCATAAAATTGGCTGCTTTTGTATGTCCCTGACATGTGTAATAACATGGGGGGCATATTAAAATATAAAGATCATTAATACATCACAAATGCATCTTAATTAAAACTAACTGTTGAAAGAGAAGTAGATGGACAAAAGAACAATCTTTAGCCGATTTATTATTTTCAGAATAACACAGACTTTAGTGTCACACCTTAAAAATAATTAACAGTAAAATAAGGGGGGAATTAATTTGCCAGGGCTCCACACAGCATTTTAGTGCACAGTGCATTTATAATAATAATACATTTTATTTATAACGTACTTTACATTTTAAACAAATCTCAAAGTGCATTTCTGCCTGTGGTAACTTCCATGGCAAATTTTGCAAGAACAACAAGCTAGATGACGAGCAGTGAGGGAGATGAAAGGGAGTTGGAAGAGTATATAGTTGTATGTTTATTCATATTTGTATTTATTGTTTACAAAAGCATACTTTACAGCATAAAGACCTTTCATAAAGACCTTTCTCTTCAGTAAGGCATTTGCCCAGTCAGACTTTTAAGCTGCCCTGTATGCTGTTTTTAACTGTTTTATTCTTATTTTTATTCGTATCTTACATTTTTCTGCCTGTAGCACTTTGAGATTTGTTTCAAATGTAAAGTGCGTTATAAATAAAATGTATTATTATTATTATTATTATTATTATTATTATTATTATTATTACTTCAGTTTTAGCCCCTTAGTTTTTACTTGCGCAAGCAGAGTGTGCAACTAATGTTATCAGCAAGGTGCTACGATGTCCCTTAGCAGCATATTATGATATGACGTCATATGCTGGCACGAAACAGACCGTGCAGGTATGTTTTCCGTCATGCTACCAAGCGTGTGTCCCATGACGTGATGAAGATATGTACCAATGCCAGGGTATAATTGGTTATCGATGGTGACGTAACGATGACATGTTTCAGTGTCGGGCGGACTAAAGGTAATGCCCCTATGTATACATGTATGTAATCTGACACCACTGCCATAACAGGCATAAGTAATCATTACCATACTTCAAAATACTACTTTTTCTCCTCCAAAAGCAAGGTACGTATAGCAAATACCTAAACCTAATCATTCAATATTGCAAACGTTCTTTCACAGAGAGGATGAGATTTGCACTAGTAGGCCATTCATGGCCTACTAGTGTGCAACAAGCAAGTATGCACTCGACAGAGTGCAGTTCTAGTTTATTATGCGTTGATCTTTTTTTAATATTGTGATATCATAGAACCATATTCAGTTTATTTATTTTTATTAATGGACTGAAATTCGGCACATTCATTTCCCCCTTATTTTACCGTTAATTATTATATAAAATAAAGTGTTTATGATTCTGAAAAGAATACATCAGTTAAATCCATTAAAGGGACACTTCACCCTTTTTGCAAAAAAATATATGTTAATGACGTTTAGAAGCTTTAGAACACTTTCCTGGGGGTCTTTATGTGTGTAATATGTGGTTTTAGATATTCTAGATTGTAGCAGTGAGCACAGTGTCTGATGTCATGGACACTGGTCTCACTACCTTCCTGGACTACAATTCCCACCATTCTTTGGTGCACTGCTCCTCCTTGTGTATAGGGGGGAGAGCTGTCTTACTGAGACAACATGTAGTCCAGGAAGGAAGTGAGCCCAGTGTCCATGACATCAGAGACACTGGGCTCACTGCTACAATCTAAAATATCTAAAACCACAGATTACACACATAAAGACCCCCAGGAAAGTGTTCTAAAGCTTCTAAACATCATTAACATATATCTTTTTGCAAAAAGGGTGAAGTTTCCCTTTAAAGATTGTCCGTCTACTTCAACAGTTTCAACAGTTAGTTTCAATTAATTAAGATGCATTTGTGATATATTAATGAAATGCTTTTTGTATTTTAATATGCCCCCCCACACCAACACACAAACAAAAAAGAAAACAAGAAAACACCATAGACATCCATTGAGATAATGCATAAATGGATTAGTATGTCTGGGACATACACAAGCAGGCATGGCCAATGTTATGGCCAGAAGTCATTTTACTGAAAAATAATGATTCAGCACAAAAAAACAACCTATTTACACACCTCACAAGCTCATATTAGCCCATTTTAAAAGCCCTATTCAGTATTTAAGTCCGACGTCATTTTGTAGTGCTACGTTACGTCCGGGTCCAAGTGGCACCAGCTCCCGTCCGCATCCCATTGTAAATAGATCTAAACGCGTGAATCTTTTTAAATTGACGTTATTTTTCAGAAAGGAAGCCATAGAGGGTTAAAATGGGTCTTAATGCTTCCAACTCGAGTAGAATTATTAATGTTTTGTACAAGTGTCCATGATAACAAAAATATATGATGTGAAGGTAAAATATTTCGGGGGATATTAGAATGTGTGCAGGCTTGAGTATGTTGAATCTAGTTTGCATTAATGAGGATTTAGTTGACACAATCAAATAAAATGGCGATAGTATTCCATGTGGGGCAGACGGCCTGTCACAGCCAGATTTGGGAGAGCAGCAGCTTTGTTGTTGCGAGGAAAGCGGTAAAATGAGACTTTCGTGGTTGTTTTCGTCACAGACTTAGTCCGACGGAGCGTCACAGTATAACTCCATGGGGACACAAAAGCGACACAAAAGTAGGACCCGGAAGTATCTCAGGAGGGGGCGCTCACGTCACAGCTAAAATACTGAATAGGCCCTCTGGGTACCCCAACTTTGATTGGCTCCCACAAAGTTTCCCAAATTTGCCACAATTTAAGCTAATTTTACCTAAACACTAGTCATCCCAAGAGCTCATAGCTTCTGTGTGTGTGTGTGTGTGTGCGTGCGTGCATGCGTGTGTGTGTGTGTGTGTGTGTGTGTTATACTGAGTATCATTTCTATAGGGTGTGTGACACAATGGCAAAATTGGTAACTATGGTAATTGCTGGCCCAATTCAATAGCCTGTTAATCTCTTAATGATCCTTTAACAGAGCTCCCAGCAGGGGGGGCTGTGGCCACTCTAGTATGCAACCTCCAGAGCTCCCAGCAGGGGGGGCTGTCCCTGACAGGGACACATAATATAGTTCCTTGTTCATCAAGCAACTCTAGAGCAGTGGTTCCCAAACTTTTTCATGTCAAGGACCCCCGCTGTAAGCACTGGACCAGGGCTAAAGGACCCTCAGATTGACACTAATGA
Source organism: Protomyctophum parallelum (assembly GCF_964188405.1). Classification (NCBI taxonomy): domain Eukaryota; kingdom Metazoa; phylum Chordata; class Actinopteri; order Myctophiformes; family Myctophidae; genus Protomyctophum; species Protomyctophum parallelum. The sequence goes on along the minus strand of NC_139698.1, from coordinate 2,808,069 downwards.
GCCTGCGGACCCCCACTTGAAAACACAATGCCAGGGACCCCCATAAGAGAAGATTTGTAAGTCTCTATAGCAGTGATTCTCAACCCGTTTAATTTCAAGGACACCCCCAGTTTGTCATGCATTAGTCTACGGACCCCCCATTGAATGGCATTTCTACCTCTGGGACCCCCAATTTAAATTGTAAAATCTATGTTATTTTAACCCATAAGGGTCCATTTTGGTTCCAAAGTATCATTTAGCTGGAGACCCCCTGGAACTCACTTAAGGACCCCTGGGGGTCCCCGGACCCCATTTTGGGAACCACACTGGCTTAATAACTGTAAATGTGAATTTAAACCAGAAGAGTGGGTACTGAGAAGCCTGTATGTTTTATAAAATGCTCTGAAATAAGGTCAAGTTTATGATTTGAACATTTGACATTTAAGGCTTAATATTTTGTATGCTGTTTGTTAAACCTATAAAACCTTATGAACTATACGTTGGAAGGGGTAGGGTAGAGCACAGTTTTAGGGAAGTGTAGGGACTCGTAGTGCGACAGCTTGTAGGTCTGCTATTTTCGGAAAACCGTGAGAATGTGGACGCATAACTTTGATTTGAACTCAAATCTTTGCCTCTGGGGGGGTACCTGGCTGGAACTACATATTTTCAGATGGGGGGTCCCTGGAACAACATATTTTCAGATGGGGGGTCCCTGGAACAACATATTTTCAGATGGGGGGTCCCTGGAACAACATATTTTCAGATGGGGGGTCCCTGGAACAACATATTTTCAGATGGGGGGTCCCTGGAACAACATATTTTCAGATGGGGGGTCCCTGGAACAACATATTTTCAGATGGGGGGGGTCCCTGGAACAACATATTTTCAGATGGGGGGTCCCTGGAACAACATATTTTCAGATGGGGGGTCCCTGGAACAACATATTTTCAGATGGGGGGTCCCTGGAACAATATATTTTCAGATGGGGGGTCCCTGGAACTACATATTTTCAGATGGGGGTCGGCGGCCAAATTCAGATTATTCTGGGGGTCCTTGACATGAAAAAGGTTGAGCACCACTGACATGTTTTTTTCAGAAAACTGTCAGGATTTAGAAGACATTTTGTAGAATGTAGTGTCAGGCCAAAATGGGTTAAAGGGATAGTTGAGATTTTTTGACCTTAAGTCGTATGAAATACTTGCCATTAATATAGTGGTTGCAACTGTATTAATTGATTGCCTGAGTCCCGTGGTGGGAGTTCTGCTCTGGTTTTAGTGAATATTAAGTAGTTCCGGTCATTTTGTGGGGGGGCACTGGGGCCAAGCAGTAAAAGTAAATTAATCCCCAAAATTAACGTAATTTGTATTGTTGACCTTTTTCTAAAATATTAGCGCGACTTCCGTTCAACTTTGACCCCTCTATCACACGGAACTATTTTTTGGGCGTAGTGATATGGACACAAAAAACATAGTTCTGTGTGATAGAGGGGTAAAAAAAAGAACGAAAGTTGCGCTAATATTTTAGAAATAGGTCAACAATACAAATAACGTAGTCGTAGTCTGAAAACCCACCTTTTCAGACTCCATCATGGCCCATAGCACTTACCCTAACCCCTTAGATAGCATTTATGTAGACTTAGATAGCATTTGATACAGACTTATAGCATGTTATGTAGACAGCACAATAATTGCATTGTATATAGTCATAGCACGTCATAGTACATATGATATGTATAGCATAGTAGTATAGATGTATAGTTTATATGTATAGTCTCATTATATAGATATTCCACTGTTACTTTCTTAGCTTACGCATGTTTCATGATAAATGTTTTTATGTGATGTATTCCCATGCTTTTTTGTTCCTGCTTAATGTAAGTCGCTCTGGATTAAGAGCGTCTGCTAAAGGCCTAAATTGTAAATTGGCAAGTATTTCATACAACTTAAGTTAAAAAAAGAGTATAACATACCAGGGTCTTTGGGGTCCTCCTGTTCAGCAGACATGTCCCTGGTGGAGTCGGTAGAGTTCATCTTCAGCTCCACAGTCAGACGGGATCAGAAATGGAGGAGTTGAGGAGGAATGTCTCAGAGCAGAGAGTCTGATGTGAACTCAGCCAAACTGCTTTGAATGAACATTAGAAACATCTCCACCAATCACAGTCTAACATAATGGTTCTCCACCCCCCGCCTCCTCCTCCTCCAATCACAGTCTCTAACATGTTGTTCTCCACACCCCACCCCTTCCTCCCCCACTCCCACCCCTCCTCCCTCCAGCCTATCTCAATGGATATAGTGTGTGTGTGTGTGTGTGTGTGTGTGTGTGTGTGTGTGTGTGTGTGTGTGTGTGTGTGTGTGTGTGTGTGTGTGTGTGTGTGTGTGTGTGTGTGTGTGTGTGTGTGTGTGTGTGTGTGTGTGTGTGTGTGTGTGTGTGTAAATAGGTTTTCAATGCAATGAGTCCCGGGATGCAGGGATGGTCTTTTAGAAATGAGTCCCAGGATATGCAGGGATGGTCTTTTAGAAAATGAGTCCCAGGATGCAGGGATGGTCTTTTTAGAAATGAGTCCCAGGATGCAGGATGGTCTTTTAGAAATGAGTCCCAGGATGCAGGGATGGTCTTTTAGAAATGAGTCCCAGGATGCAGGGATGGTCTTTTAGAAATGAGTCCCAGGATGCAGGGATGGTCTTTTAGAGATGAGTCCCAGGATGCAGGGATGGTCTTTTATGAGTCCCAGGATGCAGGGATGGTCTTTTAGAGATGAGTCCCAGGATGCAGGGATGGTCTTTTAGAGATGAGTCCCTAGGATGCAGGGATGGTCTTTTATGAGTCCCAGGATGCAGGGATGGTCTTTTAGAGATGAGTCCCAGGATGCAGGGATGGTCTTTTAGAGATGAGTCCCAGGATGCAGGGATGGTCCTTTTAGAGATGAGTCCCAGGATGCAGGGATGGTCTTTTAGAAATGAGTCCAGGATGCAGGGATGGTCTTTTAGAAATGAGTCCCAGGATGCAGGGATGGTCTTTTAGAAATGAGTCCCAGGATGCAGGGATGGTCTTTTAGAAATGAGTCCCAGGATGCAGGATGGTCTTTTAGAAATGAGTCCCAGGATGCAGGGATGGTCTTTTAGAAATGAGTCCCAGGATGCAGGGATGGTCTTTTAGAAATGAGTCCCAGGATGCAGGGATGGTCTTTTAGAAATGAGTCCCGGGATGCAGGGATGGTCTTTTAGAAATGAGTCCCAGGATTGCAGGGATGGTCTTTTAGAAATGAGTCCCAGGGACATTTTATGAGTCCCACTTCAACGATGTTAGGAGTCATATTTTGCCATTTTTTACAAATTGCAGCAGTTTAACTATAAAACAAATGAAATAAAGAGGAGGGGGGGGGGTGGTTCTAAAGAGGGGGGGGGGGGGGTGGGGGTAGTAACTTGAGAGGGATTAGTGGTCATTTGGCCTGCTGAAAGGGACTGTTTAAAAAGGATACCATGTGATTCACATTCACTATCTCTCCCTATGTCTCTCTATCTCTCTCTCTCTCTCTATGTCTCTCTCTATGTCTCTCAATCTCTCTCTCTATGTCTCTCTCTAATGCCTCTCTATGTCTCTCTCTCTCTCTCTCTCTCTCTCTCTGTCTCTCTCTCTGTCTCTCTCTCTGTCTCTCTCTCTCTCTCTCTCTCTCTCTCTCTCTCTCTCCTCTCTCTCTCTCTCTCCTCTCTCTCTCTCTCGTCTCTCCCTATGTCTCTCTCTCTCTCTCTCTTCTCTCTCTCTCTCTCTCTCTCTCTCTCTCTCTCTCTCTCCAGAGATAAGTCTCAACAGCAGAAATCCAACGGCTCGTATAAAAATCCTCCCAGAATCCTCGGTTTCCCCAAACCACCTCCCCCCCCCAACCGGACTACACCTTCTACAACTGGTACAACACACACACACACACACACGCGCACACACACACACACACCAACACACACACACACACACACACACACACACACACACACACACACACACACACACACACACACACACACACACACACACACACACACACACACACACACACGGCACACACACACACACACACACACACACACACACTGGAGTCAATGAGAGCTCAGTGACCAGCTCTATTTATATATAAAACACACTGGAGTCAATGAGAGCTCTGTGACCAGCTCTATTTATATATAAAACACACTGGAGTCAATGAGAGCTCTGTGACCAGCTCTATTTATATATAAAATACACTGGAGTCAATGAGAGCTCAGTGACCAGCTCTATTTATATATAAAACACACTGGAGTCAATGAGAGCTCAATGAGAGCTCAGTGACCAGCTCTATTTATATATAACAACACACTGGAGTCAATGAGAGCTCAGTGACCAGCTCTATTTATATATAAAATACACTGGAGTCAATGAGAGCTCAGTGACCAGCTCTATTTATATATAAATACACTGGAGTCAATGAGAGCTCAGTGACCAGCTCTATTTATATATAAAATACACTGGAGTCAATGAGAGCTCAGTGACCAGCTCTATTTATATATAAAATACACTGGAGTCAATGAGAGCTCTGTGACCAGCTCTATTTATATATAAAAATACACTGGAGTCAATGAGAGCTCAGTGACCAGCTCTATTTATATATAAAAATACACTGGAGTCAATGAGAGCTCTGTGACCAGCTCTATTTATATATAAAATACACTGGAGTCAATGAGAGCTCAGTGACCAGCTCTATTTATATATAAAATACACTGGAGTCAATGAGAGCTCAGTGACCAGCTCTATTTATATATAAATACACTGGAGTCAATGAGAGCTCTGTGACCAGCTCTATTTATATATAAAATACACTGGAGTCAATGAGAGCTCAGTGACCAGCTCTATTTATATATAAAATACACTGGAGTCAATGAGAGCTCTGTGACCAGCTCGATTTATATATAAAATACACTGGAGTCAATGAGAGCTCTGTGACCAGCTCTGTTTATATATAAAATACACTGGAGTCAATGAGAGCTCAGTGACCAGCTCTATTTATATATAAATACACTGGACTCAATGAGAGCTCAGTGACCAGTTCTATTTATATATAAAATACACTGGAGTCAATGAGAGCTCAGTGACCAGCTCTATTTATATATAAAACACACTGGAGTCAATGAGAGCTCAGTGACCAGCTCTATTTATATATAAAATACACTGGCGTCAATGAGAGCTCTGTGACCAGCTCTAGATCTGCTATTTTTCAATAACTAAAGGTACAACATAATGCACTCGGTGCCGCACTAATGAGCTTGTAGGTCTGCTATTTTTTTATCGTGAACATTTTGCTTCTGGGGGGGGGGGGGGGGGGGGGGTCCTGGAACAACATGGGGGTCGGGGGCCAATTACATATATTTTGGGGGTCCTTGACGTGAACATGTTTGAGAACCGCTGACATAGAAACATGTTTTTTTTTTTCAGAGAACTGTCAGGGTTTAGAAGACATTCTTTTGTAGAATTGATCTCAGGTCTAAATGGGTTAAACGACAGAGCGTCGCAGTCCCGCCCTCTTTCAGAACGACCCAGAGTGGCCCAGGAAATGATTCTCCATTCATTTTCTCCATAGGCTTTTCTTAAAGTATTTATTTAACCATTTTGGGCGGGAACCCCTTTTGGTGTTTTAACTAAGCATTATGTTATACTTTAGCTATTGAAAAATAGCAGATCTACAAGCTTGTAGGTCTGCTATTTTTGAAAGATCGTGAAAATGTGCCTCAAATCTTTGAATATTCTTTCATGAGTTTCAGTGTTTAACTCAAATCTTTGCTTCTGGGGGGGGGGGGTCCCTGGAACAACATATTTTCAGATGGGGGTCGGAGGCCATTTACATATCATTGTTTGGGGTCCTTGACATGAAATATTGAGAACAGCTGATATAGAATCATGAGGTTTTTCAGAAAAAATGACATTTTAAAAAGACACTTTTTTTATATTTCGACGTCAGGCCTGACTGGGTTAAAGACGGTTACGCCGCGGACAAAGCCAACTCGGATCGTGACAAATCATGACAATGAACACAATGTTTTGGGGCCGATCAAATCATTTATAAGAAGAAAAAACTAAACTAATAGTGTTGTCTCCTGCCTTTATTTTCTTCTTTCTAATGATTTGATCGGCCCCAAAATATTTGTGTTCATTGTCATGATTTGTCACGAACCGAGTTAAATACTTTAAATAAATACTTTAAGAAAAGCCTATGGGGAAAATGAATGGAGAATCATTTCCTGGGCCACTCTGGGTCGTTCTGAAAGGGGGCGGGGCTGACTGCGACGCTCTATACAAGGACACAACGTGAAATCCACTTCCTGTTTTCACAGCAGCCAATTGCTGAGCTGTCCCCACGGCGACCAGTGTGATGTCATCGGCCTGCTGACCTTCGTGGGCCGGGCTGAGCGAATCAGGGGCAAGGGTGAGAGGTCGCCGTGGCGATCACAGTCATATAACAAAGATGCCGATTGGCTGTTGAGTGTTGTTACCAACGCCAGGATGCTTATCCTGATTTCCGATTGGTCCATACATACTGTAGGTTCCGACATGCTGGAGTATCGCTGGCTGCGATTGGAGGATGGGACCGGCGACCAGCCAATGGCGGTGAAGCTGTTCGCCACGTCACAGCCTGAGACCCACAGGAAGCTCCGCCCATGTAACACACACACACACACACACACACACACACACACACGCACACACACACACGCACACACACACACACACACACACACATGCATGCACACACACACACACACACACACACACACACACACACACACACACACACACACACACACACACTCATTTGTATTATTATGATGTTAATCATCTTTTCTCCCCTACTGTGCATGTGCATGTGCATGTGCATGTGCATGTGCATGTGCATGTGCATGTGCATGTGCATGTGCATGTGCATGTGCATGTGCATGTGCATGTGCATGTGCATGTGCGTGTGCGTGTGCATGTGCGCGTGCATGTGCGCGTGCATTTGCATGTGTGCATGCGTGCGTCCATGCGTGTGTGTGTGTGTGTGTGTGTGTGCGTGTGTGTGTGTGTGTGCGTGCGTGCATGCGTGTGTGTGTGCGTGTGTGTGTGTGTGTAGTATCAGTGGTAGTGTGTACCAGATTAAAGGTCGTAAGGTCGTCGTCGTGGAGACCAGGATGTTTTTACCTGACAAACAACGAAAACACACAAGTGTACACAACAGGTACACACACACACACACACACACACACACACACGCGCACACACACACACACACACACACACACACACACACGCGCACACACACACACACACACACCACATACCTGTAGATGCGTAAACTTGCGTAACCATGCGTAAACTTGTGACGAAGCACATTTCAATGTTTTTCTGCTTTATTTTACCTATGCAGGTTATCGTTTATGTAAAGAAATGTAACGTGTGATGCTGAGTATTTAAGTATTATTATCTTCTATTCATAATGTGAAAGGTAACGGGTCTGGTGCAGGGGTGATTGACAGCTGTCAGTGACTGGTTGATTGTCACCACCCAAGGTTACTAGTAGAGGAAGTGACACACGGGGAGGGGGGATCTCCCAACAAACAGAGTGCAGGCCTGCACAGAGGAGGAGGAGCTCCAGGCGCCAGAAAGCGTTTACATTGATTAAATAGCTATTTAATGTTTAAACCATAGACTGCAAAAATATGGACAAAGCGTTCCCCGGGTCTAACATGAACGTAAAATGAAGCCTGTAATAATATGCTAATTCCTGATGTAAGTCGCCATCTTTGGTACCAGCTGGCCATTGGCTGGCTCCGTTTTGTATACCAGCTGGTCATTGGCTGCCCAGACAACGAGGCGGGACTTCCCCCCTTCTTCTCCGTTGGTTTTTATTTTGACTCGAGTGGGAGGGGAATCTCGATCATAGACTGTAATGGTAGCCACGCCCCTCAGAACATACGCGATGGTTTTTTTTCTTTATGGTCATTTTTTTAATTAATGGGACCATAATTTTCCAAAAAGAATATTATGACATTAGAAATGAGACTTTAAACTAGTGACTGGAAGAAGAAAGTATTCATGACCATGTTTATTAAGGTAATACAGTCTAGGTGAAGTTGGGCCAAAATACATGGGCCTCTATGGAGCTATGGGGCTTTTTGGGTCCGGTCCAGCGCCACAACAGGCCATTATATGAACTACCGATTTCAAATGAGGCTTCACGAAATATCTGGCTGACTGCCCCCCTGGTTTAAACGAGCGTATCTGCAGCCACAGTAACTATAAGGAACAGTCGGGCCCAGCGGATTGGGCATCACGTATGCCGCTGCCGTCGGGGATCGGCGTTGGAATTGAGGATTACCTGCCGGTGTTTGGAGGCTAACAGGGCTGCTGCTGCTACCGGTGAGACCGTTCCACAAGTGTTCTTTAAAGGATCATAAATATAGGGGTAGGCCTACCCCGAGCGTTTCCGTATTTCCGTTGGACCGTTTTTGAGCAGAGGAACTTTTCGTTGTGTTGGAACAGTTGTACATTCGCGTGCGCGCGCCTCATTTGAGGGGGACGACGAACGCGGACTTGATTCTCTGCTGACTTTGGGGGGGGCTGGGGAAATAATTATTGATTGTTGGTTTAAGTTTGTGTGCCTGTTTATTTTGTTTGATAGGGAAAGAGACAGAGAGAGGCGTTATCAATGAAGTGTACTGTTTACTTTTGAGTATGTCAATTGCTATGGCTTAGCATCTCTATATAAAGAATTCTGACTATAACCCCACGATCCTGCTTAATTTTTCCTTAGTAGTAATTTGCCTTGAATGAGTAAAGGGCGATTGTTACAAACTTTCCTTAATGATTACATCTGGTTTCAGTATTCAATTCATTTATGATGTATTTTCTCTAGGACCCTTATGGGTCTGTAACTCAGACACTACAGTTGATTTAGTCGACTAAAATGTATTTTGGTGGGTCTTGATGCCGTCGTAAGGACTGTTTTTACACTGAAAATAGCAGATCTACAATAGCAGATCTGCTATTTTCAGCATGCAATCAAGTGTAAAATGACTTATACTGTTAACTCTTGTCCACTAGTCCCTTCCTGACATTTTAGTCTAGTTTTTATTTGTCGACGAAATTGTCAGTATATTTAGTCTTAGTTTTAGTCATCATAGATAGTTTTAATTTAGTTTCCATTCGTTTTTTCGTCTTAGTTTTAGTCGACGAAAACAACACTGGATAAGAGCGCCGCTCACTTCACACGGGTGTGATTATTTTTTTTTCCCCCTCAAGGCCAACACTCAGAGATGCCCTACCGCAAGCTCCGCCCCATCAAGCCATTCCTCCAATGGGTGAAAGGCCTGGATGACGGACAGGTGATGAGCAGGGCTCTGATTGGGGGATTCTTCGTCTACCCGCCCCCTCCCGTCTCCCTGGAAACGCACATCAAAGAAGGTCTGTGTGTGTGTGCGTGTGTGTGTGTGTGTGTGTGTGTGTGTGTGTGTGTGTGTGTGTGTGTGTGTGTGTGTGTGTGTGTGTGTGTGTGTGTGTGTGTGTGTGTGTGTGTGTGTGTGTGTGTGTGTGTGTGTGTGTGTGTGTGTGTGTGTGTGTGTGTGTGTGCGTGTGTGTGTGTGTGTGTGTGTGTGTGTGTGTGCGTGCGTGTCCATCAGGTGGACTATATATATACTTTTTTATCCCACGATTTTGTAACCCATTTTTCACCCCTGTGTCAATCATCTAATGTGATCCTGGGCTCTACACACCCTCCACCAACCTAGTCCCCATATATGGGGGACAAGGGGAGAGCAACCTAGTCCCCATATATGGGGGACAAGGGGAGAGCAACCTAGTCCCCATATATGGGGGACAAGGGGAGACCAACCTAGTCCGCATATATGGGGGACAAGGGGAGAGCAACCTAGTCCCCATATATGGGGGACAAGGGGAGACCAACCTAGTCCCCATATATGGGGGACAAGGGGAGACCAACCTAGTCCCCATATATGGGGGACATGGGGAGACCAACCTAGTCCCCATATATGGGGGACAAGGGGAGACCAACCTAGTCCCCATACATGGGGGACAAGGGGAGACCAACCTAGTCCCCATATATGGGGGACAAGGGGAGACCAACCTAGTCCCCATATATGGGGGACAAGGGGAGACCAACCTAGTCCCCATATATGGGGGACAAGGGGAGAGCAACCTAGTCCCCATATATGGGGGACAAGGGGAGACCAACCTAGTCCCCATATATGAGCGACAAGGGGAGAGCAACCTAGTCCCCATATATGGGGGACAAGGGGAGAGCAACGGACTTGAACTCATGCTTCCTTCATGCCTGAGTGTCCAAGTTGCTCCTTTACACCTGACAGGGGGGAGTTTCCCTGGTTGGAAGGAACACGTTATTCCAACCAGTTCCTTTCCCCTCCATCAGGCGCCCCGGCTGGCCAGGGGGAGGCAGTTTAGAGACCAGGATTACTGCATGTTTTTTGTGAGGGTACCTACCCTAGGGGACACGGGGAGAACATGTGAGGGTATCTACCCTAGGGGACACGGGGAGAACATGTGAGGGTACCTACCCTAGGGGACACGGGGAGAACATGTGAGGGTATCTACCCTAGGGGACATGGGGAGAACATGTGAGAGTACCTACCCTAGGGGACACGGGGAGAACATGTGAGGGTACCTACCCTAGGGGACACGGGGAGAACATGTGAGGGTACCTACCCTAGGGGACACGGGGAGAACATGTGAGGGTACCTACCCTAGGGGACACGGGGAGAACATGTGAGGGTACCTACCCTAGGGGACACGGGGAGAACATGTGAGGGTACCTACCCTAGGGGACACGGGGAGAACATGTGAGGGTACCTACCCTAGGGGACACGGGGAGAACATGTGAGGGTACCTACCCTAGGGGACACGGGGAGAACATGTGAGGGTACCTACCCTAGGGGACACGGGGAGAACATGTGAGGGTACCTACCCTAGGGGACACGGGGAGAACATGTGAGGGTACCTACCCTAGGGGACACGGGGAGAACATGTGAGAGTACCTACCCTAGGGGACACGGGGAGAACATGTGAGGGTACCTACCCTAGGGGACACGGGGAGAACATGTGAGGGTACCTACCCTAGGGGACACGGGGAGAACATGTGAGGGTACCTACCCTAGGGGACACGGGGAGAACATGTGAGGGTACCTACCCTAGGGGACACGGGGAGAACAAAAAGTAGTTTTTATGATCTTTTATATAGTAACTGTATGTCTATATATATATATATATTGTGAAGGCTCTCAGGTCATCAACAGGCGGGACAAGGGATTGCAGCACTTCAAAACGACTGATTTATTGAAGAGCAGTAAATAATAACATTATGCAGACATGAGAAACAGACCGGAGAAAACCCCACATAGGTTTTCTCGGCCAATTATATTCCAATACAGTATTTGCTTGCTTCACAGGCGTTTTCCTTCACAGCCTGGAGAGGGGTGAGAATACAATATTAGTATCGACTCAGTTTATACAGTTTCTTCTTACGGCACGTCTCCTCTCCGGAGGGCTCCTTATAATAAGAAACAATAATAATAATATATGACGGCGGAGCCTTGCTTCGTGACGTCGTCAGTGTCTAGCCTCCACTGTAGAGGATCTTCTCCCACAGCGGGGGTTCAGCTCCGAGCGAGCACCAGCCGCTGAGCCTACCGGCGTACATAACGAGTGCCTGCCTGCTAGGCAGTTCTCGATGCAATGTCTCCGAATTGTATAAAGAATTAATAGGTTTCTTTCCGACCTCAATATCTGTAGTTTCCTCGTCCTCGTCTCGTTCTGTTGTCTTTACCACTTCCGAAAGGAAAAATAACCTTCTTTGAAGTTGAAGTTGAATGTGTGTGTGTGTGTGTGTGTGTGTGTGTGTGTGTGTGTGTGTGTGTGTGTGTGTGTGTGTGTGTGCGTGTGCGTGTGCGTGTGCGTGTGCGTGTGCGTGTGCGTGTGCGTGTGCGTGTGCGTGTGCGTGTGCGTGCGTGCGTGCGTGCGACCGTGCGTGTGTCAGGAGCTCCTGAGTTGCTGGGAGGGGCGGAGCTTCAGAGAAGGGTGGAGTCACTGCGTTACCGGGAGAGAGACAGCTTCTGTATCCAGGCAACCGTTACCATGGTGACGCACTGCCACAGAGGACAGGTACGTGTGTGTGTGTGTGTGTGTGTGTGTGTGTGTGTCTGTGTGTGTGTGTGTGTGTGTGTGTGTGCGTGCGTGCGTGCGTGCGTGCGTGCGTGCGTGCGTGCGTGCGTGCGTGCGTGCGTGCGTGCGTGTGTGTGTGTGTAAATGCTTCCGTGGAGCAACGGAAGCTCTGATCATGAGTGAAATATAAATGTCTGTCTGTCTGTCTGTCTGTCTGCAGGAGGATCAGTGCCTGGTGTGGACAGACAGACAGGCAGACAGACAGGCAGACAGACAGGCGTCTCACCTCCCCTCCCTTGGCTCCCCCACATCATCTGCCACTCAAATGAGTCCCCGCCCACAGCACGCCCGTACAAGGTGAGAGACACACAGACAGACAGACAGACAGACACCGATAGATATGTGTCTAATTTGTATTTTTTACGGGTAATAATTTATGCTCTGTGTGTGCGTGTGTGTGTGTGTGTGTGTGCGTGTGCGTGTGGGTGTGCGTGCGTGTGTGTGCGTGCGTGTGCGTGTGTGTGGGTGGGCGTGCGTGCATGCGTGCGTGCGTGTGTGCGTGTGCGTGCGGGTGTGTGTGTGTGTGCGTGCGTGCGTGCGTGCGTGCGTGTGTGTGTGGGTGTGCGTGCATGCGTGCGTGCGTGCGTGCGTGCGTGCGTGCGTGTGTGTGTGTGTGTGTTTAGTTTCATGTCTCCTAAAAGGAAACTGTCGACGAGAACAGAGACGCCCAGGAAGAGGTACGATCTGATACCATAGTTACACTTCCTGTTAGATCTGATACCATAGTTACACTTCCTGTTAGATCTGATACCATAGTTACACTTCCTGTTAGATCTGATACCATAGTTACACTTCCTGTTAGATCTGATACCATAGTTACACTTCCTGTTAGATCTGATACCATAACGTGACCAGATTTGACTGAGAGCCTGCCATCGCGATAACCTTTTCACCAGAGGAGAGTTTTTTCCCCCCCAGCAATGTTCATCTCTGAAATAAATGTCAGAGCTGAAATCAACATGTAAATATGAAATAAATGCTTAAACATGTAGCTATAGGTGTAATGTTAGAGACTAGTGATCGACCGATAATCGGCCGCGGCCGATTATCGGCTTCGATATTCATGATTTTAATTAATATCGGTATCGGTGCTAAAAACAAATAATCGAAAAAAAAACGGCCGATTATTATATTTCTCATAAATGCGCAAACATGGTGAAACAACCACTTTCATTGAAAATCCGGTAGAGTACGGTTGTAAGGAAATGTATAGCTGCGTGTCTGACTCCCAGTGCTCCACCCCCGGAGGAGTAGACACGGCTTAGCTCCGCACTACAGATAGACTGACGTCTCCTCTCTCTCTCTCTCTCTCTCACACACACACACACACACACACACACACACACACACACACACACACACACACGGAGTCAGAGAGAGGGCCACTGCAGGGAGGAGGCTACTAACCTTGTAACGATAAAAAGCTTTGCTGTTTTCATCTTCAATTAACCAAAATAAAATCCACACGTGAGAGGGAGTCACAACAGAGAGCAGTGGTAGAACTACGTTAGCCAAGCTAGCTGCTGCCTGCTAACGCTGCAAACAACAGCTGTAACACGTTGTATTGATTGCCTGTTGTGTCCGTGTGTCTGTGTGTGTGTGTGTGCGCGCGCGCGCGTGCGTGCGTGCGTGCGTGCGTGCGTGCGTGCGTGCGTGCGTGTGTGTGTGCGCGCGCGCGCGCGCGTCAGCCAACTGAAGGACAACGTTTTTTCCCCCCATCCTGACCAGCCTAATATGATTATTGCATGTTGGCTATAATTAGTTGCCAATAACTTTATTGTTGGCCAGTGTTTTGAGACATATTGTCTTTTATTGCTATAAAATGAATGGTAAAAACAAATTCTACATGCATTAAAAAAGTGGCCAGTGATCTTGAAAGTGGCAAACAAGGTCACATGGCTTTGGAGAGTTTGGGCAGCAGATCTACAAGCTCTCAACATGTAATGCTGCAATGTGCTGTGGGCTTGTAGATCACCAATTTTGATAAACTAGTAGTGCCTCTACAGCCCATTGGGCACTGACCTACTTGGAACGATGCAAGTTGGAAATGAATGCCCCGCCCAGTAATTATGTCTGTCTCCCTTTTATGCCCATATATGGAGTTCTTTGTAAGGCATGCCCAAATAGGGAGTATAGGCAGCCAGCTTGTGGAGTTCTGTCTTCTGTGTCAGGCATGCCCAAATATGGAGCCAGCTCCATATATGGATGCTGGGCAGTGGGCATGGGCCCGGTCCAGATCCCGGGCAGAGGCCTTTTTGGGGCGGTTCTGGACAATTACACACACACACACACACACACACACACACACACACACACACACACACACACACACACACACACACACACACACACACACACACCCACACACACTTGGTGCATTCATAGATAAATATATAGATAGATACATACATAGATACATATATATATACAGTACATGCAATTAAAAAAAAAGCTGCATTTGATGGAGGGGGGGAAGTGTTACTGAAACGATGTTGGTGCTTCTTATAAGCGATAAATATCAATAATGCATTTCAAGGAATTCTTGTGTTGGAATTTATGTTACTGTAAAAACTTTTTTTTTTAACTTAAATAATCGGCTCATAATCGGCTATCGGCTTTTTGATTTGTCCACTAATCGGTGATCGGAAATATCGGCCAAAAACCATATCGGTCGATCACTATTAGAGACCACAGAAGACATGTAAATATGAAATAAATGCTTAAACATGTAGCTATAGGTGTAATGTTAGAGACCACAGAAGACATGTAAATATGAAATAAATGCTTAAACATGTAGCTAGGTGTAATGTTAGAGTCCACAGAAGACATGTAAATATGAAATAAATGCTTAAGCATGTAGCTAGGTGTAATGTTAGAGACCACAGAAGACATGTAAATATGAAATAAATGCTTAAACATGTAGCTATAGGTGTAATGTTAGAGACCACAGAAGACATGTAAATATGAAATAAATGCTTAAACATGTAGCTATAGGTGTAATGTTAGAGACCACAGAAGACATGTAAATATGAAATAAATGCTTAAACATGTAGCTAGGTGTAATGTTAGAGACCACAGAAGACATGTAAATATGAAATAAATGCTTAAACATGTAGCTAGGTGTAATGTTAGAGTCCACAGAAGACATGTAAATATGAAATAAATGCTTAAACATGTAGCTAGGTGTAATGTTAGAGTCCACAGAAGACATGTAAATATGAAATAAATGCTTAAACATGTAGCTATAGGTGTAATGTTAGAGACCACAGAAGACATGTAAATATGAAATAAATGCTTAAACATGTAGCTATAGGTGTAATGTTAGAGACCACAGAAGACATGTAAATATGAAATAAATGCTTAAACATGTAGCTAGGTGTAATGTTAGAGTCCACAGAAGACATGTAAATATGAAATAAATGCTTAAACATGTAGCTATAGGTGTAATGTTAGAGACCACAGAAGACATGTAAATACAGTATGAAATAAATGCTTAAACATGTAGCTATAGGTGTAATGTTAGAGACCACAGAAGACATGTACATATGAAAGAAATGCTTAAACATGTAGCTACTGTAGGTGTAATGTTAGAGTCCACAGAAGTGAACCTTTCAAGCCTGTTGTCTCAACTAACTGTTTCTCTGCAAGACATTACTCTATAAGCCATATCTCCTAAACTGGTGGGTCAAACTGAACAACCAATATGTCCATTTGAAGCTATGATTCCCTGCTTTCATATGACATGACAAAACCCTCAGTCAAATTTGGTCACATATGGGACAACACAGATACAATATTAACAATGGAAAAAAGACAACCACAAGGTTTGTGCAACATTTCATGGCTCATGGCATTGACGCTCTAAAATGCGCTGGACTTCAACACAATCCCAACTGGACAGTTTTAGGACAAAGACGTTTTAATGAAAAACAGTGGATTAAGAACCTCAACACGGATTTCCCTGGAGGCTTAAACATGGCCTAAAATCAGATCTTGAACACAGCAAAACTTAAACTCAGGATTAAACTGGAGAAATCTAAAAATGAATGGATCAGACTTCCTTCGGATACATGGCGAATGCATTTATTCCTTGCATTGAAGTGCACTGAAGTTTTTTAATTCCCCCCCCAATCCAACCCTTTGATGCTGAGTGTCAAGCAGGGAGGCATTGGGTCCCATTTTTACAGTCTTTGGTATGACCCGGCCAGGGATCGAACCCCCGACCTCCCAGTCTCAGCGCGGACACTCTAGTCTAACCACAAGGCCACTGAGCTGGTAGATTAATTTCATTGCTGTCTAAAGTATAAAGGGTGGTATTAAAAGCTTAGCTGAGCTTAGACACCCCCTGGGGAGCAGAGGCATTAGTAGTTACTGCTGAGGAGAGGCTCTGTACCAAAAGAAACCGTTTTTTAATGGGGTTTTTTTAGAGCTGGGACTCGATTAAAAAAATTAATCTAATTCATCAGAGGCTTTGTAGTTAATTAATCTAGATTAATCGCATTTTAATCGCATATCAATATTCAACCCGAGAACAGTGAGAAACCTTTTTTTTTAATGTTTTTTGGTGGTATGGTATCCCAGTGAATCAATGAATAGTGACTACAGGATACCACTCATTTTCATCATTTTACTGTCATTAATATACCTGTTGTGGAAATAATAATAAAAAGTCACCCCATTTTGTGTTGCCTAGAACTGGAGGTCTGAAAAAAAATAGTAACAGTAACAAGTACATCTCAGTGACATCACAAAGCTGTACTTACTTCATATTGTTACTGTTTTTTGTCAGACCTCCAGTTCTAGGCAACACAAAATGGGGTGACTTTTTATTATTTCCAGTTTTCAGTACTATAGAAAAGCGCCCAGTGAGAAACGTTCCGCGGTGGAACAAAAGGTGCGATTAATTTATCTGTATTTAACCCATTCTTACCGGGCACCCATTTTGGTTTCAGCATCATGTTATGCTTTAGCTATTTAAAAATAGCAGATCTACAAGCTCATATCGCGCCACCGAGTGGCGCGATACGAGCTTGTAGGTCTGCTATTTTTTGAAAAATCGACTGACATTTTTTAGAATCTGATCTCAGGTCAGAATGGGTTAATCAGACCAATGTGTGTCCCAGTGGAAACCTCGTATGAATCTGATCTCAGGTCAGAATGGGTTAATCAGACCAATGTGTGTCCCAGTGGAAACCTCGTATGAATCTGATCTCAGGTCAGAATGGGTTAATCGCGATACATTTTTCTGTAGTTAATTAATCTAAATGAATCGTTATTAGTCCCGGCCCTAGTTTTTTTGTGTGGCTTTTGCCTTTATTTTATATATTTTATAAAAGGACAGAAGAATAGAATAGAATAGACCTTTATTCGTCATTGCACACAAAGCATACACTGAGCATACAACGACATGTCTAATCTACGGAGCACCCACATAACCGTAGTACATAAAAACACTGACCTGAGATCAGATTCATATACGAGGTTTCCACTGGACAGACACTGGGTCTGATTAACCCATTCTGACCTGAGATCAGATTCTAGAAATGTCAGTCGTTCTTTGATTTTTCAAAAAAATAGCAGACCTACAAGCTCGTATCGCGCCACTCGGTGGCGCGATACGAGCTTGTAGGTCTGCTATTTTTCAATAGCTAAAGCATGACATGATGCTGACACCAAAATGGGTGCCCGTTCAGAATGGGTTAAAGTGCAAGATGGATGAAAGAAGAGAACCAATAAGTTATAACACAGTCCAGAGTCAGAGTGCATGCGATGCATATGAGGGGACAGTCAATGCTCATTTAGTGATCCATCGTTTAGCAGTCTGACTGCGTAGACTGACTCACAGTAGGCTGACAGGAAATGGGGTAGAGAGATGGAGGGGGGGGTGACGTGCAGTAAAGGCCGTTGGGATCGGGAGTCGAACCCGCGGCACACTGCCAGACTCGGACTATACCGGCCAAGGTGCCTGGACCGCTGAGCCACGGCCCAGGCCAGGAACGTTTTTTTTTTAAATGATAGGATTAATATTGTTAATTTTTTCTCCAGACTCCCCCTGGCCACCTTTCAGGAAGACCAACACCCAGATAGAGGTACTGTATAATATTTATCTCATTACATAGAGGTACTGTATCATATTTATCTCATTACACGGCTTGGTTCAATGTCTGATTCTGCTTCATAGTCAGTCTAAGGGTTGATTCTGCTTCATAGTCAGTCTAAAGGGTTGATTCTGCTTCATAGTCAGTCTAAAGGGTTGATTCTGCTTCATAGTCAGTCTAAAGGGTTGATTCTGCTTCATAGTCAGTCTAAGGGGTTGATTCTGCTTCATAGTCAGTCTAAGGGGTTGATTCTGCTTCATAGTCAGTCTAAAGGGTTGATTCTGCTTTATAGTCAGTCTAAAGGGTTGATTCTGCTTCATAGTCAGTCTAAAGGGTTGATTCTGCTTCATAGTCAGTCTAAAGGGTTGATTCTGCTTCATAGTCAGTCTAAAGGGTTGATTCTGCTTCATAGTCAGTCTAAGGGGTTGATTCTGCTTCATAGTCAGTCTAAAGGGTTGATTCTGCTTCATAGTCAGTCTAAAGGGTTGATTCTGCTTCATAGTCAGTCTAAAGGGTTGATTCTGCTTCATAGTCAGTCTAAGGGGTTGATTCTGCTTCATAGTCAGTCTAAAGGGTTGATTCTGCTTCATAGTCAGTCTAAAGGGTTGATTCTGCTTCATAGTCAGTCTAAAGGGGTTGATTCTGCTTCATAGTCAGTCTAAAGGGTTGATTCTGCTTCATAGTCAGTCTAAAGGGGTTGATTCTGCTTTATAGTCAGTCTAAAGGGTTGATTCTGCTTCATAGTCAGTCTAAAGGGGTTGATTCTGCTTCATAGTCAGTCTAAAGGGTTGATTCTGCTTCATAGTCAGTCTAAAGGGTTGATTCTGCTTCATAGTCAGTCTAAAGGGTTTATTCTGCTTCATAGTCAGTCTAAGGGGTTGATTCTGCTTCATAGTCAGTCTAAAGGGTTGATTCTGCTTCATAGTCAGTCTAAAGGGTTGATTCTGCTTCATAGTCAGTCTAAAGGGTTGATTCTGCTTCATAGTCAGTCTAAAGGGTTGATTCTGCTTCATAGTCAGTCTAAAGGGGTTGATTCTGCTTCATAGTCAGTCTAAGGGGTTGATTCTGCTTCATAGTCAGTCTAAAGGGTTGATTCTGCTTCATAGTCAGTCTAAAGGGTTGATTCTGCTTCATAGTCAGTCTAAAGGGTTGATTCTGCTTCATAGTCAGTCTAAAGGGTTGATTCTGCTTCATAGTCAGTCTAAGGGGTTGATTCTGCTTCATAGTCAGTCTAAAGGGGTTGATTCTGCTTCATAGTCAGTCTAAAGGGGTTGATTCTGCTTCATAGTCAGTCTAAAGGGTTGATTCTGCTTCATAGTCAGTCTAAAGGGTTGATTCTGCTTCATAGTCAGTCTAAAGGGTTGATTCTGCTTCATAGTCAGTCTAAAGGGTTGATTCTGCTTCATAGTCAGTCTAAAGGGTTGATTCTGCTTCATAGTCAGTCTAAAGGGTTGATTCTGCTTCATAGTCAGTCTAAGGGGTTGATTCTGCTTCATAGTCAGTCTAAAGGGTTGATTCTGCTTCATAGTCAGTCTAAAGGGGTTGATTCTGCTTCATAGTCAGTCTAAAGGGTTGATTCTGCTTCATAGTCAGTCTAAAGGGTTGATTCTGCTTCATAGTCAGTCTAAAGGGGTTGATTCTGCTTCATAGTCAGTCTAAAGGGTTGATTCTGCTTCATAGTCAGTCTAAAGGGGTTGATTCTGCTTCATAGTCAGTCTAAAGGGTTGATTCTGCTTCATAGTCAGTCTAAAGGGGTTGATTCTGCTTCATAGTCAGTCTAAGGGGTTGATTCTGCTTCATAGTCAGTCTAAAGGGTTGATTCTGCTTCATAGTCAGTCTAAAGGGTTGATTCTGCTTCATAGTCAGTCTAAAGGGTTGATTCTGCTTCATAGTCAGTCTAAAGGGGTTGATTCTGCTTCATAGTCAGTCTAAAGGGTTGATTCTGCTTCATAGTCAGTCTAAAGGGGTTGATTCTGCTTCATAGTCAGTCTAAAGGGTTGATTCTGCTTCATAGTCAGTCTAAAGGGGTTGATTCTGCTTCATAGTCAGTCTAAAGGGGTTGATTCTGCTTCAAAGTCAGTCTAAAGGGTTGATTCTGCTTCAAAGTCAGTCTAAAGGGGTTGATTCTGCTTCATAGTCAGTCTAAAGGGGTTGATTCTGCTTCATAGTCAGTCTAAAGGGTTGATTCTGCTTCAAAGTCAGTCTAAAGGGGTTGATTCTGCTTCATAGTCAGTCTAAAGGGTTGATTCTGCTTCATAGTCAGTCTAAAGGGGTTGATTCTGCTTTATCAAATTTAGGCCTGATGTCGAAATAAAAAAAAGCCTTCTAAATCCTGACAGTTATCTATATGTTTCTAGGCCTATATTACTCAATATTTCATGTCAAGGACTCCAAAAATGATCTGTAATTGGCCACCGACCCCCCCCCCCCCCCCCCCCCCCCCCCCCCCCCCCCATCTCAAAATATGTTGTTCCAGGGACCCCCCCCCCCCCCAGAAGCAAAGATTTGAGTTAAAATCGGTCACTCTGAAAGAATATTCCATGATTTGCGCCACATTTTCACAATGGGGGGGGGGCTCTCTCTCTCTCTCTCTCTCTCTCTCTCTGTCTCTCTCTGTCTCTCTCTCTCTCTCTCTCTCTCTCTCTCTCTCTCTCATATTAGCAGGCAAACAGTGCACTGAGTGCAGCACTATCCCTCTCTCTGTTTCTGGCGCCCCCTACTGGTAGTCTGGTAACGTCACATACATAATAGGTGAACAACACATAGGTTTGCACGGACGGACGTTGCTGTTCCTTGGAGTGGTTCGACCACGCAAAAAAAAAAGCTAAACGGAATCCTGAGGTCTGGTGAGATCTACAAGCTCGTAGCACGCCACCGAGTGGCGCGCTATGAGCTTGTAGATCTGCTATTTTTTGAAAGAACGAACCGACATTGAAAACATAGCTTTTTCAGAAAACTGTCAGGATGTAGAAGACATTTTTAGAATCTGATCTCAGGTCAGAATGGAAAACTGTCAGGATGTATGGAAGACATTTTTAGAATCTGATCTCAGGTCAGAATGGAAAACTGTCAGGATGTAGAAGACATTTTTAGAATCTGATCTCAGGTCAGAATGGAAAACTGTCAGGATGTAGAAGACATTTTTAGAATCTGATCTCAGGTCAGAATGGAAAACTGTCAGGATGTATAGAAGACATTTTTAGAATCTGATCTCAGGTCAGAATGGAAAACTGTCAGGATGTAGAAGACATTTTTAGAATCTGATCTCAGGTCAGAATGGAAAACTGTCAGGATGTAGAAGACATTTTTAGAATCTGATCTCAGGTCAGAATGGAAAACTGTCAGGATGTAGAAGACACTTTTAGAATCTGATCTCAGGTCAGAATGGAAAACTGTCAGGATGTAGAAGACATTTTTAGAATCTGATCTCAGGTCAGAATGGAAAACTGTCCAGGATGTAGAAAGACATTTTTTAGAATCTGATCTCAGGTCAGAATGGAAAACTGTCAGGATGTAGAAGACATTTCTAGAATCTGATCTCAGGTCAGAATGGAAAACTGTCAGGATGTAGAAGACATTTTTAGAATCTGATCTCAGGTCAGAATGGAAAACTGTCAGGATGTAGAAGACATTTTTTAGAATCTGATCTCAGGTCAGAATGGAAAACTGTCAGGATGTAGAAGACATTTTTAGAATCTGATCTCAGGTCAGAATGGAAACTGTCAGGATGTAGAAGACATTTTTAGAATCTGATCTCGGGTCAGAATGGAAAACTGTCAGGATGTGTAGAAGACATTTTTAGAATCTGATCTCAGGTCAGAATGGAAAACTGTCAGGATGTAGAAGACATTTTTAGAATCTGATCTCAGGTCAGAATGGAAAACTGTCAGGATGTAGAAGACATTTTTAGAATCTGATCTCAGGTCAGAATGGAAAACTGTCAGGATGTATAGAAGACATTTTTAGAATCTGATCTCAGGTCAGAATGGAAAACTGTCAGGATGTAGAAGACATTTTTAGAATCTGATCTCAGGTCAGAATGGAAAACTGTCAGGATGTATAGAAGACATTTTTTTAATCTGATCTCAGGTCAGAATGGAAAACTGTCAGGATGTATAGAAGACATTTTTAGAATCTGATCTCAGGTCAGAATGGAAAACTGTCAGGATGTAGAAGACATTTTTAGAATCTGATCTCAGGTCAGAATGGAAAACTGTCAGGATGTAGAAGACATTTTTAGAATCTGATCTCAGGTCAGAATGGAAAACTGTCAGGATGTATAGAAGACATTTTTAGAATCTGATCTCAGGTCAGAATGGAAAACTGTCAGGATGTAGAAGACATTTTTAGAATCTGATCTCAGGTCAGAATGGAAAACTGTCAGGATGTATAGAAGACATTTTTAGAATCTGATCTCAGGTCAGAATGGAAAACTGTCAGGATGTAGAAGACATTTTTTTTAATCTGATCTCAGGTCAGAATGGAAAACTGTCAGGATGTATAGAAGACATTTTTAGAATCTGATCTCAGGTCAGAATGGAAAACTGTCAGGATGTAGAAGACATTTTTAGAATCTGATCTCAGGTCAGAATGGAAAACTGTCAGGATGTAGAAGACATTTTTTAGAATCTGATCTCAGGTCAGAATGGAAAACTGTCAGGATGTAGAAGACATTTTTTAGAATCTGATCTCAGGTCAGAATGGAAAACTGTCAGGATGTAGAAGACATTTTTAGAATCTGATCTCAGGTCAGAATGAAAACTGTCAGGATGTAGAAGACCTTTTTAGAATCTGATCTCAGGTCAGAATGGAAAACTGTCAGGATGTAGAAGACATTTTTAGAATCTGATCTCAGGTCAGAATGGAAAACTGTCAGGATGTATAGAAGACATTTTTAGAATCTGATCTCAGGTCAGAATGAAAACTGTCAGGATGTAGAAGACATTTTTAGAATCTGATCTCAGGTCAGAATGGAAAACTGTCAGGATGTATAGAAGACATTTTTAGAATCTGATCTCAGGTCAGAATGGGTTAATTAATGGCATTTCTATATCTCTCCCCAATGTATACAGTATAATGTGCAGTATATTAGTTATAGTAAAAAATCAACGTTATATAAACGGATACGTTGTAACACATTGTTGCCCAGGTGTATTATGGGACGCCTCCATGGAGTTCCTAGAAAGCTCCGCCCACCACGACGAAGATGACGACGACGAAGATGACGACGACGAGGATGACGACGATGCGTGGTCCTTCGTCTCGGCCGTGGCTCCGCCCCTCGTCCGTCCGGTCGCCATGGAGACGCTGCCGCTGCGCTACTGTAGCCACGCCCCCCAGGGGGGGGAGGAGGGGGAGGAGGAGCTAGCCGGCGCCGCCATGACACTGCAGCCGGGGGAGTGGGCGGGGCCTAGACGACGACATCACCGCCGCCACCGCGACCTTCTGGAGCACTTTGACCCCGCCGTGACCTCCTGGTACACGCTGACGCTGAGAGGTACTGTATTATCATCTTACTGTATGTACAGTAAAATCACACTGGATCTAGAGATCTGTTCATGGATCATCTTACTGTATGTACAGTAAAATCACACTGGATCTAGAGATCTGTTCGGAATCAATCATTGATCCAAACCATGTTTAACCCGTTCTGACCTGAGATCAGATTCTATAAAAATGTCTGTTTTGAAAATGACCGTTTTCTGAAAAAGCTATGTTTCGATGTCAGTCGTTCTTCGATTTTTCTAAAAAAAATAGCAGACCTACAAGCTCGTAGCGCACCACTCGGTGGCGCGCTATGAGCTTGTAGATCTGTTATTTTTGACAGCTAAAGCATAACATAATGCTAACACCAAAAGGTGGTTAAACGAATATATCTAATCCTGTCTGTCTGTCTGTCTGTCTGTCTGTCTGTCTGTCTGTCTGTCTGTCTGTCTGTCTGTCTGTCTGTCTGTCTGTCTGTCCAGTGTTGTCAGACAGTGTCGTCATGGAAACGGTGTTCCTCCCTCACTCGCCCCCCATTCCCCTCCCCCTCCACCTCCCCCCACACAACAACACCTGGCTCTCCATCCTGTCCCACGGAGCCTTCTCCCCCGACACACCCCCACCCTCTCCAGGTGAGCACGCACGCACGCACGCACACACACACACACACACACACACACACACACACACACACACACACACACACACACACACACACACACACACACACACACACACACACACACACACACACACACACACCAATTAGTTTGCATCAGTTTGACTTGCGGGATTAATCAATCGTAATCCCCATTTGACTGTCGTTCCATTTCAAGAAAATCCGCCTCAACCCATTCTGGGCGGTTGTTAGCATTATGCTATGCTTTAGCTATTGGAAATTAGCAGATCTACAAGCTCATAGCGCGCCACCGAGTGCTGCGCTACGAGGAAAAGAAAAGAAAGGTACTATGTTTACCCAGGGTAACTGGACTAAGGAAAGGAAAGGTACTATGTTTACCCAGCGTAACTGGACTAAGGAAAGGAAAGGTACTATGTTTACCCTGCAGGGTAACTGGACTAAGGAAAGGAAAGGTACTATGTTTACCCAGGGTAACTGGACTAAGGAAAGGAAAGGTACTATGTTTACCCAGGGTAACTGGACTAAGGAAAGGAAAGGTACTATGTTTACCCAGGGTAACTGGACTAAGGAAAGGAAAGGTACTATGTTTACCCAGGGTAACTGGACTAAGGAAAGGAAAGGTACTATGTTTACCCAGGGTAACTGGACTAAGGAAAGGAAAGGTACTATGTTTACCCAGGGTAACTGGACTAAGGAAAGGAAAGGTACTATGTTTACCCAGGGTAACTGGACTAAGGAAAGGAAAGGTACTATGTTTACCCAGGGTAACTGGACTAAGGAAAGGAAAGGTACTATGTTTACCCAGGGTAACTGGACTAAGGAAAGGAAAGGTACTATGTTTACCCAGGGTAACTGGACTAAGGAAAGGAAAGGTACTATGTTTACCCAGGGTAACTGGACTAAGGAAAGGAAAGGTACTATGTTTACCCAGGGTAACTGGACTAAGGAAAGGAAAGGTACTATGTTTACCCAGGGTAACTGGACTAAGGAAAGGAAAGGTACTATGTTTACCCAGGGTAACTGGACTAATAGCTCAATAACTTGTTTACAGCCAGGCCCTGCTCATAGAACATTTCATGGTAGTGGTTCAATGCCTTGCTCAAGGGCACTTCAGCGGTGGTAATTTTAACGTGCCGGTCCGGGGATACGAACTATAGCGACCTTCTGATATCAAGACCGCTCCGCAAACCGTTCGGCCACCGCTGCCTTAAGCTCGTAGGTCTGCTATTTTTGAAAAATCGAAGAACGACGGACATAGAAACATGGCTTTTTCAGAGAACTGTCAGGATTTAGAAGACATTTATAGAATCTGATCTCAGGTCAGAATGGGTTAAGATAGTGTGATCGTTTGGGCGGCGGTGGCTCAGGGGGTAGGGTGGCCGGATGCTAACCGCAAGGTTGCCAGTTCGAACCCTGTGGGCTCCCCCAGAGTTAGTGTGGAAGTGTCCTTGAGCAAGACTCTGAACCCCCTAATTGCTCCGAATACCAAACGATTCGCCCCTTTATCAACTCGCCCCCGCAAT
The DNA here is from genome assembly GCF_964188405.1 of Protomyctophum parallelum. Taxonomy (NCBI): domain Eukaryota; kingdom Metazoa; phylum Chordata; class Actinopteri; order Myctophiformes; family Myctophidae; genus Protomyctophum; species Protomyctophum parallelum. Next base: position 2,782,096 of record NC_139698.1, on the reverse strand, counting down.
TTATTTTAATGTAGTTAACAGTTAATTTAGTGTTTCCCTCCCTCTCTGAAATCAGAAATGATCTTGTATACAGATTTATTTGATTGCATAGTAGTCGATCTCTATACTCTGCTTAACTTAATGAAGTTAATTTTAATTTAGGACCTTCTAGCAGTTAATTTCGTTTTATTAAACACATTTCTTCCATGTAGCCCAATGGTATCATAATGGCATCATCATGCTATTATGCCTGTGGATATACAGAGTGAACTAAACAATGATACATTTATATAATCACAATCATAACTAGAACTGCACTCTGTCCAGTGCATACTTGCTTGTTGCACACTAGTAGGCCATAAATGGCCAACTAGTGCGCACGCAGAGCGCGCAAGTACTTTAGACCGTTATAAACTGTCACTTTTGATGCGTTTGCACCGTCCCTGCAAACTGTGCCTGATACGGCAGTGGTGCCAGATTACATACATGTATACACAGGAGCATTACCTTTAATCCTCCCAACACTAAAACATATCGTCATTACGTCACCATCGAAAACCAATTACACTCTGGCATTGGGTCCTTTAATCCACATACGTCTTCTTACGTCATCATTGAGAGCTAGTCATACATATACTATGTAATTTGTAAGTTGATTAGCGGTATACTGTGGTTACTTTGTGCCAAAAACCGTGCCAGCCAACCCGCCATTTGATGCGTATGCAAATAAAACAGCAGATTTGTGCCTGGTTTGCTGGGACCAGATTACACAAATGACCATATTTCTTACGTCATCATTAAGAGCTAGTCATACATATACACACCACGTACTCTGGTCCCAGCAGATCAGGCACAATTTGCTATTTTATTTTTACTGATTATGTATATAGTATACGTATGACTAGCTCTAAATGATGACGTAAGACATATGGTCATTTATGTGATCTGGTCCCAGCAAACCAGGCACGGATTTGCTGTTTTTTTTTGCATACACATCAAATGGCGGGTTGGCTGTCACGGTGAACGAAGACCGGGCGGAATTATTACTTGCGCGCTCTGCTTGCGCAAGTAATAATTATGGTCCATATTCACTCTCTCATTGTAAATGAATAAGCTCCAACATTCTTCCCCGCCCACTTCACGCACACAGAGGAAGTGAAGTGGAGGTAGCGTCGTTTTAATGCTCCTCCTCTTCCTCTTTCAGCGGACCTTATCGGCATGGCAACCCAGCTGGCCAATCAGAGGCTTGTATGTGTCCTGGAGGCGTGTCATCTGGGCGGGGCCAGAACGGAGATTGTCCTGACAAGAGCCTACAGCCTCTGACTCGCACGCACACACACACGCATGCATGCATGCATGCACATGCATGCATGCATGCACATGCATGCACACGCAAGCATGCACACACGCTCGCACGCACGCATGCACACACGCACGCTCGCACGCACGCATGCACACACACACACACACACATGTACACACACACAGACGTACGCACACACATGCAGACACACACACACACACCCGCACACGCAGACACACGCACATGTACGCACACACAGACGTACGCACACACATGCAGACACACACACACATACGTACACAAAGACACACACACACACACACACACACACACACACATACACACACACAGACACACACACACACACACACAGACACACAGACACACACACACACACACACACACACACACACACACACAGACCCACACAGACACACACAGACACACACACACACACACACACACACACACATTGTTTCCGATGTGAATTGAAAGGGAAACGTTGAATGAAACCAACCCAATCCAAGCCAAGGAACGACAGGTTACGTTTTAAGCACTATATAAGTTAACCCCCTGTGTGCCAGGACGTAATTTTGCGTCTTTCATTTTATTTTTTTTAAACAATAGAAACGCTGTTTCTATTCTAATCTACTGGCATGGATTGTGTTTTTTTACATTGTTTTGAATTTGTATATTTTGTTTGAAACGGACGACCGCGACATGAACTGTAACTGTTCTTAGATTGTATTTATTATAAACCTTATGCTTTTTTTAATCCTTCTTTTTTCAAAGCCTTGAGGATGTATTGTGATGTTGTTTTAACCCATTCTGACCTGAGATCAGATTCATACGAGGTTTCCACTGGACACACACTGGTCTGATTAATATATCAGTTATAATATGTCAGTTTAATTTCCACATGTATTTGAGAGAGAAAAAAAAAACTTGAATGAATGAATGAATATTTTGTTTTGTTTATTGGAAAATCTTAGATAAAAGTAGTATTAGTAGGATCGCAGCTCGCAGCTATATTTATTATTTTTAGTACATTTTGTGACAAGGTTTTCTTTACATGACAAGATAATTAAATTAAAAGTGAGAACGGACCTTCCTCTTCTTGCTGCCAGAGGTGAGGTCTAAAGCCAACACCAACTGGGGATTCCTGGATCGCTGCAGCCCTCCACAAATTCCTCTAATCCAACATCAGGTTCTTGAGCTCTGCAGTGTTGTTATAGCCACGCTGTCGCGCCGCAGCACGTCTACATAGTTGGTACGCTTCTTTCCCCTCCTGGCTTTGCCCTGGGTTGGCTCCCATAGGGTCAATTTACTTGCCTCTAGTTCTGGGTGCCTGACACAGTGCCCTGCCAGCCTCTAGTTCTGGGTGCCTGACGCAGTGCCCTGCCAGCCTCTAGTTCTGGGTGCCTGACGCAGTGCCAGCCTCTAGTTCTGGGTGCCTGACACAGTGCCAGCCTCTAGTTCTGGGTGCCTGACGCAGTGCCAGCCTCTAGTTCTGGGTGTCTGACGCAGTGCCAGCCTCTAGTTCTGGGTGTCTGACGCAGTGCCAGCCTCTAGTTCTGGGTGCCTGACACAGTGCCAGCCTCTAGTTCTGGGTGCCTGACACAGTGCCAGCCTCATCCTTCTCTCTCTGACTTTGTCCGTGACGCGTGGTAGGTCCCCATAGAGGTCTTTGTCTGTGACGCGTGGTAGGTCCCCATAGAGGTCTTTGTCTGTGACGCGTGGTAGGTCCCCATAGAGGTCTGTGTCTGTGACGCGTGGTAGGTCCCCATAGAGGTCTGTGTCTGTGACGCGTGGTAGGTCCCCATAGAGGTCTGTCTGTGACGCGTGGTAGGTCCCCATAGAGGTCTGTGTCTGTGATGCGTGGTAGGTCCCCATAGAGGTCCACATTCAACGAACGGACAAAAAAACATTACAATGTAGAGTTGTCTGATCGCTTTTACTCTGAAAGCCATGAACCGGAAACACTTTCCTAAAAAAGTTGACTTTTCAAAGTGACCTCACATCCCCGATCATCTTAATTTATTTTTTTTACGCTCCAAAAAGCGTTCATATTTTGCGGGAGAGACGGATGAGGAGCAGAAATGAAGCGCCAGCATATCGATCCATTCATCACCACGGAGAGCGCCCTGGATTAGGAGATACGAGTCATTCTTTCCGCCGCGCTAACATGGGAGTCAATGACAAGCTAATCGTTGCACTGAGCGTTAGCATACGGCAAGCGAAAAGCGAAATGCCAAAAAAAAAATAGGAAAAATTCTGAATATTCTCATCTCGCCCGCGTCGCTGGGACGTCGCTAGGACGTCGCTAGGACGTCCACAGACGTCGTAGGCACTAATATTTCGGAATCCTTATGACGGCCTCAGGCGTCTTATGAACTGAAACGGTTAACCCATTCTGACCTGAGATCAGATTCTAAAAATGTCTTCTACATCCTGACAGTTTTCATTCTGACCTGAGATCAGATTCTACAAAATGTCTTCAATGTCAGTTGCTCTTTGCTTTTTCAAAAATAGCAGACCTACAAGCTCGTAGCTCAGAGCTTGTAGATCTGCTATTTTTAAATAGCTAAAGCATAAGGTAATGCTAACACCAAAATGGGTTCCCGCCTAAAATGGGTTTAACCCCTCTTTTGTCCTGGCCCGGTGCATGCTGGGGGTTTGAGTTTGAATCTTTATTTCGGTCATTTAAAAACAAAACGGTTGTTAAGCAGTTTACATTTAGTTTAGTCAACGTAGTGACTATTTTAGCCGAAAAGGTATGGGCTGAAACATAAAGATTATTTTGCCTTTACCTTTTTACACAATAAAAAAATTAAATAGTCTATGATGAAATATCACAGTATGAAATGAAAAGCACAAATGAAAAAGTCATATCAATTAAGTAACCGTAGAAACAATACTAAAAACAGAAAAGGAAAAAGAAAGTGAACAAAATGTTTGTTTCACAATTTGTTTTACGGACATAATAATTTATATATAAGGTGTACTTAATGTTATATCTTATCTTTATAATATAAGTACTATTACATGTGTATTTTATACATATTATTTTACATCCAATTTGACATATTTTACATAATATTCACCCATTATTATTGTTTTTATGATCATTTCTCAGTTTGTTTGTTCTGCTGCTATAATAATAATGATATGCATCAATTTGCTTTAAATAATTTCTTGTATGTTTTTATTGAATTAGATAATTTAAGCTCGTTGTCTAATGAGTTCCACAGTTTTGCCGCTATAACAGTTAGATATCTCCCCTTAGCGTTTGTCCTTTGTACATTTAGGCCTGATGTCGAAATTTAGAATAAAATTTTAAAAATTCTGAAAAAACCTCATGTTTTTATATCAGTGGTTCTCAATATTTCATGACAAGAACCCCAAAAATGATATGTAATATGCCGCCGACCCCCATCTGAAAATATGTTGTTCCATGGACCAATGTTCCCCCTAACGTGCGCCCGTGCGCGCACACATGGCCAAATGCTCGCGCACAACTGAAATCTGTCGCGCACAGACACAGACGCTGGTGTAAAAAAAGTTTTCTTTAAAAGAAAAAGGTGTTCCCCCCGAGTATCATCTACATTACAGTAATAATACCTATCCCGAGTCGACATTTGCCCACACTTTATTTCTATTTACTTCACAGTTTATTTAGATTACACACACACTGAGGCGAGGTGACAGGCAGGTCTCCTCCCCTCCTTTTTTGACTCTTTGCTCTCCTCTCCTCTCCTCCTGTGTATACTGCGCCCAGTGAGTGCGTCGTCTGCGCGGCGAGTGAGGACCTTATAGGTGGAGACGTAAGGAGCAGCAGCACTGCAGTGCAGTCAGTCAGTGTGTGAAACCCCAAGAACCAGATAAGATCGTGTTGCGCCTTGGACCCGTGCGTTGATGGGACATTTAGACGGATGGAACGGATGGAAGTGCGGCTGTGCGCAACAAGGAGAGGGGGAATAACGTTAGCTTCGCATTAGCTGGTTAGCTAACGTTGTTATCACTACAGCACAACAAGCCTCCGCAGTCCAGTGTACTTGTGAATGAAACAACATGTGGAAGTTAACATTAATCTCTAGCGGTCTAGTCCCATATGGAACCTCTCTCTGTAATTATTATCCAATCTGTTAATACAGCTTTCTTCAATCAATCAATCAATCAATCCCTCTGCTATGTAGAGCTACATATAATAATAGCTCATATCTGGCGTAGTAGGGGCTGCTGACGTTCGACAATCTGAGAAACTATAGGAGTTGACACACCAACAAACTCGGTCTTAGGCCTCTTTTAGACGGGGACCATCTCCATATAACACGTCAAAGTCCCGTTGCGTTCTCATTTTTTCTTACCCTTTACACGAGAACGCACAAGTTATGATATAATGTGCTATTATGCTATACTGTCGCTAGGTGGCGATAACGGGCTGCCAAATAGACAGGTCACCCACGTACAAGAAGAAGACGCAAGCGGCGCAACACTGCTCTGGGCGCGCCACGGGATGATATATATTTATTAAATAAACGTTGCTGCCGCGGCTGCCGTCTATCACAACTTCACAAGGCTTTTTATTTACATCATGGTTTTACATTCAACATCGCTGATGAGCAGCACTTTGTAGGCGAGGAGGGAGGCTTGTTCAGGAACTCCATTATATCATAATGATATTGCTCTGCATCAATGTAATAAACATAGGCTATGCGCTGCCGCTGTGAGCCAATTAACGTGAGCCATGATGTCATAAGTTTTGCGGATTCACCGTTTTGCCTGTTTATATGGAGACCATAGGAAACGGTGTTCTCAAAGATTTGCACTCTGGGAGGCGTTTTCACTTCGATGCGTTTTCACCTCCTGAGAACACCGTTCTCGTCTAAATGACAGCGCTAAACGGTACTTTATTTTGCCGTTTTTTATGAACACCATCCTCGTGTAAATAGCACCTTAGTGTGTGTGTGTGTGTGTGTCCCAATAAAGTTTTTACGGTTTCTCATGCCCCCCATGTAATGCACAATTGAGTAGGCTATTCATATACCAGTCGTTCTCAACCTGTGGGTCTCCACATGATTTGGGGGTGGGGGGAGGACCCCAGATGACAGTGAAGTGACAATTTAAGGACTTTTAAGACTTTTATAATACCTCAAAGGCTCTAAAAGAAAAAATACCATTACTGCATCAAAAGTAATCAGCAGCAAACCATGCTATAAAAACTGGTCAAACTGGTGAAAATAGCCAATCTACAAGTTCACAACGAGCTTGTAGATTGGCTATTTTCACAATATTTATCTGTGGAACCATTCTGTTGCTTGTCTGGGTGGGGTTTCCCCAGTTCAAATATGATTACTTTGGGGGGGTCACAGCCTGAAAAGGTTGAGAACCACTGATAACTGAATATTTCTAAAAATGCTAGCCTACCACCTTGATATAAAATAAAAATGTTGTAACTTGCGTAACCTTATTTAACTATTCATTGATTCACTCGTATACCAAAATCCATTTTGAAAAAAGAAAAAAAATCACACCTGTGTGAAGTGAGGGGCGCTCACTTCGCATTATCTAACGTTTGGATAGTTGGTGTCAAGGTGACGTATGTTTGTTCAGTAGTTGCTGATGTCTGCTCAGGAGGTTTGAGTGTTTGCTCAGACCGAATTTTTTTTAGAGGGAACATTGCCATGGACCCCCCCCCCCCCCCCCCCCACAGAAGCAAAGATTTGAGTTAAAAACGTTGGCTCTGAAAGAATATATTCAAAGCTTTGCGCTACGATTTTCACCATTTTTCAAAGAATAGCAGACCTACGGTACAAGGCCTACAAGTTCACTGGACTGGACACCGGTGGTAGGCCTACTGCAGGCTCCACTTGCGGCTGGAATGGCCCTCCTAAAGGCCTCATCGGAGGTCTGGAATGGCCCTCCTAAAGGCCTCATCGGAGGTCTGGAATGGCCCTCCTAAAGGCCTCATCGGAGGTCTGGAATGGCCCTCCTAAAGGCCTCATCGGAGGTCTGGAATGGCCCTCCTAAAGGCCTCATCGGAGGTTTTTGGGCTTCCCCCTCACGGAGGACGCAGGCTGGGGTATAACCCATACTGCCCCCCGGGGTGCCGTCTACATTCCGGCTGTCAGCCGTCTCTCCGGTGGTCACCAGACTGGTTGTCACATACCTGGTTGTAAAGCATAGCATAACACCAAAATGGGTTAAACATAAGCTGTTCCCCTGAGGTCATATTTTCTCTCTCTCTCTCTCTCTCTCTCTCTCTCTCTCTCTCTCTCTCTCTCTCGGCTTGAACAGCTCCTGCATGCAGCTTGGAAGTGGATTAATACAAGCCTTATGTATATTCTTGCAGTGGAGTTGAGGTTAGATAGATAGCTTTACTGTCATTCAGCAGATACATAAAAAAGAGAAGAAAATGTCGTCTCACTGGCTTTTAGTATGCTAGTTAAAAGAGAGCTAAAATACTATTAAAATCTAAAATCCACTTAAAAACAATTAAAGGTATATTCAGTGATTTCACTTAATTCAAATATCACTTATTTTTTTGTTTTGTTGTGATAATCCTCCCTACTATAGAGTGTGCTGGCCATATAAGGAGTTCCTCCCTGTCCCCAGTTAACCCCTGGGGGTCAAAAAACCTTAGGTTTCGTTTTTGACTCTCTATCCTGATTGGACGAAAGGCTGGGTCCCACAGCCAAAAACGAAACCTAAGGTTTTTTGAGTGAAATCACTGAATATACCTTTAAATTAAAAGCACCATTAGTTCATTTGGAGACAAGATATTGCACAACAGGAGTCCTTATAGCAGCATTTAGGGGGAAAGGTTAGGGGATATTGCACGTGGCTTGGGGGGGAAAAAGCTCTTGGAGAATCTTGCTGTTTTACTCCCAATGCTTCGATAGCTTCTGCCAGAAGGCAACAGAGTGAACAGTCCCTGGTGTGGGTAGGTGGGTGGGGTCATTTCTCTTGTTTCATTTGTATTTTCTAAAATGCATTTTCATTGTAATATTGCCCACTAATTTGCTGGCATTTTTTTTTTAAATTGAAATTCAAAGATGTATTTATGTATAATTCGAATTGTGTCATAGAATGAGCACATCTGTAGATTAAATGTATAAACGCTGTTTGCATTTTAGATTTATTTTTGTCCCAGGAAATGCGTCAATGACCTTTCTATTATTTCAAATGACTTTTTCTATTGGAAGGATTATAATGATGCATTATCTCGTTTTGAGGGCAGGGCTGGACGGTAACAAGAAGACTCGCCCCGTTTCTGTTTTCCTCCCAGAACTTTCCCCAGTGAGGGGTTAATGGGAGAGGCTGGACAGTGAGGGGTTAATGGGAGAGGCTGGACAGTGAGGGGTTAATGGCAGAGGCTGGACAGTGAGGGGTTAATGGGAGAGGCTGGACAGTGAGGGGTTAATGGGAGAGGCTGGACAGTGAGGGGTTAATGGGAGAGGCTGGACAGTGAGGGGTTAATGGGAGAGGCTGGACAGTGAGGGGTTAATGGGAGAGGCTGGACAGTGAGGGGTTAATGGGAGAGGCTGGACAGTGAGGGGTTAATGGGAGAGGCTGGACAGTGAGGGGTTAATGGGAGAGGCTGGACAGTGAGGGGTTAATGGGAGAGGCTGGACAGTGAGGGGTTAATGGGAGAGGCTGGACAGTGAGGGGTTAATGGCAGAGGCTGGACAGTGAGGGGTTAATGGCAGAGGCTGGACAGTGAGGGGTTAATGGGAGAGGCTGGACAGTGAGGGGTTAATGGGAGAGGCTGGACAGTGAGGGGTTAATGGGAGAGGCTGGACAGTGAGGGGTTAATGGGAGAGGCTGGACAGTGAGGGGTTAATGGGAGAGGCTGGACAGTGAGGGGTTGGTGGCAGAGGCTGGACAGTGAGGGGTTAATGGGAGAGGCTGGACAGTGAGGGGTTAATGGGAGAGGCTGGACAGTGAGGGGTTAATGGCAGAGGCTGGACAGTGAGGGGTTAATGGGAGAGGCTGGACAGTGAGGGGTTAATGGGAGAGGCTGGACAGTGAGGGGTTAATGGGAGAGGCTGGACAGTGAGGGGTTAATGGGAGAGGCTGGACAGTGAGGGGTTAATGGGAGAGGCTGGACAGTGAGGGGTTAATGGGAGAGGCTGGACAGTGAGGGGTTAATGGGAGAGGCTGGACAGTGAGGGGTTAATGGGAGAGGCTGGACAGTGAGGGGTTAATGGCAGAGGCTGGACAGTGAGGGGTTAATGGGAGAGGCTGGACAGTGAGGGGTTAATGGCAGAGGCTGGACAGTGAGGGGTTAATGGCAGAGGCTGGACAGTGAGGGGTTGGTGGGAGAGGCTGGACAGTGAGGGGTTAATGGCAGAGGCTGGACAGTGAGGGGTTAATGGCAGAGGCTGGACAGTGAGGGGTTAATGGCAGAGGCTGGACAGTGAGGGGTTAATGGGAGAGGCTGGACAGTGAGGGGTTAATGGGAGAGGCTGGACAGTGAGGGGTTAATGGGAGAGGCTGGACAGTGAGGGGTTAATGGGAGAGGCTGGACAGTGAGGGGTTAATGGGAGAGGCTGGACAGTGAGGGGTTGGTGGGAGAGGCTGGACAGTGAGGGGTTAATGGGAGAGGCTGGACAGTGAGGGGTTAATGGGAGAGGCTGGACAGTGAGGGGTTAATGGCAGAGGCTGGACAGTGAGGGGTTGGTGGGAGAGGCTGGACAGTGAGGGGTTAATGGCAGAGGCTGGACAGTGAGGGGTTAATGGCAGAGGCTGGACAGTGAGGGGTTAATGGGAGAGGCTGGACAGTGAGGGGTTAATGGGAGAGGCTGGACAGTGAGGGGTTAATGGGAGAGGCTGGACAGTGAGGGGTTAATGGGAGAGGCTGGACAGTGAGGGGTTAATGGGAGAGGCTGGACAGTGAGGGGTTAATGGGAGAGGCTGGACAGTGAGGGGTTAATGGGAGAGGCTGGACAGTGAGGGGTTAATGGGAGAGGCTGGACAGTGAGGGGTTGGTGGCAGAGGCTGGACAGTGAGGGGTTAATGGCAGAGGCTGGACAGTGAGGGGTTAATGGCAGAGGCTGGACAGTGAGGGGTTAATGGGAGAGGCTGGACAGTGAGGGGTTAATGGGAGAGGCTGGACAGTGAGGGGTTAATGGGAGAGGCTGGACAGTGAGGGGTTAATGGGAGAGGCTGGACAGTGAGGGGTTGGTGGCAGAGGCTGGACAGTGAGGGGTTAATGGGAGAGGCTGGACAGTGAGGGGTTAATGGGAGAGGCTGGACAGTGAGGGGTTAATGGCAGAGGCTGGACAGTGAGGGGTTAATGGGAGAGGCTGGACAGTGAGGGGTTAATGGGAGAGGCTGGACAGTGAGGGGTTAATGGGAGAGGCTGGACAGTGAGGGGTTAATGGGAGAGGCTGGACAGTGAGGGGTTAATGGGAGAGGCTGGACAGTGAGGGGTTAATGGGAGAGGCTGGACAGTGAGGGGTTAATGGGAGAGGCTGGACAGTGAGGGGTTAATGGGAGAGGCTGGACAGTGAGGGGTTAATGGGAGAGGCTGGACAGCAGACGGCTGGACTTTGAATTTATCTAACTATAAACTTTCATGACAGCAGAACAGCCTAAGTACAAGGTGAAGTGAAGTCTGTTCACAGAAGTTGTTGTAGGATATGTGGGGATTAGCTGACGAGGTACCATTTGAGGGGGCAAAACCTTACATATACTAAATAATACTAAATTGTTTATAGGTTAAATATAAGTAAAATAATATAGCCTTTCCACAGGAGTATCTTTTTATATTTTTCCAAAAAGAATACAAACAGCCAATAGCATATTACAAAGTTATCCCCCTCACTGGGGAAAATTCCGGGAGGAACAACGGGCAAGCACCGGGGCGAGTTGTCCAGTATTCGGCTGGACTGGCCAGCGGGCGTACCGGGCGGTGGGCCACCGCAGGGGTGCCTCCATGATCTATATAGGCGGCAGGCCCCCAGGAAAGGTCCCCCCAGGGGGGACCCCCAGGCGGGCCGCCATGATCTATATAGGCGGCATGCCCCCAGGAAAGGTCCCCCCAGGGGGGCCTCCATGATCTATATAGGCGGCAGGCCCCCAGGAAAGGTCCCCCCAGGAAAGGTCCCCCCAGGGGGGCCTCCATGATCTATATAGGCGGCAGGCCACCAGGAAAGGTCCCCCCAGGAAAGGTCCCCCCAGGGGGGCCTCCATGATCTATATAGGCGGCAGGCCCCCAGGAAAGGTCCCCCCAGGGGGGCCTCCATGATCTATATAGGCGGCAGGCCCCCAGGAAAGGTCCCCCCAGGAAAGGTCCCCCCAGGAAAGGTCCGGGGCGTGCTGCCATTCTGCCATCATGATACTCAGTGGCGTGCACAGATAGACACTAGGGGGCGCTAGAGCACCCCCTAGTGTCTATCTTTTCTTTTCTTAGTGTAGTGTGTGGACCATGCGGTGACATTGATCAAATCTTCATAAAAAACGCTTCTACTATATTATTTAGGCCCCCACAATCTAAAGCTATATTTTTCTATGTCAGTGGTTCTTCGATACAAAAAAAATAGCAGACCTACAAGTGGCGCGCTACGAGCTTGTAGATCTGCTATTTTTCAATAGCTATAAAGCACCAAAATGGGTTCCCGCCCCAAAATGCGCTGCACAAGGTGCCCTTTTTTTCACTTGAGCACCTGCCCCTCTAAATGTCTGTGCACGCCACTGATGATAATGTCACTGTACCTGTATATCAGTGATGGACACATAACCCTCTACAAAGGGATGATAATGTCACTGTACCTGTATATCAGTGAGGGACACATAACCCTCTACAAAGGGATGATAATGTCACTGTACCTGTATATCAGTGATGGACACATAACCCTCTACAAAGGGATGATAATGTCACTGTACCTGTATATCAGTGAGGGACACATAACCCTCTACAAAGGGATGATAATGTCACTGTACCTGTATATCAGTGAGGGACACATAACCCTCTACAAAGGGATGATAATGTCACTGTACCTGTATATCAGTGATGGACACATAACCCTCTACAAAGGGATGATAATGTCACTGTACCTGTATATCAGTGATGGACACATAACCCTCTACAAAGGGATGATAATGTCACTGTACCTGTATATCAGTGATGGACACATAACCCTCTACAAAGGGTTGTCTGTTGGTTTGTATCATTCATGTTGTTCTGTAAAAGGGGTGGTATTATTAGGCCTTGTTTGTTTGTGTGTGCGTCGACGGAGCGGGCGGTAGAGTTTCTGCTAATCTGCTCATTTTTGTCCCAGTCCAGCCCTGTTTGAGGCGGTCCTTTAGATAACCGCATTGGGCTATATTCAATTCAATTCAATTCAAAGGGCTTTATTGGCATGAGGAAACATACGTTTACATTCCCAAAGCAGAAAGAGCAATACAGCAATACAGCAATACAATCAAAACGAAAATGATGTACATTTGAAGGTTAGAATCTTCAATAGATCAAATTCTATGTACCGAGATCACTCGATGCAGGTATAGTGCAGGAATAATATACACAATGATGAATTAGTCTTTAGGGTAGTTGTGTTCCATTTGATATCCTTCTCCTATCACAGCAACTCACAAATCTTGCTGCATGTGTTATTTGCACATTGTTGTACTTCGCCCAGCAGATATGGGAGTTTTTTTGTCATTGGTCATGTTTTCAAAATCTCCGTGTGTGTGTGGTTGTAATCTGTGGGTGAGTATGTGTCTCTGATGTCTTATAGGTACAATGGAGAATGGACAGATGGTTAGGAAGTGTAGCTCGGTTTCCTCTTCATTCTGTGTGCTATACTATAGCAATGCAGATTATCTGGTGGTACAGCTGACAGTAACGCCTCTCTTTACAGTCAGGGTTAGTGTGAGCTCTGGTCCAGAGCCTTAATTACTACTTCTACCTCTCCTCTCTAGTGGAAATCTCCAGAACAATAATACATAATACAGAACAATACAAAGACGGGTTGTGTCATCAGAAAGCCTATGCTTTCCTTTGGTGGACGCACTCTGTCTGAGCCCCCCCATACTTTTTGAAATGTCTATGGGGAAAAATGCATGGAGATTAATTTCCTGGGCCTGGCGTGGTCATGAAACGGGGCGGGACTGCGACGCTCTATAGCCCATTCTGACCTGAGATCAGATTCATATGAGGTTTCCACTGGACACACACACACTGGTCTGAATAGCGCCTCTACCCTAACTTAGCCAATTATTACACTAATAATACAAGTAATGAAAACAAAACAATTCATACGACAGGCAAAGAAAGGAAGACATCGGGTTGAATCATAATATGGTGCAAGATAATACATAATAAAGGTTTATTATGAAATATATTCATCTATAAACATTTTCTTAAATTTACGGATTGACTTGCGACTTTTCTGGTCATTATCACTATTACTACTCCACATTTCTTCTGCCATAACCGATGGACACCTTCTTGAATGTTGGTTCTTTTGCTTGTTTTGATTTCAAACATCACTATACGCACCGCCATTCAGAACCACCGCCATTCTGAACCCTAACCCCTAACCCCTAACCCTAACCGGGTTTCTGAATGGCGGTGTTTCGGAATGGGGGTCTGTTACCACCCCTCAGCTCATAATGGTTTACTATCATTTGGAACAGTTTCTGAATGCAGCTTGTAAGAGTTTTACTCTTATGCACCTGTACACAAATGTAACAAAGAGGATCCTTAAACACCTGTACATAGTATTGAAATAGTAAGTAAGTAACTAAGTAAGTAAGTAAGTAAGTATAAGTAATTACATTTGATTTATATGGCACCTCTTTTTTATACATTTCTATCCCACAATGTTGCAACCCATTCTTTCACCCGATGCCTATAGAGCGTTGCAGTCCCGCCCCCTCGAGAGACCCGGAAAATAAATCGCCGTTCATTTTCCCCATAGGCTTTTCCTAAAGTATTTATTTAAAGACGGTTACGCCGCCGACAAAGACAACTCGGATCGTGACAAATCATGACAATGAACACAATGTTTTGGGCCGATCAAATCATTAGAAAGAAGAGAATAAAGGCAAGGAGACATAACACTATTTGTTTTGTTTTTCTTCTTATAAATTATTTGATCGGCCCATGTACGGCGACATGTACATACTATATACCATATAAAACTAATGTACGGCGACATGTACATACTATATACCATATAAAACTAATACCGTAATAATAATACAAATCACACCCCTGTGAAGTGAGCAGTGCAACTGTTGCACTGCTCACTTCACAGGGGTGTGATTTTTATTATTATTACAGTATTAGTTTTTTTCTTATGAAAGCAGAGAGTCTTCTGTTTCATACGGTATATAGTATGTACATGTCGCTATAGGCCTTATTTTGTGAATAATAGTTGTTCAGGTCCATGCTTTCTCTAAAGTTCTCTTTGGTGGGCACAAGCTGCATTCAATAAACAATTAATTACTGACAAACTGTACATGGGATCAATGTGTATATTGATTTCCTCCTAAAACTAGACATTGAGGGCTTTCATTCAGTGTATGGTATGTATAGGAAATAATTTGTGTTCATATAAAAAAAACTGAACTGAAATGTCTGTCAACTTTGACCTTCCATATCTCTGTTGTTTTTTTCAAGCGAGCAGAGTGCAGGAAAAAGCAGGTGTTAGAAAAAGGTCAATATCTCCAGAATGGAAGATGGTAAAATCATGATGATTTAAAATTTTTATTTTGAATTGAAGTGGACAAGTTGGGCTTTCTTTTGATGTATGCGGTGTGATTCTCGCTATAAGAGAACATTTTGCTGTGGGCCCCAAACAGTTCCTTCGTCCAATGTTAGCCCCTTAGCACAGCCCAAGACAGCCAAGCAGAATAGGCTAGCAGTAAGAGTGTTAAGCATAACCCTTCAGACTGTACTTCATTCAGGGTTGGGTTAGTTATGACGTTTCCACACGTCCTAGGGTCTAAATGTCTTAACCTTAAGACTGTCATATAGATTAATTTGATCAATAGATTCATTTGCATTTATTTATTTTAGTGGCTTTTGCCTTTATTTTATATATATATTTTTTAGAGGGACAGACAGTAGGCTGACAGGAAATGGGGGAGAGAGATGGGGGGGGGTGACCATAGAGTATTAAAAGGATAGAGACTGATCTGGTGCGGATATATGTCACGTTATCATTTATATGCCCTGCACGTTATCATTTATATGTCACGTTATCATTTATATGCCACGTTATCATTTATATGCCACGTTATCATTTATATGCCACGTTATCATTTATATGCCACGTTATCATTTATATGCCACGTTATCATTTATATGTCAGCACGTGTCATTTGTAACCCACAGCACATCTAACTAATAGGTCTGACTTAAGGGCAGTCCCCGATATTTTAGCTCAAATTGGTTGGACGTAGCACGTGGAAGGAACACGTTATTCCAAGCAGTTCCTTTCCCCTCCATCAGGCACCCCGGCTGGCCAGGGGGAGGCAGTTTAGAGACCAGTTCCTTTCCCCTCCATCAGGCACCCCGGCTGGCCAGGGGGAGGCAGTTTAGAGACCAGTTCCTTTCCCCTCCATCAGGCGCCCCGGCTGGCCAGGGGGAGGCAGTATAGAGACCAGTTCCTTTCCCCTCCATCAGGCGCCCCGGCTGGCCAGGGGGAGGCAGTATAGAGACCAGTTCCTTTCCCCTCCATCAGGCACCCCGGCTGGCCAGGGGGAGGCAGTATAGAGACCAGGATTACTGCATGTTTATTGTGAGGGTACATAATAATAATAATAATAATAAAAAAACTTTATTTGTATAGCACCTTTCATGACATGGAATGCAGCTCAAAGTGCTTTACAGAACAATGGAGTATAAAAGAAAAGCAAGGCAACGACATTAAAAAACAAGCAGTAATGCAATACAATGAGGACATGAATAACAAAAAATAAAAAATAAAAGATCAATTAAAAGCAATGTTGTAGAAGTGGGTCTTGAGCTGTGCTTTAAAAATGTCTACAGAAGCTGCCTGACGAAGGTACAGTGGGAGCATGCCGTCGGCCCGTAGAAGCAAAAAGCTGCTTCCCCGTATTTTTTAGTTAGGCAAAGCGAGCAGGCCAGCAGTGGAAGACCTTAGCGGGCGGTTTGGGACATATTTAGGCAGGCAGTCATGTAGGTAGGAAGGTGCGAGACCATTGAGAAGCTTTATAGACAAGTAAAATAATTTTAAAATCAATCCTAAAAACAACCGGAAGCCAGTGCAGTGAAGCTAAAACTGGAGTAATATGTTCTCTCATCTTAGTTCTAGTTAAAACTCCTTATACCCTCACTCAATTATTAATAATAAGGATATACAATGTTTAGTTTGTAAATGTGTTGTAATGTAATATATTTTCTAGAATGCATGAAGACTGAAAGCTTCAATTAGTTTAGTTTAGTTTAGTTTTTAACTTTGTAATGTTTTAATCTGATTGTATTGTTGTTGTAGTGTTTGGACCCAGGAAGAGTAGTCTTCACTGTAGTGAGGACGAACGGGGATCCGTAATAAACAATAAACTGCAGCAGTGTAGCTCTCCGCTCGAGACAAATGTATTTATTTATGTTATTTATGTTATTTAACCAGTAAAAAAACACATTGAGACGGCGTCTCTCTTTCAAGTGGGAACTGCATGCCAAGCGGCAGATTACATAATTGCACTTTCAACGCTACATTGTACATGTCAACAAACAAACAAATAATTAATCCATGAACAAATACCACAATAGCAAACTATCTAACAAGAGTCTGTAGTCTATGTTCACTGTGATGAATACATGTGTTCTAAACATGCTAAATGTACCAACATGAAGTGGTTATGATAATGATTTATATTTGTCCTTTAATTGTAATGCGTCGTAGCATAGGCGGAGCTTGAACTTGACGCCAGGGGGTGCGACTGCTTGGCGAACGTCAATGCAATTTTTTTTTACCTTTATTTTATTATTTTAGCGTTTTTACAATGCCCTAACCCCTAAAAATGAGTTATTTAGGTAGTACAGCAGCTCACACACATACACACATGCACTACAGCCATACAGCGAGTCATCATATCATGATAAGAGAGATGATTACAAACTACAGTCAGAAGCCATACATACGCCCATGGTCGTATGTATGTTCATTGATTCTTGGGTCAGTCTTAACATGAGACATGCCCATTCACGACGATATGACAAATGACAATAAATTGTCAACAAAGAAGGAAGTGGTGTGAAAACGTCTTTCGTCAACAACACAACGCAGACCAAAGGTTACACGCATTCCATGCATAATTAGGACCAAAGGGTGACCGGGCTTTCGCTGTGGTAGCTCCTACCCTATAATCGAATGCCCCTGAATTCCTCTGGCATTGAAGAATGCTGAGTCAGTTGACGGTTTTAAGAGACTCCTAAAGACTTTCCTTAAATATTTCTCCCATGTACCTTAATTTGACCTGATTCATTTTTATAGCCCTATGTGTGTCTTTGCTCTGCCTTGTTTGTTTTTGTTCTGCTCATTTATATTGTGTTTTAACCTGCTTCTATTGTTTTTTTACTGTGTCAATTGTTCATCACCCTGTAGCTTTGCTTCGAAAGGTGCTTCATGAATAAAATGTACTTTACTTACTTACTTAATTGTTGCTGCACTGGGATTGTTTTGTGGGCTGGGGGCCGGGGGGGGCGTTGGCGTGGTGTGGGCTGGGGGCCGGGGGGCGTTGGCGTGGTGTGGCTGGGGGCCGGGGGGGGCGTTGGCGTGGTGTGGGCTGGGGGCCGGGGGGCGTTGGCGTGGTGTGGCTGGCTGACCACCTTAGGCAGGTATACTGTAGAGTTCAGCACGTCTAGGCTGTGACCCTCCCTCCTTCCCTCAGGCAGGTAGAGAGGGGTGGGGGGGGTGGGGGGTGCAGAGGAAGGGGCCGGCCCGAAACCGCTGGAGTGACGCAGTAGGACCTGATGTGGTGGAACCAGTCGCACGACATATCTCTCAGTCTGTCTGTTCTGCCTGCTCCTGCTCACTGCATAAGCAGCGCCGCTTCATTAGTGTGAACACTTTCCTTCTACACGCGAGGAGCGACAAACAGCACGACCGTCGTACAGGTAAGAAATCACTGACTCTACACATCTGCCACTTTGTAAAAGAAATGATATAAAACTAGAAAAAGTGCCCTTCTGGGCACAGGTCTCCACCAGGTTATCCACAGATCCGTGCAGTTAGAGGTAAAAACACTTTTCGGCCAGTTATAGCGCCACCTTGAGGCTGAGTTGAAATTGTTCATGTGGCATTTTTTCCTCGGCCTAGTGGGAATGTGGGTGCACAATTTCACGGAAATCACGCGATGTGTTCATGATTTGCAGCATTTTGTTTGAAACTGAGCACTCCTGTGAACTTTGGAAGCCAATCTTAACCAATCAGGATGGAGTGTGAGAAATCTGAAAGACCCGTTTGGTTGAATGGCTCTAGAGAGACTGTGTACCAATTTGCGTGATGTTTGGACAAAATCTGTAGGTGTGCTGTGCAAAAACCTGTTTTGCACAAAGCGGCCTCCTGGTGGCGCTATAACAGGCCGTTCTGGAAAGTTTGGGGCAGAGGTTCATCGTTGGCATCCAGGGAGTGTGTGTGCAAAATTTGGCATCGACCGGGTTAACGGTGGCCGAGATTAGCTGCTCACGGACGGACACACACACACACACACACACACACACACACACACACGGACGGACGGACGGACACACGGACGGACGGAGTGCAAAACATACTCTCCCCCCATGCCTTCGGCCTGGTTGAGACAACAATAAAGAAAAAATTTATAGCGATAAGAGGGGCCAAGGAATAAGAAAATAAATTGTATACAATATACACACAGCAAGTGACGCACAGTACAAAACATACTCTCTCCCCCCCAGCCTTCAGCCTGGTGGAGACAACAAAGCCTGTGTTCAGTCTCTTCACATCCAAAGCATTCAGAGAATGAAACTGACGTGTTGACATCATGTGCTTGTAGGTATCCACCATGCATGAACGTATCTTGGACGCTCTGGAGATGCTGAATGGAGGGGAGTACGAGAAGTTCCTTTGGTTTCTTACGAAGGCTAATGTCCAAGGTCTGGAGCCGCTGAAAACATGCCATCTGGAGAACACTACGAAAATGCGCGTGGTCGACCTGATCGTTCAGACATATAACGGTAGCGAAACTCAGCTCATGCTGTGTGTCCTGCAGAAGGTCAAGAGGTTTGATCTAGCGGAGGGATTTGGATACATACCAACAGGTAAAAGAAGATGCAGGTTAGATGACGTTGATAGGTTAATGATAACACATGCACCAACAGCTGAAAGAAGATAGGTTAGATGACGTTGATAGGTTAATGATAACACATGCACCACCAGGTGAAAGAAGATAGTTTAGATGACGTTGATAGGTTAATGATAACACATGCACCACCAGGTGAAAGAAGATAGTTTAGATGACGTTGATAGGTTAATGATAACACATGCACCAACAGGTGTAAGAAGAGATGTGTAATGTTTGTAGGTTAATGTGGTAACGCGTGGTATGCATCCCATATCATGTCTGTAATACATTTTAGTCCAGGCTAAACTCTTATAGCCCCTTCACCGACCTTAGTTCAGCGTTGGTGTGGTATAATGTCAAAGACAGGACTGAAAAAGGGTGGGAAAAAACCTGCACTCCACAAAAACTCTTTAGAGACAGTACTGTACTCTATGTATGTTTGTTTATTGTAAACAATAGCATATACTGTAGCCTATGAAGTTTACTGTAAATAATAATGTATACTGTAGCGGCTACTAGTGTAGCAATAGTGTTACCATACAATACACCATCAATGTGTGTGTGTGTGTGTGTGTGTGTGTGTGTGTGTGTGCGTGCGTGCGTGTGTGCGTGCGTGCCTGCTTTATAAACATTGAACCAATTAAAAGACAACAAGATCTCATCATGACCAAATTATAACTGTATTGTATCAATTGGTTTTAATAATGGCTATACACCCGCTGTACAATCTCACAATGCGTCTAGGACTGTCTGTGAGGTTCATCCAAACGTTTATGTTCTATCCGTGTGTTCTGACAGGAAAAGGACAAGGTGGTGACATCACTGAAAACACACTCCTGGGTGAGAAATGGATAACTAAAAACCTACATAAAAGTCTACAGTTTACTTGTTGCTGGTTTATAAAGATGTATCAACATGTGTCATTGCAGCTCAGGAGATGCTTAAGGCTGAATTTGAGAGGCTAAACACTGCATCAAACCAACAGACGGGTGAGTAAGATGAAATCTGTCCGATTGCACAAAGGACTGTTAATATACTTATATTAGAAGTGATTCTTGGTTTATCTAAACATACCTATTTTGTGGTGAGACATTGATTATTAAATACTTTGTTTACAGTTGTCTTGTTCTGTTGCTGGTTTATATTTAAAAAAAACTCTTTCTTCACATACTAGAGCAAGTCTCAAATAAGTGTCGACTTAAATAAATCGACATGTAAATATGAAATAAATGCTTAAACATGTACTGTAGCTAGGTGTAATGTTATAGAGTCCACAGAAGTGAACCTTTCCAGCCTGTTTTCTCTGCAAGACATTACTCTATAAGCCATATCTCCAAAGCTGGTGGGTCAAACTGAACAACCAATATGTCAATTTGAAGCTATGATTCCCTGCTTTCAACATGATTGATTGATCTTAAAGTTACGATATTAATGCTTCTGATGACTCGTTAGGGGCTCATTAATAACATTGTCGCGACCTCGCGGTTACAATATTAATGCTTCTGATGATGACTTTAGCTTTAGGCGATTCTGCTTATGGTTAATTTGCTGTTTTCAAAATAAAACATCCTGTTAAATGGTACCATTGTTTTACTTGGCTTTTAATCACAGCTTAATTTAGCTTTTTCATTGATCACCTCCTGTCTCATTGCTTGTTTATCTGACTGTATTTGATTGAATTGACTGTATTTGATTTCCTTGTTGCTTTATTGTAGTTTAATGTGCTTTATGAATACATTTTGATTTGATTTTAGTGGGAAATTGAATATTGTATTACGATTGTTTTGTTCTGCTGATGTTTTATGAAAATATGAATTTGTCATTTGCAGCTCAGGAGATCCGTGATCTGAAGGCTGAAGTCAAGAGACTAACCGCATCATCAAACCAACAGACAGGTGAGTGAGATGAAAAGGTTTAATAGTAATCTAGAGTAGATATACCCAGGGTGAGTAAGATGAAATGTTTTAATAGTAATCTGATGAATAGTTGTCTTTTAGAGACTCAGGGTTAAGTAAGTTGTTGTTTTAATCCATGTGTTAAGCCCTACAACATGCTACAGGTCGGAAAGCGACAAACTAGATACCTGAGTAAAGTTCACTTTGAGCTTTGAATGGAGCAGCTGCTGGTCAAACAGAGTCAGTGTTAATGATGCTAACGAAGGCTCTGTTCCATTCTGGTCAAACAGAGTCAGTGTTAATGATGCTAACGAAGGCTCTGATCCATTCTGGTCAAACAGAGTCAGTGTTAATGATGCTAACGAAGGCTCTGATCCATTCTGGTCAAACAGAGTCAGTGTTAATGATGCTAACGAAGGCTCTGTTCCATTCTGGTCAAACAGAGTCAGTGTTAATGATGCTAATGAAGGCTCTGTTCCATTCTGGTCAAACAGAGTCAGTGTTAATGATACTAATGAAGGCTCTGTTCCATTCTGGTCAAACAGAGTCAGTGTTAATGATGCTAATGAAGGCTCTGTTCCATTCTGGTCAAACAGAGTCAGTGTTAATGATACTAATGAAGGCTCTGTTCCATTCTGGACAAACAGAGTCAGTGTTACTGATGCTAATGAAGGCTCTGTTCCATTCTGGTCAAACAGAGTCAGTGTTAATGATGCTAATGAAGGCTCTGTTCCATTCTGGTCAAACAGAGTCAGTGTTAATGATGCTAATGAAGGCTCTGTTCCATTCTGGTCAAACATAGTCAGTGTTAATGATGCTAATGAAGGCTCTGTTCCATTCTGATCAAACAGAGTCAGTGTTAATGATGCTAATGAAGGCTCTGTTCCATTCTGGACAAACAGAGTCAGTGTTACTGATGCTAATGAAGGCTCTGTTCCATTCTGGTCAAACAGAGTCAGTGTTAATGATGCTAATGAAGGCTCTGTTCCATTCTGGTCAAACAGAGTCAGTGTTAATGATGCTAATGAAGGCTCTGTTCCATTCTGGTCAAACATAGTCAGTGTTAATGATGCTAATGAAGGCTCTGTTCCATTCTGATCAAACAGAGTCAGTGTTAATGATGCTAATGAAGGCTCTGTTCCATTCTGGTCAAACAGAGTCAGTGTTAATGATGCTAATGAAGGCTCTGTTCCATTCTGGTCAAACAGAGTCAGTGTTAATGATGCTAATGAAGGCTCTGTTCCATTCTGGTCAAACAGAGTCAGTGTTAATGATGCTAATGAAGGCTCTGTTCCTGCATTCTGGTCAAACAGAGTCAGTGTTAATGATGCTAATGAAGGCTCTGTTCCATTCTGGTCAAACAGAGTCAGTGTTAATGATGCTAATGAAGGCTCTGTTCCATTCTGGTCAAACAGAGTCAGTGTTAATGATGCTAATGAAGGCTCTGTTCCTGCATTCTGGTGAAACAGAGTCAGTGTTAATGATGCTAATGAAGGCTCTGTTCCATTCTGGTCAAACAGAGTCAGTGTTAATGATGCTAATGAAGGCTCTGTTCCATTCTGGTCAAACAGAGTCAGTGTTAATGATGCTAATGAAGGCTCTGTTCCATTCTTGTCAAACAGAGTCAGTGTTAATGATGCTAATGAAGGCTCTGTTCCATTCTGGTCAAACAGAGTCAGTGTTAATGATGCTAATGAAGGCTCTGTTCCATTCTGGTCAAACAGAGTCAGTGTTAATGATGCTAATGAAGGCTCTGTTCCATTCTGGTCAAACAGAGTCAGTGTTAATGATGCTAATGAAGGCTCTGTTCCATTCTGGTCAAACAGAGTCAGTGTTAATGATGCTAATGATGGCTTTGTTCCATTCCACAATTATATCATGATATATTGTAGATTAAAATGTAATCTCGTTCATTCTTCAGTCACATTCATTATTTATTTTGTCAAATCTGTTTCCAGTTGGTGTTTCAGGACCAGTTGCTGCTGTTTCAGGACCAGTTTCTGCATCTGGTCAATCAGTGTCATTCAGGTCAATCTGGTCAATCTGGTCGTCTGGTCAATCAGTGTCTCCTGCAGGGAGCATAAACAGACGAGACTTTTTAAAATGTGAGTACACTGTGTGTGTGTGTGTGTGTGTGTGTGTGTGTGTGTGTGTGTGTGTGTGTGTGTGTGTGTGTGTGTGTGTGTGTGTGTGTGTGTGTGTGTGCGTATATATCTCCAAGGCACATGGATTAGATTGTGCATTACGTTCACACACCGATGTCGGAGGAAACCATGCGAGGCACCAACCAGCACATCAGGAGCATTTAGGGGTTCAGTGTCTTGCTCAAGGACACTTCGACAGTAACTCTGGGGGAGCCCACAGGGATCGAACTGGGAACCGGCCGTTATACCGCCCACTCTACCGCTGATCCACCGCCTCCTTGGCTAATGAGTCATGAAGTGATGCAGAAGTCACTATAACATTATGTGTGTGTGTATATATATATATATACAGTATATATATTAAAATATATAATATAATGAAAATGTCTTCTTAAATCCTGACAGTTTTCTGAAATACCTATGTTTGTATGTCAGTGGTGCTCCATATTCCATGTCAAGAACCCCAAAAATGATATATAATTGGCCACCGAGCCCCATCTGAAAATGTGTTATAATTCCAGGAACCCCTTAGAAGCAAAGAGTTGAGTTAAAAACGTTCGCTCTGAAAGAATATACATTCAAATATTTTGTGCCACATTTTCACGATTTTTCAAAAATAGCAGACCTACAAGCTCGTATGCGCGGCACTCGGTACCATTTGTCAATAGCTAAAGTATAACATAATGCTTAAAACACCAAAAGGGGTTCCCGCCCAGAATGGGTTAATACCGGTAGGGAGGGGGGATAAATGGCCTAAAAATAAAAATATTGGAAAATGATTATGCCCATTTCAGGGATGGTGCATTGGGTCATTTGGGAGATATTTTGTATTGGGAGTTGGTACCTAGCATGAAATAAACCCCCCACCCCACCCAAAAAACTAAATCGGACATGTTAATTTACCACTTTTTCACATTTTCTTTCATTAAAAAAAATAATTAAATCTTAGAGAGGACTTTGGTTCACCTGTCAGATATTCCAAAGTTCTATTGTATTAAGGTACATTTACATAATGCATCTTGGCTCCTGGTTGACTGCAAGCAAACAGGATAAATCATGGAGAGACCACTGAGGACATAGCAATGCAAGTGGATATGGGGTTCGAAATACTGGCATCGGTCAGAGGAGTCAGTGTGGAGGATGTGTATAAACTAGTACAGTAGATACACACATGACTGACAGTACAGAGCACAACAAAGGGTTTTCAAAGCTGCTGGCAGAGATTTACAACTTGGAAACACCAGCAGGGCAGATATTTTGTGGCACCCACACTACACTGGGCTTCAGCAGTGCCATGAATAAGGTAATGCAGTTGTTGGAGGCTGATATGAAGATGGAGCAAGTGCTAAAGAGTTTCATGGTGGATCTGGATGTAGACAGCAAGAATGCCAGTGTAGCTGGACAGGCACTGGACATGTGCCTCAAGTTGGTGGCTCCCGAGTATGCCCACAAACCCTGGAACCGCTACAAGGAAGTTAAAGTTATTTGTCAATGTGACTGAATAAAAATGACCTGTTTTGTCTTTGAAATTAAGATCTAATCTTCAACAAAGTATTCTGACTTTAAAGTCTTTAATAGTATTAGCAGACAGTAAGATTAGTGAATGCATAATTGGCGGAATAGCCAGAAAACTCGTTTTTTTTTGTGGTATTTTTCATTTTAATGAGGAATTGGGAGATACAGAGTTACTTTGAGGTGTTACAGTTCTTCTATGTATAGTGTTTATCAATTCCCAAATGTGTTTGAAAGTATTTATTCAACAGCATATAGAAAAACAGCAAGAATAACTTATGCATACCAGGCGGAATGGCCCTTTTTGGGTTATTTTTTTGATTTTCAAGGGGTGGGGGGTTATTTTCAAGATACAGAGTTACTTTTGGTGTCAAAAGTCTTGTATTTATAGTGTTAATCAACTCCTAAATGGGTGCGTTTAAATTTTGAACTTGATGATTATCCCCCCTCCCTAATACCGGTATGTAATTCTAAAGAATAAAACATAAGGCATTTGGTGCATGGTGTTAGCTGGCTTTGTAGCTGTCTCTGTTTCTTCCTGATGCGTAGCCGTCACATGCGATGGCCCAATTGTCGTCCAGCATCTCTCCTGCATCAGCTCCTGCTTGGAGAGGTTTTTTCATTTAAAATTAAGTATTCAAAAAAGTTACATGAAGTCCCCGCCCTCACATTTATACATCAGTGGTTCCCAGTGTTGATTTTGTCGACTAAAACTAAGACGAAAAATGTTCGTCGTCTACCTTTTTGACGATGACAACTAAATGGAAACGATATAAAAACCTAAGCTATGATGACTAAAACTAAGACTAAATATACTGACAATTTCATCAACAAATAAAAACTGTAAAAAACAACACTGGTGGTTCCCAAAGTGGGGTCCGGGACCCCCAGGGGTCCTTGAGGGAGTTCCAGGGGGTCTGCAGCTAAATGATAGCTTGGAACCCACACAACCCCCCCTCACACACACACACACACACACACCCCCTCACCCCCCCCCCCCACACACACACACACACAACCCCCCCCCCACACACACACACACACACACACACACACACACACACACACACAACTCCCCCTCACACCCCCCCCCCCCCACACACACACACAACCCCCCCTTCACCCCCCCCCCCCCCCACACACACACCCACACACAACCCCCCTCACACACACACCCCCCCCCCCCCCCACACACACAATTTACAATTTACAATTTAGGCATTTAGCAGACGCTCTTAATCCAGAGCGACTTACATTTAAGCAAGAACAAAAGCATGGGAATACATCACATAAAAGCATTTATCAATATCATGAAACATGCGTAAGCTAAGAAAGTAACAGTGGAATATCTATATAATGAAACTATACATACACTATACATATAAACTATGCATATTTACTACTATGCTATACATATGTACTATGGCGTGCTATAACTATATACAATACAATTATAGTGCTGTCTACATAACATGCTATAAGTCTGTGTCAAATGCTATCTAAGCCAACAGAAATGCTATCTAAGGGGTTAGGGTAAGTGCTATGGGCCATGATGGAGTCTGAAAAGGTGGGTTTTCAGGCTACGGCAGAAGATTGGGAGTGATGCTGCAGTTCTGACTGCAATGGGAAGTGCATTCCACAGTTTTGGAGCCAGAAGGGAGAAGAGTTTGGGACGTATGGAGCGTTGGCCCGGCGTTTTTAGTGAGGGTACTTCCAGTTTCCCTGCGTTGGCTGATCTGAGTGCGCGGGAGGGTTTGTAGGGTTCAATCATACTTGTAAGATATGGGGGAGCCATACCTTTGGTTGCTTTGAATGCCAGCATCAGAGTTTTGTATTCTGTGCGGGCAGCGACCGGGAGCCAGTGGAGGGAGCGGAGCAGGGGGGAGACATGTGAGAATTTTGGCTGGTTGAAGACCAAGCGAGCTGCTGCATTTTGGATCAGCTGGAGAGGCTTAAGTGCACATGCTGGTAGGCCAGTAAGGAGGGAGTTACAATAGTCGAGTTTTGACAAGACTGTTGTCTGGATTAGGAGCTGGGCTGGTTCCTGGGTGAGGAACGGTCTAATTCGTCGTATGTTATAGAGTGTGAACCTACATGATCGAGTGACAGCTGTGATGTGAGCTTTGAACGAGAGCTGACTATCCAGGACAACACCAAGATTCCTGGCTGTTGGGACAGACGTTACCAGGGCGTTGTCTACGGAAATAGTTAGCTCCCGCATAGGGCAGGACTTAGCTGGGAAGAAGAGAAGCTCAGTCTTGTCTGGGTTCAGCTTGAGGTGGTTGGAGGACATCCACTGTGAGATGTCAGCCAGGCATGCAGTGATGCGCTCTTCCACCTGAGTGGCAGAGGGGGGAAAGGATAGGAACAGTTGTGTGTCATCGGCGTAGCAGTGATAGGATATATTGTGAGCAGAGATGATAGTGCCAAGGGATTTAGTGTACAGTGA
Organism: Protomyctophum parallelum; assembly: GCF_964188405.1. Lineage (NCBI taxonomy): Eukaryota > Metazoa > Chordata > Actinopteri > Myctophiformes > Myctophidae > Protomyctophum > Protomyctophum parallelum. The sequence continues at coordinate 2,754,523 of NC_139698.1, read as the reverse complement.
GAAAAGGAGGGGACCAAGTACAGATCCCTGTGGGACCCCAGTTTGGAGGGTTCGGGGGGATGATAACAGACCTTTCCAGGAAACCTGGTAGGTCCGGTCGGTGAGGTAGGAGGAGAACCACTTTAGTGCCGTTCCACCGATGCCTAGCTCCGCTAGGGTGTCTAGGAGCAGCTGGTGGTTCACTGTGTCAAATGCTGCTGATAGGTCTAGGAGAATCAGTACTGCAGCTTGGGCAGCATGCAGTGCTTCTGTGACTGCCAGCAGGGCAGTTTCTGTGGAGTGGGCTTTCTTGAATCCGGACTGGTTGGGATCCAGCAGGTTGTTCTGTGAGAGATGGAGAGAGAGCTGGTTGGAGACGACACGTTCAATGGTTTTAGAAATAAATGAAAGGAGTGATACCGGTCTGTAGTTCTTGACATCTGAGGAGTCAAGGGTTGGTTTTTTGAGGAGTGGTGTTACTCTGGCTGACTTGAGGGCAGATGGGACGCAGCCTGAGGTTACTGAGGTGTTGATGATGGAGGTGATGAAGGGGAGCAGATCAGGTGCGATGGTCTGGAAGATTGGAGACGGGACAGGGTCAAGAGGACAAGTGGTAGGTCTAGAGGATGTTACTAGTTGTAGAACCTCGTCTGGGGAAAGAGGAGAGAAGGAGGACATGCATGGTATGTTGGGGTTGGTGTTGGTTGAGTCAGATGCCACTTTATGTGGGAGGGGAGGAAAGGAGCTGCTGATATCATCAACCTTCTTCTCGAAGTAGTTGACAAAAACATCAGCAGTGAGGGATGAAGGTTGAGTGGGGGGAGGGGGTTTAAGGAGGGAGGTGAAAGTGGAGAAGAGCTTCCTTGGGTTAGAAGTACAGGATTGAATTTTGGTGTGGTAGAAAGAGGTTTTAGCAGTGGTTAGTGAGTGGGCAAAGGCAGAGAGGAGTGAGTGAAAGTGTGAAAGGTCATCTGGTAGCTTTGTCTTGTGCCACTTTCTTTCGGCTGCCCTTAGAGGTGTTCGTTCAGATCTGAGAGTTTCAGATAGCCAGGGAGCCGGTGGACATGAGCGAGCTGGCCTGGATGAGAGCGGGCAGTGTTGGTCGAATGCAGATGAGATAGAGGAGAGGAAGGATGAGGTTGCAGTGTCAGGTGAGAGGGAGAGGAATGACTCCAGGGAGGGTAGAGAGGAGAGAATAGAGGATGAGAGGGAGGAGGGGTTTAGGGATTTGAGATTGCGTCGGGAGGTGACGTTCGGGGGGTTAGTAGGTTTAGGCGGGAGGGTGGAGAGAGAGAGGGAGAAGGTTATGAAGTGGTGGTCAGACCTAGTTGAGGGGGTAACAGAGAGTGTGGAGGGAGAGCAGGCTCTGGAGAACACAAGGTCCAAAACATTACCAGCCTTGTGAGTGGGAGGGGAGGGAGATAGGGAGAGGTCAAATGAGGCCAGAAGGGATGTAACGGGAAGATACTTCTCTGCGGTAGGAAGGTTGAAGTCACCCAGTAGAATCAGAGGGGTTCCATCTTCCGGAAACGAGCTGATCAGAGAGTCTAGTTCTTCCAGGAAGTTCCCGAGAGTTCCAGGAGGGCGATAAAGCACAATGAGGATGAGGGGGACTGGCTGTGATATTGAGATAGCATGAAATTCACATGTGGACAGAGAAAGGTGAGAGAGATTTAAGACACGGAAATTCCATTTGGGGGATGTTAGTAGCCCTGTACCCCCCCTGTACCTGTTTGGCGAGGGGTGTGGGTGAAGTTGTGTGAAACAGAGAGCGCGGCGGGAGTTGCAGTGTTATCTGGGGTGATCCAGGTTTCAGTCAGAGCCAAGAAAGCTTAGAGAAGGAAAAGACACCACCGTCATGGTGTCACGTGACTGGACGCCAGGGCTGCGCCATGACACCCCACCACGCCCCCATGTGCAAGAACTCGCAGCGGAAGTTCGATGAATACATTGGAGTGGATGGGAGCCCGCTGGACATCTTGTAAAGAAACATTATTTATGAACGATAGCGACCTTTGTCATATAATCGGTCCAGGAATATAATAGAAGACATATCACAGATTGTTTTCCGACTGGGTGTTTTTCGACTTGCTAACTGTTTCATTTTATTCAGAAATTTAAAGAGCACAGGGTACGTTTCTGGGCTGCATGGGCTTAGCCTGCTGGTGGCAGTATTGGGTTCACATCACAATCCTGCCTTCAAAAGCCTATATTGTTTTTAATTCATCAACATTACAAACTAAATAACGCTTTAAAAATGTTGAGAATAAAGGATTTTGCAATATTACAAGTCAGTGGTGTTTGATGAAATACTTTTTTTCACTAAAGTAAAAGTTGCCTAGCAGTATCACAATGTAATATGCTCTACAAGTGGTTAAGTTTCAGAATAAATACGCAAATTAACAGTAGCCTTGGGACCAACCCACCTAGTATAATACAACAGTAGTTTTAAGTAGTACAATACAACTTAATAGTAGTCCAGTAATAACTAATAATTGTAGTGAAAGTATAATATTTGCATGTGAAATGTAGAGGTAATTAAACGATTTAAGAGTCATGTGTCCCTCAAAATATAGTAGGCATAGGCATACCTTAAAGAAGTTAATGCTTGCTCTATCAACTCCAGACATTGCCTTATTCAGTTTCAAGTTAAATATGAATGAATGACTGGATAAATGAAATTGTACTGGTACCACGGAACGTGACGCGCACGCACGCATCGCGGCATGCACACAGAACAGCTGTAGGCTATAGCCTAAGCCTAAAACACAAAAGTAGACTTAAAATGGTCAGACAAACATCCTTACTGGACACTAGCGAAACTAAAAGGTTTGCTTTGGACGAATATATCTGTAACTGTTATTTGATGGAGGAGAACACCACACAGCAGCAGTAGCCTACTGGAGCCATAGCAGTCACACTCCTGTAACTTAAGTCAAGTGTGCATGGCATGCTTACCGGCTACGTGCGCTCACAGTCAGCTCAGGTATATAAACAGTTAAAGCTGTTGTTATGCAAAGTAGTGGCTATTTGAATTCGGCACGGTACTTTACACGGTGTGAAAATAGGGGGAGGTGAGCGGGTTGGTCCTAAGGCTACTGTTAATATGAAAAAAAGTATTTCATCAAACACCACTGACTTGTAATATTGCAAAATCCTTTATTCTCATTTTTAAAGCGTTATTTAGTTTGTAGTGTTGATGAATTAAAAACAATATAGGCTTTTGAAGGCAGGATTGTGATGTGAACCCAATACTGCCACCAGCAGGCTAAGCCCATGCAGCCCAGAAACGTACCCTGTGCTCTTTAAATTTCTGAATAAAATGAAACAGTTAGCAAGTCGAAAAACACCCAGTCGGAAAACAATCTGTGATATGTCTTCTATTATATTCCTGGACCGATTATATGACAAAGGTCGCTATCGTTCATAAATAATGTTTCTTTACAAGATGTCCAGCGGGCTCCCATCCACTCCAATGTATTCATCGAACTTCCGCTGCGAGTTCTTGCACATGGGGGCGTGGTGGGGTGTCATGGCGCAGCCCTGGCGTCCAGTCACGTGACACCATGACGGTGGTGTCTTTTCCTTCTCTAAGCTTTCTTGGTCAGAGCAAGGAAATGCAGAGACTTGAGGGAGGCGTGGCCTGAAATGAATTCAGGCATATTCTTTTTGGTAGCTGCACGGCAGTTCCATAGGCCTCCCTCCACCACAATGTGGTGACTGGGTGAACGAGCTGGATAGATGAGATTTGACGGATCTCTGTGACTGGAGAGGTAGTGTCTAGGGCGGCATGAGGAGGACAGTATAGGGACGGTGGGAAAGCACATTCTAAACAGGTATAAGAGATAATAATATTAAAGTAATAATAATAATAAAGATAATAATATTAAAGTAATAATAATAATAAAGTACAACTAAACATAATAATGGGAAGTAGGAAGTAGAAAGTAAGTTGATACAGAACCCCTAAGACGGCCTCCTTCGATGTGTCTGGATGTCCGGGTCTTTGGATTGGACACTAGGCTATATTAGTCAGCCTGTGTGAATTTTGGATTGGAAATTGGAACGATACAGAGAAGAAATTGGAACGATACAGAGAAGAAATTGGAACGATACAGAGAAGAAATTGGAACGATACAGAGAAGAAATTGGAACGATACAGAGAAGAAATTGGAGTATGTGAAAGTGGTCCCTATATATAGGGCTGGCAAGAGATTTAAATCTACAAATGTAGGTGGAGCTTAATAGTTCAAGTGAGTTGATGGCTCAGTTGATGGCAATTAAGTCCTGGTCTCTTTGTTCAGCAGTTTCAGAGATACAGTCTGATTAAAACACAGGCAGAAGACAAAACAGATAGTACAAAAATAAAGAAAGGAAATGGGTATAGAAAAGTTCAGAGTGTGTTTTCACTTACTGTGTACCAGAGTGCAGGTTAACAAGCAGCAAATGCAGGCAGACCGTGAGACACACACACACACACACACACACACACACACACCACCGTCGGCTGCCTTTTGTTGTTTTTGTTTTTCTATAATTATTATTATGATTATTGTTATTGTTATTATTATTATTATTATTATTATTATTATGATGATGTGTGATTGTAAACTGGTGCTGTATTGTTTTGTTCTTCTCATCAGATGTGTGTGAACTCACTCTGGATCCAAACACAGCATACAGCCTCTTATCTCTGTCTGAGAACAACAGGAAGGTGAGGATGGTGGCAGATCAGAAGCATCCTCCTCATCCACACAGATTTAAGGACCGCCCTCAGGTGCTGTGTAGAGAGGAACTGACTGGACGCTGTTACTGTGAGGTACAGTGTAGTGGACATGTTTATGTAGCATTGACACACAGTGATGTCACCAGACAGGGTGGTGACAGTGGGTTTGGATACAATAATAAATCATGGAGTCTGGTCTGTGATGGTGTTTATAAAAGCTACTCTGTGTGTCACAATAAGAAGTACACTGACCTCCCTGTCAGTCCCTCCTCCTCCTCCAACCGAGTAGCAGTGTACCTAGACCATGCTGCTGGCACTGTGTCCTTCTACACAGTGTCCTCTGACTCACTCAGACACCTGCACACCTTCCAGTCCACGTTCACTGGACCTCTGTATGTTGGGTTCGGGTGCTGGAGCGATGACTCCTCAGTGTCTCTGTGAGTCAGAGGAGGAGGAGGAGGAGCTACATGTACAGTAATTAATGGGTATAGTATAATGGGGTTGTGGCTCCCCTGTGTGTGTGTGCATGTGTGCGTGCGTGTGTGTGTGCCTGCATGTGTGTGCGTGCGTGCGTACTTGCGTGCGTGCGACTGTGCGTGCGTGCGACTGTGCGTGCATGTCTTTGTTTGAGTGTGCGTTCACACATGTATACTGATACTTCACACTGTATGCCAATGCACGCATGCACGCAAGCACGCACACACGCACACACACACACACACACACACACACACACACACACACACACACACACACACACACACACACACACACACACACACACAGAGGCTCCTCAGTGTTTGATATTATTATTATTTGTATTTCATAGAAGAGGGGGAGGGGCAAAAGATCCACAAGCTCACAACATGTGCATGTCGAGTTGTAAATCTACAGTTTTCACTGCATTCCAACTTTTATTTCTTATTTAATCAGAATATTGGACCAAAATTACATTTGAACTGAAGTTAAACCAGTGATATTTGTATGCATATTGTTCTGAACGCCTCGGTGCATTCTGTAAATTAACAGTATCATTTTAGGAGCCACTTTGAGAACCCCTGTTGTAAAAAAGACTCTTCTGTTTGGAGTTATAAATGTACTCAAGAAATACAGGAGAAAAAAAAGGTTTAATCAAAAGAATAAAATTGAATAAAAATAACTGCTTTGTCTTTTCTTATTGTTTAAATTGTGTAACGGGCTGCTTTTACAGTGGTGTGAGAAGAAGTACACAACGCTATGTAGCATCCCCACAACTGGCATAATTACCCTACAGTTAATTTGCATATGAATGAAATGCCATGTTATTGCGCAACATAACATGTCACTGTGCTGCACATTAGATCACATTTTCGGCAAGATCCCCTTTCCACGCACGCACGCACGAGGGTGCATTTATAGTTAGATTATATACAACACTATAATGCTCATTTATAGAGCTGTACGTGTGTTCATGTTTACACCTGTTGTATTGTCTTTGTCGCCCCCATGTGGACAAAACGAACCATTACAAGTATAAATCGTCAATAAAGCCACTGTTCACTAAAAACCTGGTGACGTTATGTACAAATGGACTTAACCCATTCTGACCTGAGATCAGATTCATACGAGGTTTTCCACTGGACACACACTGGTCTGATTAACCCATTCTGACCTGAGATCAGATTCTAAAAATGTCAGTCGTTCTTCGATTTTTCAAAAATAGCAGACCTACAAGCTCGTAGCGCGCCACTCGGTGGCGCGCTATGAGCTTGTAGGTCTGCTATTTTTCAAATAGCTAAAGCATAACATGATGCTAACACCAAAATGGGTTCCCATTCAGAATGGTTCCATTTGTACACTCTCAGAGTTAAATGGTTCCATTCGTACACTCTCAGAGTTAAAATAACATTGATTTTACAATATAAATTGGGGGTCCCAGAGATAGAAATGCCATTCAATGGGGGGTCGTAGACTAATGCATGTCAAACTGGGGGGTCCTTGAAATTAAACGGGTTCATAATCACTGCTAGAGCCGTACCTACTAATCTTCTCCTATGGGGGTCCCTGGCATATGTTTTCAAATGGGGGTCTGCAGGGCTAATTAGGGTCAATTTGGGGGTCCCTGATGTGAGAGATTTTGGGAACCACTGCCTTAGGGTGACTCATTTCCAATGCTTGTCAAGCATCCCACAAATTGAACAGGCAACCAGTGTTCAAATGCCCTAATCGTTATAAGTTAGTCCCCTAATTAATAGTTGGCTTTTCTGTTGTAAAGCTCTCTCATTGTCTCTTTTGGTGAACGGTAAATGGTGCATTTATATAATAATAATAATAATAATAATACATTTTATTTATAAGGCGCCTTTCAGGGCACTCAAGGTCGCCGTACAGGTTAAAAACAGTACAAGAACACAGTTAAAAGCAGAAAATAAATAAATAAACTAGGGCACAGCTTGCAGCAGAACGTCACACAGAGTCATAGGCCTGCCTAAACAGGTGGGTTTTGAGGTGAGTTTGAAATATGGTGATAGAGTCCATGTTTCTGATGTCAGGGGGGAGGGAGTTCCAGAGGTGAGGGGCAGAGCGGCTGAAGGCTCTTGAGCCCATGGTGGAGAGACGGGCTGGGAGGACTTTCAGGGTGAGGGAGGAGGCAGACCGGAGAGACCGGGTGGGGATATTGACGTGGACAAGGTCAGACAGGTATGGGGGGGGGGCGAGGTTATGGATGGCCTTGAATGTGTGGAGGAGGATCTTGAAGTGGATACGGTATTTGATGGGGAGCCAGTGGAGTTGGTGTAAAACAGGGGTGATGTGACTGATGACAGGGGTTCTGGTGACGATACGGGCAGCAGCGTTCTGGACCAGTTGGAGTTTATGGAGGAGTTTGTGGGGGAGACCAAAGAGAAGGGAATGACAGTAGTCCAGGCGGGAAGGGACAAGAGAGTGAACCAGGATAGCGGCACTGTGGGGAGTGAGTGAGGGGCGAAGGCGGTTGATGTTTCTGAGGTGGAAGTAGGCGGATCGGATGGTGGTGTTGATGTGGGTGTGGAATGAAAGGGTACTGTCGAGGACGACACCCAGACTCTTAACCTGAGGGGAGGGGGAAACCGAGGAGCTGTCTGTGGTGAGAGTGAAACTGGGTTGCTTGGTGAGTGTGGATTTGGAACCAATGAGGACTACCTCGGTCTTATCACTGTTGAGTTTGAGGAAATTGGAGGTGAACCAGGACTTGATTTCCTGCAAACAGGTACAGAGGGAGGAGGGTGGGAAGGTGGAAGATGGTTTGGAGGAGACGTAGAGCTGGGTGTCGTCCGCGTAACAGTGGAAGAGGATGTTGTATTTGCGGAAAATCTGTCCAAGGGGGAGGAGATAAATGATAAATAGGATAGGGCCAAGTACAGAGCCCTGGGGGACACCGGAGGAGATGGGGGAGGGATGGGAAGTGAATGATTTGAGCTGAATGAACTGAGTACAGCCAGAGAGGTATGAGTGAAACCAGTCTAGGGGTGTGTCGGATATACCAATGGATGCTAGTCGTTCGAGGAGGGTGGAGTGTGAAATGGTGTCAAACGCTGCGCTCAGATCCAGGAGGATGAGGATTGATATTAGTCCAGAGTCAGCAGCAATCAGGAGGTCATTGGTGATTTTTAGGAGGGCTGTTTCTGTGCTGTGACGGGGGAAAACCGGACTGGAACTGTTCATAGAGGTTATTGTTGGTGAGGTGAGCTTGGATCTGTGAAGCAACTGTTTTTTCCAGAAGTTTTGCAAGGAATGGCAGGTTGGAGATGGGGCGTAGGTTATTGAAGATGTTGGGGTCTAGACCAGGTTTCTTTAATAAAGGTGTGACTGCAGCAGTTTTGAGAGATGGAGGGACAGAACCAGAGGTGAGGGAGGAGTGAATGATGGCAGTTATCAGGGGCAGCAGAGAGGGGAGGGAGGCTATAACCAGGGAGGATGGCAGGGGGTCAAGTTGGCAGGTGGATGGCTTGGATGTCCAGATGAGTTTAGCTATATCAGTGGCAGAAAGGAGTTTGAAACAGGAGAGAGGTAGAGAGAGGGGGGGGGGTGGGGAACAAAAGTAGGTGGACAACTGGACAGTTGCTGATGAATATTGGCTATTCTTGTATTAACAAATGACATTGGGGAGTTGCAGTGGTCAGTGGAGTAGAAGTGTGGGGGGAGGGAATCCGGGGGGCAGAGTGAGTTATTTACCACTGAAAACAGGGCCCTGGTGTTCCCAGCACCAGCAGTGATTCTGTCCGTGAAATATTGAGATTTCGCTGAGGAGAGGGCATCTTTGTAGAGAAGGATGTGGGAGTGGTACATCTCTTTGTGGACAGTGAGACCAGTTTTGCTGGAAAGCCGCTCCAGCTGGCGACCTTCTGCTTTCAGCTGACGTAGGTGGGGGGAGAACCAGGGGGAAGAGTTGGGGAATGACACAGTGCGGGTTTTGCGGGCGGCAAGTGAATTGTGAGTCTGGAGACCATCATTGTAGGAGTAAACCAGTTGTTCTGGGGTGCATGGGTAAACATTTAGAAAAAGTAAAGAAACAAGATCCATAATGACAAAAACCCCAAAGCAGATGCAATGGTGCTCAACAGAGAGATGATGATGATGATGATGAAAACCCTGGCTCCAAATACAGAAAATATACTTTCCTTCAAATTAAAGATATCTCATCATGTACCATGTTGCTGAGCAAACTACACCAGTCGGAACAAGTTGAACATGTTGAGAGTGAGAGTATGCCTGCAGCCGTCTCACCAAGAAGACTGAATAAGGTTGATAATAGTAACAGAGACAATGAGGTCTCACCAAGAAGACTGAATAAGGTTGATAATAGTAACAGAGACAATGAGGAAGGTTGATTAAGTCGTATCGTCGGCTCCTCTTGTATTATATAAACATCATAAAAGCTACCTTAAACCTCTAAAGGAAATAAAGCTACCTTAAACCTCTAAAGGAAATAAAGCTACCTTAAACCTCTAAAGGAAATAAAGCTACCTTAAACCTCTAAAGGAAATAAAGCTACCTTAAACCTCTAAAGGAAATAAAGCTACCTTAAACCTCTAAAGGAAATAAAGCAGCTGCCAGACTAAACAAAGAATCAGAACAGCAGACCAAATGTTCACATATTTTAATTTAATCAAATGAAAGTGATGACACTAAACTAAGCGTTATGATGATAACATCCTGAAGACACATGGTCCATGATTTTCTTCATCAATATATCTGAAGCTCTACAGCTCTGTTTTGTCTTGGACGTGCAGCTTCTATCAGTGCATATTCCATGGGCACACTTTCAGAGCATACTGTACCACATCAGAGCTTTCAGCTCAATCTACAATTCAAATTGTAACGTATGAGATTTTCCTTCAGTTTCCAGGATCTGTATTTAGACCATCATTAGAACATCTTCCTCAGAGCTCAGAGTCTTCAGTATGTTATTATAACTCCCAGTCAGAGGTTACATACTGTATTGTATGATATTTATCTTCATACGATCAGGTTTACGAGAGCATAGTGTTGGTATACGGAGCCAGGGTTTTATGAACATCATCGTCATTTCTCTGTTGAGCAACATTTAGTGTTGAAGGTCTTCTCACTGCGGAAGTTTTGACATTATGGACCGTGTGTCACTTTCCTTTTTCTATTTGTATTTGGATGTTTTCTTAACCATGTTGTAATAACGACCGCAACGTCACATTTACTATGAAAACATAAATGTCCTGTCAGTCAGTTAGTCACCTTGTGACATCACGTGACATCATCAGGGATGGAGCCCTGATTGATGACATCCCTGATCTGATGTCATCAATATTGGCCAGCGACTCTACATCTGATCTCAAACCTCAAACCCTTAGATCTCCATATATGGAGCTGACCTGTTGAGCTGACATTCCATATTGTATGTTGATCTGACCTCATTAATTAATCCCTGTATACTCAAGACACGCTCCATATATGGCCAGTACAGAATTAATTCCATATGTTGATCTGACCCCCCCATGTCAAAGCGCCAGCGCTCGCCCAGCAGTCTGCCGTCACCCAGGCCGATGCGTGCACGTGACCTCGCCCTTTTCTCGCCCTATAAGGTCTACAGTGTCAGGGTTCTACTGTAGTCAATGGCTACTGAATCCTAAAACACGGGACGTGATGTTAAGACTGTCCATTGTGCCACTAGATGGTGTGGGCTCACATGAGATTGCCTTGATGTTAAGAGTGGCATTAGGAGGTGTATTTCAACTAGGGTTGATGGATACATTTAAATGGGATCCATCTTTAATAATGATAGCTCTGAAAGGACTGTATAATTTGTAAAGACATACTGTAAATTCTATAACTTCAAATAACCCAGCAGGGAGCAATTAAATACTGTGCTGTATTTACCTTAAAAATGAGTGAGTAGCCCTTTAAATGACCATCACTGTACCAAAAATAGTATACCTTAAAAAGGCAGATGAAATAAAGATCGGAGAGAGTTTAAGGTTTAACAATTATTTTTAGTAGGTATAAAGTCAATTTACATAGAGAATGTGCTACAGGTTCAGAATAATAGTATTTACAATCATAATTTAGAATAATCAATTGTTGATTCCAAAAAGAACCCGAAGCTGAACTGAACTGAACTCCTCTTCACAGCATTTGTTCCAGGCTAAATACTGCAGATCCCGTCAGATTTGTTGATATAATGTTCATTGGCTGGAGATGTTTCATGTCCGCAATGTCAGATGACAAAACCAGTGTTGGCTGTCCCTCATTAGTCCAACGCCTAGATGATGAGGATGGCGTAGCGACGCAGAGTTCATCTTCCTTGGTTCAGTCATTGATGCCCATTGAGGCCTGGAGAGCGGCAGCGCCTAGGCAGGCGTTGCGAGGCAACCTGTAGATAACTTCTTTCCCTGTACCAAGTTACTAGGCCAACTGGCCAAGGTCAAACTAGACTGATAACACAGCAGCTGCATGTTGAATTAAAAACAGCGCCTACAGTATTGAAAGTTTGTATAGCTGGAGGCAGACCCCATGGAGACTGAATAAGGAACATGGTGACTGAATAAGGAGTCAACAAGATATTAAATGAGACAGATGAAAGCATATTTTGACCATAAACATGGATGACATGACATTATGATGATAAGGAGAACAACAGGCAGTAGGTTAAGAGTAAAATTATGAATAAGGTGACAATATCAATGACCCGACCTGGCTCATAGTTCAGGAGAAGGAGAATATGACCACTGGACATTAGTTTGTATACAAATAAGACCCTTTTTATCTATCAAGGGTATGATGTCAATTTTGGGACACATCCTCAGTAGTGTGCCTTTGAATCAGCGGGTGTTTCGGCCTTCCAACACTATAGTATACACCCTCATCAAAGGTGGCCAGCTAAAGGGTGATCAAGCCTTAGCTTGTGTCCCATAATGCCCCAATCATTGAGATTTGCCTCCCACGGGACTACGCAAGGCAGGGGGCGTCCTCTTCCCTGAGCCAGACATACAGCTGACCACATACCTCATTATAATAAATAAATAATTCAGTGCATTTATATCTGTGTTTGTTACATTTTGTTTTACAAAGTTGGGAAAGTAATGTTTAAGTCAAGCCTTGATGTTGCCTTACACAAAATAATGATTCCAGACTCCACACAGTGAGGCATACAGCTTAATAGGTTATTACGTTTCTTTGTGGGGGGTATCGGATCGGTACTCTGTATCGGCAGATACTGGACCCCCATGTATCCAAATCGGTATCGAATGCCAAAAAGCCGGATCGGTGCATCCCTACTTGTAGCCAGTTGAAGTTGCGCCTCAGAGGCCACCATAGGGGCACTTCCTCATTGACAATCATCAGGTAACTATTAAAGGCCCGTCTTCTTCCAAGCAGAAGTTTGGTGAATGCTGGCCTGGCCGTGGGTCCTGAGACCTGGGTCTGCTGTTGTGTTTATTAATTTTACTGCCAGGGTGAGTAGCATGTCTCATTAATGTATAGTTTTAATCATGTTCTGTAATCTATTCTAAACTATATGTTACACTTCAGGTTGATGTCCATTCATGTGCCCTGTGCCAAACTCATGGAAGTGTGTGAGCACAAACGGACAATTAAGGTATACACAAAAACAAAAAGTTATAACTTGATGAGATACTGATAGATATATTTGGTCTAGTTTGTGGGTGAATGCTCTTTTGACCTTTTAATCTAATTGCCCTGTGACTGACATTTGATGTCCGGTTGTCCCACTGACTTTAAAATAGTATGGTTCTGAGTCTCGATAGTAATACTTTAGCCCTAGCCAGCGTTGGTAGATAAGAATTGTTTTGTTTCCGTTGGCCATAACACCCAGCCTCTGTGTTTTTGCCTTTGAAAGTTAGATTTCTCTCTAACAGACTGGTAAACTGCACTCAATGACGTCATGCCCTGTCTCCCCCGGTTCCACTAACTGATATTCATATCAGGACTATCTCTGCCCCGTGAGATAGTTCCTGTGTGCAATATTCGTGACGTCTTGCATTATCTGTCCATTTGTGAACAAATATGTTTTTTAACCTTGTTGTTCAACACATTTTTCGGTGTATTGATTACGGTATGCTATATCAACCCTGTTCAATTTGAACATGGGCAGAGATCGTTGTGAAACGCTGTCCGGATGGCATGTCTTCTTCTCTCCCGAGGCAATGGTGAATATATTTGATTGAACCTCCCTCTAAGTTCTGCTTGTCTGAGTTCTCTTTCTTGTGTCTGTCAAATTCATTCTAAGGTATTTTGTTAACTCTGTTATACTCTGACTTTTACTCATTATAGCCTAAAAGGTTTTTATAACCATTTCTGTAAAGTTACAAGCCCTCTGCTTCTATTCTGGTAAAGAGTATTTATGGTACTTAGATTACTTTCTAAAGTATTTATTCAGTTCCGGTGCTCCGGAGCTCTCTCTAGCTCTCAAGCTATCGATCCTAAGCTATTGTTTAATATTATTAATACAGTCCTATACAGTCCTATACAGTCCTTGCATTCTAGTCATATGGTAGATAAATTTCTATCAGATACTTTATTTGTTGTATAGTCTAATGTACTAAATGTTTGTTATATCCCAGCCACTGCTGCTTTGTTTAGGTTGATTTAATCATTGTTTCTTTTGAGTAGTATTGAGCTATTTCCTTTTGTTTATCTGTTTCCTTTTGTTTCTCCCCCACACAGTGCGTTAACTGATTTCAACAGAGCCGAGTGGTGTAACTGACTGCTACAGGGGGTTTCACTAGGTTTCACTGTAGTCCACAGCCCCAAAGGTTTGCAATATTGTCGTGTGTGCGTGCACCTCTTTTCATGGTGGCGCTTCTTCTTTCTGTGTGCTGTGTATGTGTGATTGCTGTGTGGTTGGCTGCAGGGCATAGTGAGCTAACCTACCCCTCTACCCCTTTAGCTAGCTGCCCCTGTAGAAGTGTTGTCGCCCACTGGCCAGTTGACTCCGGCTATACTTATTGTGGTCAGTGATTGCCATTGCTTGTCTGTTTAACTGTATCTCTGGGGTTGTATGGAACTGTATTTTAATATTCTACAATATATTGGTAGTTTTAACTGTATTTCTAATAAATACTGTGTACATGTAGTGTTTTAACCCTTGTGTGGTTAATCTTAATAAATTCCTGTTTTTGGAACTTTGTCTCAAGTCCTTATAAATGAACTTGCATATGTTGGGGAACCCAGTTTACTGGTCTATTCTGTTAATTCCTTGAACGATCTCAAGGTGGCGTAGTCATAGTTATAAAAGTAAATCCTTTGCTCCACTTGGTTACATTACTGTTGTCAATGGCTACTGGACATGCTCCGTTAGTATGTTACACTAAATGGAACTTAAAGCTATAGGTCAGATAGCTACTTGATTTGCCATCGTTCCAATCTTTTCATATTCCAAAATATTTGCAATGATGTACCTGTCGGTTTATGAAGAAAGCCATAGGCAATACAGGTAACCAGGACCATCAGGACCATCAGTACCCGCATCAGGTAACCAGCACCATCAGGACCATCAGGACCCCCATCAGGTAACCAGGACCATCGAACCCGCATCAGGTAACCAGGACCATCAGGACCATCAGGACCATCGGACCCGCATCAGGTAACCAGGACCATCAGGACCATCAGACCCGCATCAGGTAACCAGGACCATCAGGACCATCGGACCCCCATCAGGTAACCAGGACCATCAGGACCATCAGGACCATCGGACCCCCATCAGGTAACCAGGACCATCAGGACCATCGGACCCCCATCAGGTAACCAGGACCATCAGGACCATCGGACCCCCATCAGGTAACCAGGACCATCAGGACCATCAGTACCCGCATCAGGTAACCAGCACCATCAGGACCATCAGGACCCCCATCAGGTAACCAGGACCATCAGGACCATCAGTACCCGCATCAGGTAACCAGCACCATCAGGACCATCAGGACCCCCATCAGGTAACCAGGACCATCGAACCCGCATCAGGTAACCAGGACCATCAGGACCATCGGACCCGCATCAGGTAACCAGGACCATCAGGACCATCAGGACCCCCATCAGGTAACCAGGACCATCAGGACCATCAGGACCCCCATCAGGTAACCAGGACCATCAGGACCATCGGACCCGCATCAGGTAACCAGGACCATCAGGACCATCAGACCCGCATCAGGTAACCAGGACCATCAGGACCATCGGACCCCCATCAGGTAACCAGGACCATCAGGACCATCAGGACCATCGGACCCCCATCAGGTAACCAGGACCATCAGGACCATCGGACCCCCATCAGGTAACCAGGACCATCAGGACCATCGGACCCCCATCAGGTAACCAGGACCATCAGGACCATCAGGACCATCGGACCCCCATCAGGTAACCAGGACCATCAGGACCATCAGGACCATCGGACCCCCATCAGGTAACCAGGACCATCGGACCCGCATCAGGTAACCAGGACCATCAGGACCATCAGGACCATCGGACCCGCATCAGGTAACCAGGACCATCGGGACCATCGGACCCGCATCAGGTAACCAGGACCATCAGGACCATCGGACCCCCATCAGGTAACCAGGACCATCAGGACCATCAGGACCATCGGACCCCCATCAGGTAACCAGGACCATCAGGACCATCGGACCCCCATCAGGTAACCAGGACCATCAGGACCATCGGACCCCCATCAGGTAACCAGGACCATCAGGACCATCGGACCCCCATCAGGTAACCAGGACCATCAGGACCATCGGACCCGCATCAGGTAACCGCAGCAAGGACGTTTCCGAAGTTATTTATGTCTGTGTACCGGTAAAGTTATCCAAATGTCAGAAACCTTACGTACCACTGGGTTCTGACTCGCGGCGCTAGGGCTGCCCATAACTCAAAGGGGAAAGGGACCATACAACATCATAACAACCAGGGGCCTGTTTCACCAAACTTGGATTAGAGATTAAGCCGGGATTTAACACATATCCTGGTTTAATATATCCTGATTTAGCCAGATTAATTTAACCAGTTAACCTGGATATGTTGAGGCTTGATTCGGTTTCATGAAAGTGATGCTACATTAGTTACCATGGAAACTAATGCTTTGGACTTAGCCTGCTCCGGACCAGGCTAACAGCCAGGTTTAACCTAATCCTGATGTCTTTACTGTTCATTAAGCAGTCAAACTGATCACAAACCAATGATGTTTTCCAGAAGTATTCAATTATTATGGGTTTATGTTGCCTTATTTGTATCGGTCTGCATTAAAGGACTAATTTAAGCACTATATAAAATCAAATAACCAAAATATATATAGGCTGCACAACATCATGACAGCTTGTGAGCTTGTAGATCAGCTGCTTTTGGTGAATGTTCCCCATAATAGGTTTGCTGTCGTGCAAGTGCACGGTTAAGAAGAATTATTATATTATATATTTGTTTTTGTAAAAGTGAAAACCACTAAATATTACCATTACTCATTGTTTTACAACATATTACCATTGTAACGTTTCACCCACTATTGAACCCATGACCCACAGTTCACCAGTCTGGCCCCTGTCTGGACAACAACCCCCTTCCCCAAAGGTAGCTCCCTCAGAGGAGGGAGTTATGGCCAGGCCTACCAACTCTCACGCATTCAGCGTGAGACTCACGCATGAGACGTCTTTCACACGCACTCACGCCACACCCACCATTTCTCACGCACTTACAATATGCACGCCGAGGGGGGCATATAATGTGCCAAAAAAGCCAAGCCGGCTCTCATAATAACAGTTTTCTCCGCGGCTCCGCGCGCCGATGTGTGCGTCCTCACAAACGGCAGAGTAGCCGTTCTGCATGAGATAATGCATATGCTGTTATATGCAGTAGTGTAACCTCCAACTCGTCAGCAGGGTCCCTGACTGTGACGCATGGAAATGAGCCATGCAGAGTTTAACATCGCTTCGAAATATTTTTCATGGAAGACAATAGCCTCCACAACAAGTGACTATCTCTCTTCTATATATATATTTGGTGTGTGGCGTCTCTTGCGCGAGATGAGGAACGGTGCCAGACGCACATTATAATATGTCTGTGGTGTGTGTGTGTGTGAAGGGGGAGGGGCCGCATCGCGACTCATTAGTTCTGTTCAGAGAGAGAGAGAGAGAGACCACAACTGACTGACTGACTGACTGACAGACAGAGAATGTTCCACTGAGGTGGGTGATTAATTTGTGATGTAGTCTGTTTTATCACATCAGAATACGTTTTTATGTAAACCAATATGGATATTTAATAGAAGACATAGGCACACATGGAGAAGGTGCACCATATGACCAATAGGAGACTGACCATCTCTTCACCTGGTGCAACTCTTTCACTCATTTTGTTAAATGCTATTATTCAAAATGCCCTATTATTCAGCATAATATGCAGATATCATTTTCTTTTGCAGTTTAAACAAAAACAATATATCCACAAATATGTTGATGTGGCATGTACAAATATATGTTCATATAGGCCTATTTTTGGATTTCTTTGAGTGGTGCAACCACTCCCTTTCGGAGCTATGTGTGTGGCTGGCTGGCTGGCTTGGTCTGAGCATGAAAACAGCACACCGGAACCGGCCCGGCCCCCCGGGCGCGTGTGTTCATGGGGGTCTGGATGTTCTGGGGAGACCCCCGGGGACCCCCACACAGCGTTGCATCACTCACTTTTTTTTCTAGGGTTGGATGTCTGTATTCCTCTAAATCAATGTTAAAAAAGGCCAAATCAACATTAAAAAAGGCAACTTTTTTTGCGTTGCGCGCATTAAAACACTAAAGTCTCACTCTTGGCTTTTTCTGAAAGTTGGCAGCCCTGGTTATGGCCAAATATCACAATGCGACAATATCATTATGCTTACAATATTAAGAATTCTGTTTTAAGTTAATAGTAGTGGTAAAATGTAAACTATATTTTTGGGGTAGTTAATCATTCAGTCTATCCACTATTGAGAGTATGTTCTCTCTTTAATTACAGCAGCAGTATTTATTTTAGAAGCTTAAGTCCTTGCATCAGTGTATAAGTCTTGAATAGATTAGTAAAGATACTGAGATATACAGAAGGGGGCATGAAGGTCCTCTGATATTTGGGGTGGACTGCAGGCTCCCTGCATCCCTACAATGATTCAATCACTTTACAATGATTACAATGATTACAATGATACATCTGATTACAATGATACATCTGATTACAATGATACATCTGATTACAATGATACATCTGATTACAATGATACATCCCTACAATGATTCAATCACTTTACAATGGCATCCTCGTCCAAAACACAAGACGGGGCCAGCAGTGACCCGCATATCAAAGGATCCAATCATTTTGGTCTGATTGTCTTTGTCGAGTCTTTCTTAGCCAATCTCCATATCAGGCACCTCCTCCTCCTCCTCCTCCTCTTCCTCCCAGGTGCAATGTCTAGTCTGTGTTTATAAAACACTCCCTGACTAGCTGCTCCCCCACTCACACTGGGACACTGACTGACTAGCTGCTCCCCACTCACACTGGGACACTGACTGGCTAGCTGCTCCCCACTCACACTGGGACACTGACTGGCTAGCTGCTCCCCCACTCACACTGGGACACTGACTGACTAGCTGCTCCCCACTCACACTGGGACACTGACTGACTAGCTGCTCCCCACTCACACTGGGACACTGACTGGCTAGCTTCCACGCTGACACTGACACTGGGACACTGACTGTCTGACTGACTGCAACCAGAACACATTCAACAACTTTACATTTGATTTCCCAGTCCATTCAAATCCATCGTCGGCATTTCTACAGACCAGGACTCCTCACGACTCGACAGGTAAGGACTGCTGTAGGACTACATTGAATTGGATTGGATTGAATTGAATTGAATTGAATTGGGAATCTCTCAGTTAGATTAAAAAGGATCTAATTGAACAGAGTTGAGTTGAATTGCATCTAACGGAAGGCTACTCAATTGTTTTACTCGGGTTAAAAGTATCAGCCCCCTGTTGTATTAATAGAGTAGAATATATACTCAATTGTTTTACTTGGGTTAAAAGTATCAGCCCCCTGTTGTATTAATAGAGTAGAATATATACTCAATTGTTTTACTCGGGTTAAAAGTATCAGCCCCCTGTTGTATTAATAGAGTAGAATATATACTCATTTGTTTTACTCAGGTTAAAAGTATCAACACCCTGTTGTATTAATAGAGTAGAATATATACTCATTTGTTTTACTCAGGTTTAAAGTATCAACACAGTTGTATTAATAGAGTAGAATATATACTCATTTGTTTTACTCATGTTAAAAGTATCAACACAGTTGTATTCATTGTCTGTCAGAAGTTGGGTAATCATTGGCATGATTAAATGTTCAAAGTACAGACATCAAACTATAAGTGAAGTAGGCCTATGCCAAAAGTAAAAGTACTTGTTGTGCAGGAGGCCCATTGCAATTTACAATTTAAACTTTAATAGCTGGACAACATAACAGTGAAATATAGTGGTTTAAAACCTTTTTCATATCAAGGTCCATTATTTATTTATTCTGCATTTGAGCCACGGACCACCATTTGATGACATTTAGCCTCTCAGACCCATTTGAGCCACGGACCACCATCTGATGACATTTAGCCTCTCAGACCCATTTGAGCAATTGATATAATGAATGCATTAACATATGCTAATGACTCATGCATGAACGCATTACTCAATTTTTCAATGACATCACACTAACAAACACACACACACACACGCGCACCCACACACAAGCACGCACGCACACACCCCATTTTAAATAAATCATGTATAGGCCGTGTTGGGACCCATGAAAAAGTGCTTAGAAAATGAGTTTCGTTCCCATGTCAAGCGAACTACGCATTCAATGCATTTTTTCATAGATAATGCCCTTCTAGACTTTGGGTTAAAAGTTCTACTCATAAAAACCTGCTGTTTTTTTTTTAAAGCCATAAATGTATAAACAGTGTATAACCAAAAAAACGAAAATCGTGTGCTGCTGTTTTTGCTTGTAAAATGTGTTTTTGGCAACAATTTTTTTTTCTCAAATGTCAAATGCATATACATAACATCTGACATAAGTATTGGTGCCTTTAGTTTACTCATATGTGAATTTATATCATGAAATGTAGCATATTTGTTAAAGAATATGCTTCAACTTAAGTGTTTGCCACACAGTACAATGAAACCTACACAGTAAATTGTGCCAAGAGCTTATGTTTCATACATAGAAAATGTCTCAACCTAATGTGTAATGAAAGGTAGAAAAGAAAATCAGG
Organism: Protomyctophum parallelum; assembly: GCF_964188405.1. Classification (NCBI taxonomy): domain Eukaryota; kingdom Metazoa; phylum Chordata; class Actinopteri; order Myctophiformes; family Myctophidae; genus Protomyctophum; species Protomyctophum parallelum. Next base: position 2,734,041 of record NC_139698.1, on the reverse strand, counting down.
GCACCTTGGACCAACATGGCAGAAAATCTATCAAAATGTTACCACGCCCCCTAAATTGGAATAATGCAACAAATGGACAAGACTAAGAATTAAAGTAGTAGAGGTCAGAATTATTACAACATATGGTATGAAACATTTATTTATTTACAAGTGGGTCACAGCAAAGGGTCACAGCATCTGTCATCTGTACATCCACACCCCCCCCCCCCCGGCCAAGGAAATATATGAAAATTGAAAATACAAAATAACATACAAATGCATAATAATTGTTGAAAAAAAAAAGTAGTAGGCCTACATGGTAACATGTTGGGTTACTCATCCCTATCACTTTCATCAGAGTCATCATCCCATGTACCTCTTTCTTCTGTTTCCTTTGACACATTTTCACAGTCCTGGCAGTGACATAAATCAGTGCAAAACAGTTTTGCAGACATACATGAACATCTTTCAGTCTCACATTTGCTTTTTTTGCAATTACAGTGGACTACCTGCAACACACTATCAGGGGCAGGATTTCTAGTCATCCATTGTACTGTTAACTCCCCATCCTCCATGCCCCATCCACTGCCAATGGGTGAAGGAGCACACATCCTACTAGTCAGAGAACGTCTCATCACTGCTGCTTGGTAGTTTGCCCTTTTGCAATGTTGGTGGAGAGCATCACTTGTTGGGGGAATGGACAGTTCTGGCAAAGCTGATGATGCCGTACAGAATGATTTGTACCTTGCATCGTTCACGTTTTTGGCAGATGATTGGCCATACAGGTGGCACACATATTTGCTCAGTGTGTTGAAAGTTGCCTGGTCAAGGTTAAAACTGCTGCCAAGATTTGTGAACCCAGTCAGGTATTCTTCTTTCTGGCAAGCAAGAGAAAATGTCTTCCCTTTGCCCTTGCCATAAAAGGCACTGGTTGAGTCGCAACCTGTGAAGGTATGGATGCCAATGAGTGCAGAACAAACACTGGTGCCAAGAGCTGCTGACACCTTAGCCACATCAATCATCCTCGTTCTGTTGCCTACTCCTGTCAAGAAATACAAGCTACACTGTAAATCTCTCTGCAGACTTACAGCTATCACTGCCACGCCAGTATCAGGGCTTTTGATGATTACAGTTTGGTGTTCTTGTGCAGCATGCTGTGCATGTACAAATACCCTAGTGTCACATTCCTCATGTCATGAACAGCAGTGACAGTTTGTGAACCCTCTTTTACGGAAACACAGTGACACAGTTCTCCATGTGCTATGTACAAGCTGAGGTCTCTGCCCAAAACTGTGAGGTCAGCATCTCGCCATGCAACATAGAGGAATTCTGCCAGTTCTTCTTTGTTTGTTCCATCTGATAGAAACTTTTTCCATTGTGTTGGTGCCTTTTGATCCCGTCCATAGATTTGCACCCGTTGTGTACCGACCCCAGCCCTGCGTGACCGCTCTAGGTTCTTAATGCTGATTTTCGGATACTGGTCAATGACGAAGTCTATCCGTGTACACTTGAAGTGCTGAGCTAATTTGAGCACATACTGTAGTACATTTTCAGCCAATTCTCCAAAGGTGTCCGGTTTGGAACGAATGACTTGAATGACTGCCATGCCATCAAAGAGAATAGCTCCATCTGACGGAACTTGTTGAACTAAGCAGTCTTTGTCTTTGTTCTCCAATATATTCATCAGAGCCGATTTGTTTGTTTTAGCCAGTGACCCGTCAGCACTGGCTAAAGGAGTAGGACAGAACTTCCCTCAGGTCTATCTTTCTATTTTGACCAACAATGAGTAGTCTGGAGAACAGTTTCTTGTCAGCACGCAGAATCACATCTTTGCCTGCTGCAGATTTCTTCTTTGTCTTTGCCTGGTCACTGAAGGTCTTCAGTTTTTGTGCCTTGATGGGGGCGAAAATGTCGACTGATTTTGACAACAGTCTTTGGTCCATAAAGACTTTGACAGCTTCTTCACCTCTTTCTTGTGCTGCAAGCAAATCATTCTTGACATCATCAGCTGCTACTGTCCCTGAGCTAAGACAAACAATGCCATCTTGGTGTATGTCAAATGGGTTCAGCATAGAATCTATGGTGGAACTTATTCTGGTCACAGCACCTTCATCAGCATCAATCCGTGTTTGGTCCAGATCTTTTCATCTCCGTGTTTCAGGAGATTTACCAGCCATTGCCTCACATTGTCTAGCAATGGCAGCTCTTTCATGTTGTGACAATATCCAGCGAGACACTGCATCCCGATTCAGTGTTATCCCTGTCCAGCCACCCTTTGTCTTGGAATCTCTATTGCATGTTTGCTCAATAGCCTGGTCACAAGCAATGGAAGCAAATCCATGTGCACTTTGACGTTGGACAGTCCACTGGCCTTTTACACTGAGGTCTTTGTGACAAGAAGGATGTGTGAGAGGCAAATTGACCATTTCCAGCCAGTATGCAGGCAAATACCTAGCATAGTTTACACGGTCGTAAGCAAAAAACCATGCCATCATCAGGCGCACTGTTGACAGGTGAAGCTGCCAGTCTGATTCACGTGTTGCTCTCACAAAAAGCAGGAGTAGTTGTACCATGTCAATGTATGAACTCCAGAAGGCAAACGTTGGGTTTTCTGCACTTCTCGTTTCCACAAAGACAGCATACTTTGAACAGATTTTGTCAAACTTCTCATTTTCACACAAAACATCCATTGTTCTGTCTAGGAAAGCATCTTTGATCTCAGTGATGACAGCCATGCACTCATCTCTCTCCTCTGGTGTTAATGAGTCTAGGAATGTGCTGAATCTGGCACGTTGCAGACTCTCATACATAAGTTTGTGTGCCCTCATGCTGCGGTTGTAATGATGCCCACTGATCACACCATTGATGGATCCTTGGCCAACGACTTCAGACTCAATGAGTATGTCTTGCAGTCCTGCATCACCAAATATTTTTAGGAAGGACATGCATGTATGAAACTCACCTAGTCTAACCACAAGACGCTTTGTCAACTCATCATCTTTCCAGCGGATTTGCTGAGCTTTGGCATATATAGCTTGGTCAAAAACTAACACTACATGGTCCAGTTCTAGCTGATCAGCAAGTTCAACACTTCGCTTGAGAATAGTGTTAACTGTTGACATCTCTGTCGGTGAAGCCTCAATGACTGGAAGATAATACAGTGCTGACTTAGGTAGAGTGGCATCACTTTGTAGCATAGTGTGGAAACCTGTCCAGCCTGGTACTGTACATGCTTCAGCATCTATGTACTTCACTAAAACATATGCCAGTTCTGTTTTGGCAGCAGACACAGTGTTCAACCTGTACGTTTCCGCCTGCAATGGAACATTTTCATCCTGAAACAAGTTCTGTGGCCCTTGTCTTTTAGACTGTGGATAGTGTTGTACAAGGAAGGGAGGAGGTGCTTTCAATGAGTAAACTGACTTCGGCAGTGGCTGTCTGTCTGGTCTAGACATTGTTTCAACAACAGAACTTTGTAGCATAATGCCATTTGTATGGTGAGTAGTTCCACGACCTGACAGTGTCTCCTCCCCAAAATCAATGTTATCCCACACCAGTATGGTAGGTGCCTTCTTTGAGAACCTCTTAGGAATTTTGTCTCTGCCCTCTAGAAGTTGTAGTTGAGCTAGGCTAGTGTCTAGACTGACAACTGTGTTCCATGAAGCACAGTGTCCTAATCTATTGAGTAGTGACAGAACATTGGATGAACCTGTTAAATGGCGAACAGTTAGACCAAGACACAGTGACTTAGGCGTCTGCTTCCGACCTTTAGAAGCAAGATAAACAATGTCTTGACAAACAGATAAAACTTTTAGGTTCACATCTTCGGGAATATCAACATAACAGTCTAGTGTTGGTTCCTCTGTTGCACCTATAATCCAGGAAATTACATTGAATAGTTCAACTGGCACAACAGATTTTGCTTCAGCTACATTCAAATTCTCTGCTGTGGGAGGCCAGGGGCATTTCATACCAGGAGATTCATGTACAATTCTCTTCAATATCAGTCCTGCACTATACAGTGTCCTTGTGTGCTCTGTAGATTGTCCAGATGTGAGTTCCAGATTGTCACTTTCAGCTTGGCTTTCAGCTTGGCTTACCTCTGTTGACTCAGTTGTTGTTGTGTCTGATGGATGAGGTAGCCTGTCTAACAGTGTATCTGCTGATAATGTTTCAACAAAAACAAGTTCGGAGATGTTGCACTTTGCAGGGCTGTGAAACACCAACTGGGGGAAATCACGGGACAACCGCCTTTTCAGTTTATCCTGCCTGCAAAATGAAAATATAGAAAAAGACGAGAACAAATGTATAAATAAAGGGATTTTTTTCACGATGAGAAACAAATTAATTTAAACATACTGTCATAGCCTTTCTTGTGAGCGAATAAATCAATAAAATGTAAACTTTTCAGTATGACAGAGGTTATTTTTTGTTTACTGAACTGTCAAGGACAAGTTACCTGTAATAATAATAATAATAATAATAATAACAGTTACCTGTAGTCTGAAGCATCAATATCCTCAGTTACCTGTAGTCTGAAGCATCAATATCCTCATTCTTCTGTCAAGGACACAGTTACCTGTAGTCTGAAGCATCAATATCCTCATTCTTCTTAACGATGTCTATGAAGTTCTTCCTCAGTTGGTTCATTTTCAGGATTTCTTGATTATCGATAATCCTTTTACGGATGACTCGTTCACAGAATATGCTGTAGCTGGCAGCAAAGGGTTGTTCATTTCTGAAAACACACACGCAGACAAAAAAATACTTAACATGTGTATCTAAAGACAGACAAAATACAGAGTATATGTTGTTGGTCAAAGCCTTACTTTTGAAATGTGCAGTGTTAATGCAATTGAATAACTCACACTTCATCTGTGGTTGCAGTATGTGTTGCCGTAGACGTTGGCCTTGTGTATTCTCTGTAACAGGACCTGTGGTACCGCACTTCCAGAGACACACAATCTTTGTCTTTGATATGCAAAAGGATGCTAGAGTCTTCCTTCTTCTCAGCAGCCTTCTGCAACTGGCCTGAAAACAAAAAAAATATATATAATCAGCTTTACTGTCAAATCACACATTTACAATTAAAAAAGTGGGTGAAATTTGTTTTTGTATCTTTTATCCTTATTACAAGAAAATTACAAGAAAAAAAGAAGTGAGGGGGGGCAGGCAAGATCAAGGCAATAAAAGAAAATGCTCCCTATCTCTGTGTGTGTGTGTGTGTGTGTGTGTGTGTGTGTGTGTGTGTGTGTGTGTGTGTGTGTGTGTGTGTGTGTGTGTGTGTTGGGTGGGGGGCTGTAAATAACACAGTGAACAAAGGGCCAGCTGGCACTTGTAACCTGCCCCCTGCATTCCTGGGTTAGGGTTAGCTAATAAAATAGTGAATCAGTCAATCTCTGTTCTGTAGATAAACACTTATTTTTAATCAATGATAAGTAATATAATACGCTATATAATATATATTATTTAGCTATATAATAAGGATAGAGGAGTGACCCCACAAAGCCTTGGCCTCAAACACAGCACATCAAAGACCTCTGATTTAATGGAACAAACAATGATAGGTCTATATGTAAATAGCACAGTTATTTTCATAATATGACAAATCAATATTTCAGTCCAAAACGGGCATGCATGTTTTCCAGTACCGTGATAACGTGTGTGTGTGTGTGTGTGTGAGTGTGAGAGAGAGCTTACCTGCAGACACAGTTTCTGCCTGTGAAAGTCGATCCTTCTGACGTTTTCCACCAACAGTAATATATTTGTCCACTTTTTTACAAATGATGCAGATGGCTGGAAGGACAGGGCCAGCAGAAGGGACGGGCAAACCTGTCCGAGAACGAAGTTTTTTGCGGGGGGTTTCAGATGTGGCTCTGTCGGGGCCGCGGCTGTCTGAGGCAGCGACTGCATCTGGTTCTGCTTCTCCCCCCTGCACCTTCTGTGTGCAGCGTTTCTGGGCCAAACACAATCGTCTTTTACATATAAAGCGACAGTAACACGTCGCGTGAAACCCAGCGTCCTCGGGAACATGGTCAAAATCAACGTCCACGCAATGTTTAAAAGTTTCAGCGATAACTTTAAGATCGCCGTCCAGACAAAGCCACTGTTTGACGAGAGACCTGTAAGTGTCCCACCTTGTCTGGGTAAAATCCTGGACGTCCTCATTCTGTAGCCTACTGACAAAAAGTGCATATAGCATCGTTTAGAGTCCTTTGAATCCCTTTTCCGCACTTTTTTCCGCTGTTTTGGTTTCTTTTTACTCTCTTCACTGCTTGAACTAGTGTTCGCCATGGCTCTAAGATTATTATGGGAAGGGAATAAAGCGGCTACGCGATTGGTCCACGTGACCAAAACCACACCACTCCCCTTGCACATATTATTACGCCTTGTAAGAAATAGTCCCGATTTAGATCGCGGATTATAAAATAACTGCAGCAAAGGACGAGTAGAACTTTTTTATTAGTACTCTCTAGCTATAAATCTCTTTTATGGAGAAAAAATTGTGTAGTCCCCCTTCCGTGGGAACGGACCTGAACGAAAAGGGACCTCACAATACGGCCTAGTATACTTTTAAACTTTTTCACACAACAGGCATGACAAGATATATATATAATCATTGTTGTGTCTTTCTCTCTCTCTCTCTCTCTCTCTCTCTCTCCAGTGAACGATGGCCCCGCCCGATGCGGTCATTCAGAAAGTGAATGATCTGACAGAGATGGATCAGTCCAGTTTTGAGAAGAGCTCATGGCATGAGATTGCTGGTGGTGCATTTAGTAAAGTCTGGAAGGCCAAGCATCTTCAGCGGGGATATGACGTGGCCGTTAAAAGTATAAACGGGTAAGAGATTAAATATTAGGTATTGATAACGGGTAAGAGATTAAATATTAGGTATTGATAATGGGTAAGAGATTAAAATGTGAGTTATTAGCATAATATGTGACCATATACCATTAACATCATAAGGCAAAAAAGTCCAAATGTCATCATTCTTTAAGTATGTATTAAGTATTAAGTAAGTATGAAACTAGATGATTCTGATGAGGTCAGCACATTTGGGCAAGTGGATCTGTCCGAATTTAGCCCGATGAGTGTTTTTTGTGACAAACTAATGCTTGGAATGGATTCAGAACCATGAAAACCCCTAGTTTCATATGAATGGATTCAGAACCATGAAAACCCCCTAGTTTCATATGTCTGAATGGATTCAGAACCATGAAAACCCCAGTTTCATATGTCTCATGCTACTTAAAGAATGATGACATTTGGACTTTTTTTGTCACATATTATGCTAAACACCAACATTTTCCCCGGGAGTTTTAGTTGTATGTTATTAGACACGATTTAGTTTCCAGATTGGTCAAATAAAATGCCCTAAAAAGCCTATACATTAAGTGTCATGTTTTAGTCAGTGTGCCATACATAATTAACAAAATTTAATATTCCCAACTGATTTTGATTGTCCATACAGGATATATATATATATATATATATATATATATATATATATATATATATATATATATATATATATATATATATACACACACACACACACATAACAGGATGTAATGATCATTAAATTGAGAACAATAACCCACCTAATCCCTCCCCAGTTTTGAATGAATGTAGAATTATGTGCAGGATGTAAATTATCATGTAATTTGTAGATGTTAATGGACTTAGTTTAACTGACTACACTTTCTTTGGAACATTTAATTTGAAAAGAAAAACCTTCTCTCTCACACATGTGCCAGTGTGCCAGAGCATGATCACCCTCCCCTGTGCCAATGTTGCCATCATGTGTCGTCCTCAGGTTGTCATGTATGTGTATGATGTCATCAACTCATGTGTCGTCCTCAGGTCACACGATGAATTAAGACACGATGAATTAAGGAGAGAGGCTGCCTTCATGGTGTGTGCGGCAGACTGCCAGTATATCATAAGGGTCATGGGGCTTTTCAAGGGTATCATACCCAATCATTGCGGCCTCCAGAGTGAGGGTCTGGTCATGGAGATGATGGAGAGTTCCCTCGACGACTTGCTGGTAAGCTTTTTACCTCTTTACGGATTTGTTGATTTACAGTACTAGCCCTTACCCGTTGTGAGATATTGCCCCCCCTACTGCGCCCTGGGTGCGTTTTCACATTTTTTATTCACTAATAAATCCATTATTAATTTATAATTTGTTAAATTGCAAAAAGGGCTTCGTTAAGACCTCCATATTATCATGTTCAATGCATGTGTGGAAAGTGGGAGCGATTGGTGCAGGCGTTGAGGAGATACGGCGGTGTTTCTGAAAGACAGACATTCAGGAGACTTAAGGCCGACGACAACGGAAATCTTAAAACGTTAATAACTCGCGATCTAAATCATCCTGTCTAAATATAAAACAGAACCTGTGTTAGACGGCCCTCCGCTGTCCAGTCGCTAGCGATAGATTTATTCTTACCTCCCGTTGTTGTCGATCGCATCGAGAGTGGTTTGGCTACATCTAGCTGCTACAGCCACATCCGGAACAACATCCGGTCTACATCTAGCTGCTACAGCCACATCCGGAACAACATCCGGTCCGTCGGTAAAAGTGCTCCGTTGTACTGTTGTAATTTAATGGATTAAATAACCCTGGGCAATTAAGGTGTTACACAGACATTATGTTATAAGTTATTATTATTATATCTCCAAACTGGCCTGGGAACACCTCGGGATCCCCCAGGAGGAAGTCACTAATGTTGCTCTGGAGAGGGAAGTCTGCAGCTCTCTGCTGGAACTGTTGCCCCCGTGACCCGACTACGGATAAGCGGTGGAAGATGGTTGGATGTAAATAAGTTGAGGCATTGCTCGGTCCCTTAGAGGGATGTGGTTATAGTGAGCTAGTTAACCTGAGGTCTTTTAGCAGGTTAGAGGGATGTGGTTATAGTGAGCTAGTTAACCTGAGGTCTTTTTTCAGGCTTTATCCAGACTTTGTTTTGCATTTGTGTCTCTGAGATTGTGAATTAAACGTTTCTCTCTTTTACCCCGACCATCACCAGAAGAAACTAAATCACCTGCCGCCCTGGCCTCTGGTCTTTAGGCTGGCTCACCAAGTGGCTCTGGGCATGAACTACCTTCACTGTCTGGATCCTGCTCTGATCCACAAGGACCTGAAGCCTGGCAACATACTGCTGGACTCAGGCCTCCATGTCAAGGTGAGAACATACTGCTGGACTCAGGCCTCAATGTCAAGGTGAGAACATACTGCTGGACTCAGGCCTCAATCTCAAGGTAACAACATACTGCTGGACTCAGGCCTCCATGTCAAGGTGAGAACATATATTGCTGGAATCAGGCCTCAATGTCAAGGTAACAACATACTGCTGGACTCAGGCCTCAATGTCACGGTCAGTCCCTTTTGGGGGGGATTACCATCACGCATGTCCCTCTTCTGGCACAGAAACACAGTTTGATGTGGTTAGGCTACATGTCCAGAGCCATAGAGTAAGACAGAGTTACGACTAGGGGTGGGTCCCGAATCTCGGTACCAAGTATGTACCGAACAGAACGTGCCTGGGTACCGGGTACCCATTACAATAATTCAATTTCGGTTCTCTCTATCAGTTCCCACAGACACGCGGTCACACGCTATTTATTTATTTTCTTCCCTTAATAGATGCGCAGGGAACAGAGCTGATCTACAAGCCTACACCGCGTTGCATCAGCGACGAGTTGTGGGCTTGTGGCTTGCAGAGGCGGAGCCATCTCTCTGCATGGAGTTAGTTGTCGAGGAGTCTAGAGACAGAGAGACGCGCTGTGCCTGGCACTGAGGCGACATCATTATTAAAGTTTCTTAAACGTAATTTTCAAGTAAAGTTTATGGGAGGAAACTTTTAAGAGGGGACAGGAATCTTGCGCCTTGTCTGAGTCTTCACTGCATACGTGCGCAGCATTGAATCAACGTGAGACAAGGAGAGAAAGCGTCGGTGCACTCACTTCGAGTGCGCACCCGTGTGTGTGTGACTGTGAGTGTGTGTGTGTGTGTGTGATCACGGCGTAGGGTCAGATACAGTCTAACTTCGAGAGGTGGCGAAAAAACAACAAAAGATAGCCTACTTTGGGCAGCCCGTGTGCATGCACATTTCTGTTGCAAGCCGCCTTTGTTTTCAATGATCCCCCATTGACGCGCTTCCCCTTCCCCTTCATTAGCGATGCTAATTTACACAGTCAATCGTGTGTGTGTTGCTCTCAGATCTCAGACATGCTTTTATTTGTTATTGGTAATAAGATAAGTAGCCTGTGTCCAAAACCGTTCCAAAACCGTTAGTAACACTATTGCCCTGGGTAAATACAGAATCGATATTATATAGATACATTTAAAATAATCACTATATTATCCACAAATGGCTCAATAAAGGAGAAGATGTTATACTATTCATTATACATGTCTTTAGTATACAGTATACACTCTGCTCTGACATGCCATGCAGACTGTGACAGTCTCTCAGGCATATTTGTTGTCATTGTCAGTAGTAGTAAGAGGTAACTGTAGTATCCACAAATGGCTCAACTGTTAAAGGAAAGGATGTTGGTCTATACTCTATTCATCTGTCTTAAAGCAAAGTCTTTGTAATAAAAGCTTTGTGAAAAACAATTGACCTTAAGTTTATACCATTTATTTTTTTACTATATTATCCACAAATGGCTCAACTGAATGAGGAGGAAGAGGATGTCACACTATTTATTCATTACATGTCTTAAATTGACATTGAGCTTTTTTGTTAAACTTTTGACCTCTTTTATATCATTTTGGAACCGAAATAGGGAACCGTTAAGAACCGGAATCGATAAGCAGAACCGGAATCAGTACCGGACTCGAAAAAATCCTAACGATACCCATCCCTAGTTACGACAACTCTGTTCACTTCATGGGGCTTCAGTCCAATGGAGGCTCTTCTACATAGACTTCTATTGAGAATGGGGAACGCCATTAACAATACAGAGACAATATGATGTAGGCCTACAATTTGCGTCATAATGTGTCAATGGCGTTTATAAGACAAGAAATCTTTTTTTGTGAGTGGACCCCAAATATATTGCCATATATTGCAATATATTATAATATTTTGAGCCAGGTCCTAATTGGGATTTTTGATGGCGTAGAAAGCTCTCCTTGCATTCTCTTTCAGTTCATACCCAAGTTAAACTTTCCAGTGGAACTGATCTTCAGCCCTAGGTTTGTATAATTATGTGTTTGTTGGATTTTTGTTGTTCCTAGGGTGAAGTTGTACTTTCGACTCGTGGACCTTTTTTGGAATATTCCTACTTTGGTTTTGTCAGGGTTAATTGTCAGGGCCCAGGACTGACCGAATGCTTCAAGCAGAGCCAGGTTCTGCTGTAGACCCTCTTCTGTTGGTGACAGTTCTGCTGTAGACCCTCTTCTGTTGGTGACAGTTCTGCTGTAGACCCTCTTCTGTTGGTGACAGTTCTGCTGTAGACCCTCTTCTGTTGGTGACAGTTCTGCTGTAGACCCTCTTCTGTTGGTGACAGTTCTGCTGTAGACCCTCTTCTGTTGGTGACAGTTCTGCTGTAGACCCTCTTCTGTTGGTGACAGTTCTGCTGTAGACCCTCTTCTGTTGGTGACAGTTCTGCTGTAGACCCTCTTCTGTTGGTGACAGTTCTGCTGTAGACCCTCTTCTGTTGGTGACAGTTCTGCTGTAGACCCTCTTCTGTTGGTGACAGTTCTGCTGTAGACCCTCTTCTGTTGGTGACAGTTCTGCTGTAGACCCTCTTCTGTTGGTGACAGTTCTGCTGTAGACCCTCTTCTGTTGGTGACAGTTCTGCTGTAGACCCTCTTCTGTTGGTGACAGTTCTGCTGTAGACCCTCTTCTGTTGGTGACAGTTCTGCTGTAGACCCTCTTCTGTTGGTGACAGTTCTGCTGTAGACCCTCTTCTGTTGGTGACAGTTCTGCTGTAGACCCTCTTCTGTTGGTGACAGTTCTGCTGTAGACCCTCTTCTGTTGGTGACAGTTCTGCTGTAGACCCTCTTCTGTTGGTGACAGTTCTGCTGTAGACCCTCTTCTGTTGGTGACAGTTCTGCTGTAGACCCTCTTCTGTTGGTGACAGTTCTGCTGTAGACCCTCTTCTGTTGGTGACAGTTCTGCTGTAGACCCTCTTCTGTTGGTGACAGTTCTGCTGTAGACCCTCTTCTGTTGGTGACAGTTCTGCTGTAGACCCTCTTCTGTTGGTGACAGTTCTGCTGTAGACCCTCTTCTGTTGGTGACAGTTCTGCTGTAGACCCTCTTCTGTTGGTGACAGTTCTGCTGTAGACCCTCTTCTGTTGGTGACAGTTCTGCTGTAGACCCTCTTCTGTTGGTGACAGTTCTGCTGTAGACCCTCTTCTGTTGGTGACAGTTCTGCTGTAGACCCTCTTCTGTTGGTGACAGTTCTGCTGTAGACCCTCTTCTGTTGGTGACAGTTCTGCTGTAGACCCTCTTCTGTTGGTGACAGTTCTGCTGTAGACCCTCTTCTGTTGGTGACAGTTCTGCTGTAGACCCTCTTCTGTTGGTGACAGTTCTGCTGTAGACCCTCTTCTGTTGGTGACAGTTCTGCTGTAGACCCTCTTCTGTTGGTGACAGTTCTGCTGTAGACCCTCTTCTGTTGGTGACAGTTCTGCTGTAGACCCTCTTCTGTTGGTGACAGTTCTGCTGTAGACCCTCTTCTGTTGGTGACAGTTCTGCTGTAGACCCTCTTCTGTTGGTGACAGTTCTGCTGTAGACCCTCTTCTGTTGGTGACAGTTCTGCTGTAGACCCTCTTCTGTTGGTGACAGTTCTGCTGTAGACCCTCTTCTGTTGGTGACAGTTCTGCTGTAGACCCTCTTCTGTTGGTGACAGTTCTGCTGTAGACCCTCTTCTGTTGGTGACAGTTCTGCTGTAGACCCTCTTCTGTTGGTGACAGTTCTGCTGTAGACCCTCTTCTGTTGGTGACAGTTCTGCTGTAGACCCTCTTCTGTTGGTGACAGTTCTGCTGTAGACCCTCTTCTGTTGGTGACACCAGGTCATCTGCATAGAGGAGGAATCTGATTTCAGAGTCATGTAGAGTGACACCAGGAGCAGTAGACTGTTCTAATCATTTGGCCAGTCCATTAACATAAATGTTGAAGAGGGTTGGAGAGATTGGGTTGCCCTGGGTCAGTCCACGCCCTGGGTCACTCCACGCCCCTGGGTCACTCCACACCCCTGGGTCACTCCACGCCCTTCAGTGAAGTATGTCGTTTGTTTGTTTCCAATTCTTATTGCACATTTAGTGTTTGTATACATTGATTTAATTATTTCATATCTTTCCCCCCCCCCCCCGACACCACTTTCTAATAATTTATAAAATAATCCCTCATGCCAGATTGAATCAAATGTCTTTTTAAAATCAACAAAGCAGGCATACATTTTCTTATTGTTTTGGTTTATCAATTAAGGTGTGGAGGGTGAAAATATGGTCTGATGTCCTGCAATTTGGCAAGAATCCAATTTGTGCTTTACTTATAAGACATTGTGCTTCATAAGGAAGTTGATGAGTCTTTAAAAAGTTTAAAATACTGCAAAATACCTTACCCAAATTACTGTTCACATAAATGCCTTTGTAGTTGTTAATTTATCTCCACTCTTGAAAATGGTCAAGTCCTTTGTTCCACATGTCAGGGAAGTGTAACCTGACGCTGACAGATCAGAAGCTTGCTACACAAGTTTGTTTCACAGCTTATTGGGATCTGGGATCTCGGAATCAAATTCGATGACGGGGCTGTTCCTTTTTTTCAAGATACTTGGTAGATGATTGGATGGGACCGTCTGTCTATCACCGTGTGGGCGTGAAAACACAACCAATCATATTGACGTGTCTATATGATTGGTTCGAACCACGGAGCGGTTCGGTGTTAGCTCAACTCCCTGAGAGATCCCAGATGGTTGCTGTGTTGGGGAACATGGTTACCCAATACCGCCCCCGTCTAGCAGAGTCAGGTTAAGGCAGGGGTCGGCAACCCAAGATGTTGAATGAGCCATTTTCGACCAAAAAAAATAATTCAAAATCTATCTGGAGCCGCAAAAAAATTTAAGCCTTAAAATGCTTATATAATGAAGACAAAAGGGCTGCAAGTGGATATTAGCCTATCTATCAAAATAAAAAGTGCGCTATGGTTTAACTTTCATTACGGGCACGTTCGGAAATAGCGTACTGAGCGCACTGTGCAATGCAAACTAATATAGGCGAGTGCGCTTCCGTAATTGTCTGGAAGAGCATTCCATGTTTTCCACACAAGTGTGTCGTGTTTTGGGAGGTTTACAATATCGGTATTTGCCTGTATGCTTATTAATCTGCAGTGACAAACTATCAAACAATAAAAAAGTAACGTTGAAAGACATTTCCAGGGAAAGCATGCTAAGTTTGCATGAATGAGAGAAAGAGGGCTGTTGCAGTCGCAGAACTGCTGAAGAAAGCAGAAGGGAGCAAAGTCAGCAAACTAACTTTTAAGAAGTGGATCGCAGCTAAACTCCACCACTCATGCTGGCTGCTGCTATAGTTTCGTTGCAACACGGGAGATAATACGTCTATATGACTCCTTCAACGTCTATATGACTCCTTCATATACTGTAGTCACCGTCTGAACGGCTTGCCACGTTTTATTTATTGTTTGATAAGTTTGTCACTGCAGATTTAGCCATGGTGCGTCATGGCAACTGCAGCCTGTTTTACGCAATCGCTACATTTACATTGTAAACGTGTACATAAACATTCAGATTCCAAATATAAAGTACTCGCCACGTGTGCCACTGGTGTTAAAATGTTGCTGGTACAGCGATTAGCATTGCTGCATCCCGCGTTGTTTAATAAAAAGCATTTTTATCCGAGCTGTTATTTTGCCATTGGCTTTCAACTACGCGCCCCCAACCGGTGTGCAACTGTGGATTTCCCAACCCCGTTTGAGAAAAGTAGCCGGGGCGCTCGGATAAAAATGCTTTTTATTAAACAACGCGGGATGCAGCAATGCTAATCACTGTACCAGCAAATTTCTAACCCCCGTGGCACATGTGGCGAGGACCTTATATTTGAAATCGGAATGTTTATATACACGTTTGGACTGCGATTGCGAAAACAGGCTGCTGTTGCGTCATGGGCTACTGCAGATCAAGCATACAGGAAATCCATCTGCATTGGCTGTGAAGGCATAAGCGTCTGTCCACGAATTGTTAAATCCTCTGTTTTCGTCTGCTATCTTTCTTTTTCTCCCTGTAGAAGCCATAGCGTAGCAGGCACCAGCCTCACACACCCACCGGTTTGTTTATAATAGTGTCTGGCGCGCAGCATGCGTCGCATGCTATGACGCGAATTTTAGTTGACATTATTGAAACTTAATATTTATTCTACACATTTTTACAAATTTGGGAAACTTAAGAATGTTTCTGTCACGTTTTGCCTCCTACAGAAACCATAAATGAAAAATAAAAATGTGAAAAAATAAACTTTATACATTTTCATCGATTTTTTTGTAATGCTACAGAGAGCCACCAGGGGAGTGCTCAAGAGCCGCATGCGGCTCTAGAGCCGCCGGTTGCCGACCCCTGGGTTAAGGGAAGTGTCCCACACTCAGAATCAAGTTGAACAGTTTCTGTTTTGGTGTCTGTGTTTTTTAGCATTTAATTTAGTATTGCTCCACAGGCCTTTTTTGGCTGCAGAGTCTGAAGCTTGTCATTCAATTATTTTTCAGTAATTTGGTAGTCTATAAAGGGTTTTGATATTGTTTAATTGCTGATTCTAATGCATTTTTTCATATGTTTTTCTTTGTTCTGGGTTCATTGTTATTTTATTATATAATTCGTAGAAATGGTTCTTCCATACCTGTATCTGATGCTTAGTCCAGTTACCCTGGGTAAACATAGTACCTTTCCTTTCCTTAGTCCAGTTACCCTGGGTAAACATAGTACCTTTCCTTTCCTTAGTCCAGTTACCCTGGGTAAACATAGTACCTTTCCTTTCCTTAGTCCAGTTACCCTGGGTAAACATAGTACCTTTCCTTTCCTTAGTCCAGTCCACAAATATGTGACTATTACCCATGTCTCTTGTAAAATCAGGCATATGGCCTGTTCTTGCATTTAGGTCTCCACAAATCAACACCTTCCGCTGGGCCTGGAAGTGGTTGATTTCATTGTGGAGACATGGGCAGATCTCTGAAGTATGGAGACTCAGAGGGTGGGATGTATACGGCACATAGGTAGGTATCTTGGTTAGAGTCAGTGATCTCCTTCTTAATCTTAAGCCAAATATGTGAGGTTTCCTTTTTTATTTGTGAAATGTAGGTTTCCAAATCTGATTTATACCATTATGATGATACCCCCTGAGTCTCTTCCCTTTTTAGTTGGGGGATTTTTTATAGAAGAAACAGTAATTTCTCGGTAGCCTGAGGGGCACTGGGTGAATACTGGACTACTCGCCCCGGTGCTTGCCCGTTTTTCCTCCTGGAATTTTCCCCAGTGAGGGGGATAACTTTGTAATATGCTATGAAAAATATAAAAAGATACTCCTGTGGAAAGGCTATATTATTTGACTTATATTGAACCTATAAACAATTTAGTATTATTTAGTATATGTAAGGTCTTGCCCCCTCAAATGGTACCTTGTCAGATAATCCCCACATATCCTACAACAACTTCTGTGAACAGACTTCACTGTAGTAGCTTTTCATCAATTATATTTGTACTTAGGCTGTTCTGCTGTCATGAAAGTTCATAGTTAGAGAAATGCAACGTCCAGCCGTCTGCTGTCCAGCCTCTCCCACCCCTCACTGGGGAAAATTCTGGGAGGAAAACAGAAACGGGGCGAGTTGTCTTGTTACCCAGTGGGTGACTGCATCTGATCTACACCAGGTTTCTTCAAGAATGATTATGTCCATAATTGTGTATGTGTTGTTGGAATTCCAGGGTTTTACTTTTTAAACCAAACAAAGATGGATATTCCACATGGAGATCGTTAGTGACGTCATGTTATACGTACAGTAACTAGAACTAATGCAACTGAATTAATAGTACATATACATTAATAGTCTCTCTCTCCCACTATCTATCTATCTATCTATCTATCTATCTATCTATCTATCTATCTATCTATCTATCTATCTATCTATCTATCTATCTATCTATCTATCTATCTATCTATCTATCTATCTATCTATCTCTCATCCAGATCACTGACTTTGGCCCCTCCCAGTTTGACAACGAGACAGTCCCTCGTAACATGGCCTCAGAAACGGCCTTCTATGCGCCCCCAGAGAAGGAAGGAGTCACCTACGCCTTTGATATCTACAGGTATTCATCGTTCACCTGTCAATATCCAACGTAATGCACCGACAGCGGTGCCATGTCATTAGTCAGAAGGTTCATTGTTCCGAAATTACTATCCCTATCTCTAACCCTAACCTAAACCTAACCGCAAGCACGGGAGCAAACCTAAACCTAACCGCAAGCACGGGAGCAGTGCATGTTCGGACTAACGGGACTTCGGATCTATGGGTAGTTCACCCGACGGCTGCTTAGCTGTAGGGCAAATGCTTCATACCAAGTAGAACATTCAATAGTTGTTGATTAGCTGTAGGGCATATGCTTCATACCAAGTAGAACATTCAATAGTTGTTGATTTTTCTGCTTGATTAGATTATTAGTTTTTTGCAAATTATCTCGCAGACTATAACACTGATGCTGTTAATGAGTTGCTATTGCTGTCTGTCCCATGTGTGGTATGTGGATATGTAAGCTAGTTGCCAATGCTAATGCAATACATGTGTGGTATGTGGATATATGTAAGCTAGTTGCTAATGCAATACATGTGTGATATGTGGATATGTAAGCTAGTTACTAATACATGTCTTCTGATTTCAGTTACGCTATGCTGCTCTGCAAAATGTTACGTGAGTAATTCTCTCGTCTTTTTTTTTGTTGCTTTCTGATGTTCTCTTCTTTCTCAATCTCATCAAATATTGTGATTATCACAGCCTGATGGTGGCGCTATAGTGTAGCAGAGTGGCTCAGAGCCTCAGCCTGATGGTGGCGCTATAGTGTAGCAGAGTGGCTCAGAGCCTCAGCCTGATGGTGGCGCTGTAGTGTAGCAGAGAGGCTCACAGCCTGATGGTGGCGCTATAGTGTAACAGAGAGGCTCACAGCCTGATGGTGGCGCTATAGTGTAGCAGAGTGGCTCACAGCCTGATGGTGGTCCTATATTTTCAGGACTGCCTAAGAAAACAACTGACAGACTACAACTTGTCCAAAATGCAGCAGCTAGAGTTTTAACTAGAACTAAGATGAGAGAACATATTGGCATCACTGCACTGGCTTCCGGTTGTTTTTAGGATTGATTTTAAAATTATTTTACTTGTCTTTAAAGCTCTCAATGGTCTCGCACCTTCCTACCTACATGACTGCCTCCCTAAATATGTCCCAAACCGGCCCCTAAGGTCTTCCACTGCTGGCCTGCTCGCTTTGCCTAAAAAAATACGGGGAAGCAGCTTTTTGCTTCTACGGGCCGTCGGCATGGAACAAGCTCCCACTGTACCTTCGTCAGGCAGCCTCTGTAGACATTTTTAAAGCTCAGCTCAAGACCCACCTCTACAACATTGCTTTTAAGTGATCTTTTATTTTTTGTTATTCACGTCCTCACTGTATTGTATTACTGCTTGTTTTTTTAATGTCGTTGCCTTAGTTTATCTGTTCTTATCTTTACTGCCTTCTCCTGATTTGACACTGCGTTATTGTCCTATTGTTTTAACTGCATGCCTGTTTTAATGCTGTTTTGTTTTGCTTTTGTTTTTATTATCTTTTCTGCTCTGTAAAGCACTTTGAGCTACATTTATGTATGAAAGGTGCTATATAAATAACGTTTATTATTATTATTAGTATAGTGTAGCAGAGTGGCTCAGAGCCTGATGGTGGCGCTATAGTGTAGCAGAGTGTCTCACAGCCTGATGGTGGCGCTATAGTGTAGCAGAGTGGCTCAGAGCCTGATGGTGGCGCTATAGTGTAGCAGAGTGGCTCACAGCCTGATGGTGGCGCTATAGTGTAGCAGAGAGGCTCACAGCCTGATGGTAGCGCTATAGTGTAGCAGAGTGTCTCTCAGCCTGATGGTGGCGCTATAGTGTAGCAGAGTGGCAAACAAGCCTGATGGTGGCGCTATAGTGTAGCAGAGAGGCTCACAGCCTGATGGTGGCGCTATAGTGTAGCAGAGTGTCTCACAGCCTGATGGTGGCGCTATAGTGTAGCAGAGTGGCTCACAGCCTGATGGTGGCGCTATAGTGTAGCAGAGTGTCTCACAGCCTGATGGTGGCGCTATAGTGTAGCAGAGTGGCTCACAGCCTGATGGTGGCGCTATAGTGTAGCAGAGTGTCTCACAGCCTGATGGTGGCGCTATAGTGTAGCAGAGTGTCTCACAGCCTGATGGTGGCGCTATAGTGTAGCAGAGTGGCTCACAGCCTGATGGTGGCGCTATAGTGTAGCAGAGCGGCTCACAGCCTGATGGTGGCGCTATAGTGTAGTAGAGTGGCTCACAGCCTGATGGTGGTGCTATAGTGTAGCAGAGAGGCTCACAGCCTGATGGTGGCGCTATAGTGTAGTAGAGTGGCTCACAGCCTGATGGTGGTGCTATAGTGTAGCAGAGTGGCTCACAGCCTGATGGTGGTGCTATAGTGTAGCAGAGTGGCTCACAGCCTGATGGTGGCGCTATAGTGTAGCAGAGAGGCTCACAGCCTGATGGTGGCCCTATAGTGTAGCAGAGTGTCTCACAGCCTGATGGTGGCGCTATAGTGTAGCAGAGTGGCTCAGAGCCTGATGGTGGCGCTATAGTGTAGCAGAGTGGCTCACAGCCTGATGGTGGCGCTATAGTGTAGCAGAGAGGCTCACAGCCTGATGGTGGCGCTATAGTGTAGTAGAGTGGCTCACAGCCTGATGGTGGCGCTATAGTGTAGCAGAGTGGCTCACAGCCTGATGGTGGCGCTATAGTGTAGCAGAGTGGCTCACAGCCTGATGGTAGCGCTATAGTGTAGCAGAGTGGCTCACAGCCTGATGGTGGCGCTATAGTGTAGCAGAGTGGCTCAGAGCCTGATGGTGGCGCTATAGTGTAGCAGAGTGGCTCAGAGCCTGATGGTGGCGCTATAGTGTAGCAGAGTGGCTCACAGCCTGATGGTGGTGCTATAGTGTAGCAGAGTGTCTCACAGCCTGATGGTGGCGCTATAGTGTAGCAGAGTGGCTCACAGCCTGATGGTGGCGCTATAGTGTAGCAGAGTGGCTCACAGCCTGATGGTGGCGCTATAGTGTAGCAGAGTGGCTCACAGCCTGATGGTGGCGCTATAGTGTAGCAGAGTGGCTCACAGCCTGATGGTGGCGCTATAGTGTAGCAGAGTGGCTCACAGCCTGATGGTGGCGCTATAGTGTAGCAGAGTGCCTCACAGCCTGATGGTGGCGCTATAGTGTAGCAGAGTGGCTCACAGCCTGAAGGTGGCGCTATAGTGTAGCAGAGTGGCTCACAGCCTGATGGTGGTGCTATAGTGTAGCAGAGAGGCTCACAGCCTGATGGTGGCGCTATAGTGTAGCAGAGTGGCTCACAGCCTGATGGTGGCGCTATAGTGTAGCAGAGTGGCTCACAGCCTGATGGTGGCGCTATAGTGTAGCAGAGTGGCTCACAGCCTGATGGTGGTGCTATAGTGTAGCAGAGTGGCTCACAGCCTGATGGTGGCGCTATAGTGTAGCAGAGAGGCTCAGAGCCTGATGGTGGTGCTATAGTGTAGCAGAGTGGCTCACAGCCTGATGGTGGCGCTATAGTGTAGCAGAGAGGCTCAGAGCCTGATGGTGGTGCTATAGTGTAGCAGAGTGGCTCACAGCCTGATGGTGGCGCTATAGTGTAGCAGAGTGGCTCACAGCCTGATGGTGGCGCTATAGTGTAGCAGAGTGCCTCACAGCCTGATGGTGGCGCTATAGTGTAGCAGAGTGGCTCACAGCCTGAAGGTGGCACTATAGTGTAGCAGAGTGGCTCACAGCCTGAAGGTGGCGCTATAGTGTAGCAGAGTGGCTCACAGCCTGATGGTGGCGCTATAGTGTAGCAGAGTGGCTCACAGCCTGATGGTGGCGCTATAGTGTAGCAGAGTGCCTCACAGCCTGATGGTGGTGCTATAGTGTAGCAGAGTGGCTCACAGCCTGATGGTGGCGCTATAGTGTAGCAGAGTGGCTCACAGCCTGATGGTGGCGCTATAGTGTAGCAGAGTGCCTCACAGCCTGATGGTGGCGCTATAGTGTAGCAGAGTGGCTCACAGCCTGATGGTGGCGCTATAGTGTAGCAGAGTGGCTCACAGCCTGATGGTGGCGCTATAGTGTAGCAGAGTGGCTCACAGCCTGATGGTGGTGCTATAGTGTAGCAGAGTGGCTCACAGCCTGATGGTGGCGCTATAGTGTAGCAGAGAGGCTCAGAGCCTGATGGTGGTGCTATAGTGTAGCAGAGTGGCTCACAGCCTGATGGTGGCGCTATAGTGTAGCAGAGTGGCTCACAGCCTGATGGTGGTGCTATAGTGTAGCAGAGTGGCTCACAGCCTGATGGTGGCGCTATAGTGTAGCAGAGAGGCTCACAGCCTGATGGTGGTGCTATAGTGTAGCAGAGAGGCTCAGAGCCTCTGCCTGATGGCCTCAACAGCCTAATATGGTCCACAGGGATATCCCTTTGGTCTAGTGGTTAAGATGTTGGACTTTCATGTGGGAGGCCTGAGTACATGGGGTTCTTTTACTATTGTTAACAGACTCTTAACTGACGTCACACTAGAGGAAGGCAGACCTGCTTGTTGTAATATTTGGTTATAAGGTTCTGTTTCTGTGTGTTTGTGTATTATATCTTTTGTACTTTGTGTCCATGTAATGTATGTGGAATCAATGCTGTAAATGTTCTTGTTTGTATACAGGGTTAGGGTTAACCCCTAACCCTGTATACAAGGTTAGGGGTTAAGGCTAACCCTGTATACAGATTTAGGGTTAACCCCTAACCCTGTATACAGGTACAGGGTTAGGGTTAACCCCTAACTCTGTATACAGGGCGCTATTGAAAAAGAGACCCTGGTCTCTGCACTCTCAATTGGATTCCCCTGAAATAGAGGTTTCAATCAATCAAATGGTCTATCGTCCTCTCCACTCCCTCAGACACCGGCCACAGCATTCCAGAGTTTGATAAATCCACAGGAGAAAGGCCGCCCCTAGAGTATGTTAAAGGTCTGAAGGTTGAAGGTTCGAAGGTCATGGGGCTGAAGAGGCTGCTGGACCTCATGGAGCAGTGCTGGAACCATACACCTGACAAAAGACCTCGTTTTGAAGGTGAGCAGACATGGAATGTTCCCACCCACAGAATAGATACTGGCAGTGGTGTAAAGTAACTAAGTACTTTTACTTAAGTACTGTACAATTTTGAGGTATTTGTACTTTTGAGTATTTCCAATTTCCAGTACTTTTACTTCTACTCCACTACATCTCTGAGCCAAAATTTTTACTTTTACTCCACTAAAATCATTTGAAAACTTGAGTTACTTTAGTTACTTTGGAGATTTTAATTTAGATTTTGATTAGAAAACATACATTATAACCACTTCAAGCCTATACATTTCGGCCATTTGAAAATAGCAGATCTACAAGCTAGTACATAGTTCCCCTGGTTCTATGAAAATAGCAGATCTACAAGCTAGTACATAGTTCCCCTGGTTCTATGAAAATAGCAGATCTACAAGCTAGTACATAGTTCCCCTGGTTCTATGAAAATAGCAGATCTACAAGCTAGTACATAGTTCCCCTGGTTCTATGAAAATAGCAGATCTACAAGCTAGTATATAGTTCCCCTGGTTCTATGAAAATAGCAGATCTACAAGCTAGTATATAGTTCCCCTGGTTCTATGAAAATAGCAGATCTACAAGGTACTAGTACATAGTTCCCCTGGTTCTATGAAAATAGCAGATCTACAAGGTACTAGTACATAGTTCCCCTGGTTCTATGAAAATAGCAGATCTACAAGCTACTAGTACATAGTTCCCCTGGTTCTATGAGAAGAGCAGATCTACAAGCTAGTACATAGTTCCCCTGGTTCTATGAGAAGAGCAGATCTACAAGCTAGTACATAGTTCCCCTGGTTCTATGAGAAGAGCAGATCTACAAGCTAGTACATAGTTCCCCTGGTTCTATGAGAAGAGCAGATCTACAAGCTAGTACATAGTTCCCCTGGTTCTATGAGAAGAGCAGATCTACAAGCTAGTACATAGTTCCCCTGGTTCTATGAAAGGAAAGGGGAGATACGCACACTGTTTTAAAAGCTCCCGAAACATACAACGTCTCTCTCTCTCTCTCTCTCTCTCTCTCTCTCTCTCTCTCTCTCTCTCTCTCTCTCCTCAAGGGGGCTGTGTCTGAGCGTCTGAATTAACTTTGTGTCTGTGTTTGTTTGTGTCTGTGTGTCTGTGTTTGTTTGTGTCTGTTTGTTTGTGTCTGTGTGTCTGTGTTTGTTTGTGTCTGTGTGTTTGTGTCTGTGTGTCTGTGTTTGTTTGTGTCTGTGTGTCTGTGTTTGTTTGTGTCTGTTTGTTTGTGTCTGTGTGTCTGTGTTTGTTTGTTTGTGTCTGTGTGTTTGTGTATGTGTGTCTGTGTTTGTTTGTGTCTGTGTGTCTGTGTTTGTTTGTGTCTGTGTGTCTGTGTTTGTTTGTGTCTGTGTGTCTGTGTTTGTTTGTGTATGTGTGTCTGTGTTTGTTTGTGTCTGTGTGTCTGTGTTTGTTTGTGTCTGTGTGTCTGTGTTTGTTTGTGTCTGTGTGTCTGTGTTTGTTTGTGTCTGTGTGTCTGTGTTTGTTTGTGTCTGTGTGTCTGTGTTTGTTTGTGTCTGTGTGTCTGTGTTTGTTTGTGTCTGTGTGTCTGTGTTTGTTTGTGTCTGTGTGTCTGTGTTTGTTTGTGTCTGTGTGTCTGTGTTTGTTTGTGTCTGTGTGTCTGTGTTTGTTTGTGTCTGTGTGTCTGTGTTTGTTTGTGTCTGTGTGTCTGTGTTTGTTTGTGTCTGTGTGTCTGTGTTTGTTTGTGTCTGTGTGTCTGTGTTTGTTTGTGTCTGTGTGTCTGTGTTGTTCCCAGAATGCGTTGCTGTGACAGAAAAGTCGTATAAGGTGCACAAGGAGGGGATTACTGATGCTGTCTACAAAGTGCAACGGGAGCTGGTAAAGAACACACGATGATAGAACACATGATGATAGAACACATGATGATAGAACACATGATGATAGAACACATGATGATAGAACACATGATGATGGAACACATGATGAAAGAACACATGATGATAGAACACATGATGATAGAACACATGATGAAAGAACACATGATGATAGAACACATGATGATAGAACACATGATGATAGAACACATGATGATAGAACACAGGATGATAGAACACAGGATGATAGAACACATGATGATAGAACACATGATGATAGAACACAGGATGATAGAACACAGGATGATAGAACACATGATGATAGAACACATGATGATAGAACACATGATGATAGAACACAGGATGATAGAACACAGGATGATAGAACACATGATGATAGAACACATGATGATAGAACACAGGATGATAGAACACAGGATGATAGAACACATGATGATAGAACACATGATGATAGAACACATGATGATAGATGCTGGCTCCTTTCCTTCATGTTGAAATGTAAATGTAATAACATGACTGTGTTCAACAGGATGGTGTACCCAATCAGGAGACCGAACTGGTGAAGGAGCTCAAAAACAAAATTGCTGCATTGGAGAGAGATGCAGGTAAAGTAAATGTGGATCATACTTACCACTGGTCCATAGCGTTAGGAAGACTTTTCCTTAAATACATTTGGATCATACTTACCACTGGTCCATAGCGTTAGGAAGACTTCTCCTTAAATACATTTTATTCTACCTAATCGAAATATCACCCTTTTTTATTTTGAATGAAAATAATAATGTAATTTAATACACAATTAAAAAGGTGGCATAACTAAACAGGCACTTTGAACAGGCATTACTCATGCAAGCTTGTTTTGGCCTAAAGCCATGGAACATGGAACACCCCCATGTGCCTTGACTCATGCAGAACACATCTGTCACTTTGTGTCTTGACTCATGCAGAACACATCTGTCACTTTGTGCCTTGACTCATGCAGAACACATCTGTCACTTTGTGTCTTGACTCATGCAGAACACATCTGTCACTTTGTGCCTTGACTCATGCAGAACACATCTGTCACTTTGTGCCTTGACTCATGCAGAACACATCTGTCACTTTGTGCCTTGACTCAATGCAGAACACATCTGTCACTTTGTGCCTTGACTCAATGCAGAACACATCTGTCACTTTGTGTCTTGACTCAATGCAGAACACATCTGTCACTTTGTGTCTTGACTCATGCAGAACACATCTGTCACTTTGTGTCTTGACTCAATGCAGAACACATCAGTAAAATATACTACTGTATTACTACACAGCAAGGTACACTGTAAAATATACTACTGTATTACTACACAGCAAGGTACACTGTAAAATATACTACTGTATTACTACACAGCAAGGTACACTGTAAAATATACTATTGTATTACTACACAGCAAGGTACACTGTAAAATATACTACTGTATTACTACACAGCCAGGTACACTGTAAAATATACTACTGTATTACTACACAGCCAGGTACACTGTCAAATATACTACTGTATTACTACACAGCCAGGTACACTGTAAAATATACTACTGTATTACTACACAGCAAGGTACACTGTAAAATATACTATTGTATTACTACACAGCAAGGTACACTGTAAAATATACTACTGTATTACTACACAGCAAGGTACACTGTAAAATATACTACTGTATTACTACACAGCCAGGTACACTGTCAAATATACTACTGTATTACTACACAGCAAGGTACACTGTAAAATATACTATTGTATTACTACACAGCAAGGTACACTGTAAAATATACTACTGTATTACTACACAGCCAGGTACACTGTAAAATATACTACTGTATTACTACACAGCCAGGTACACTGTCAAATATACTACTGTATTACTACACAGCCAGGTACACTGTAAAATATACTACTGTATTACTACACAGCAAGGTACACTGTAAAATATACTATTGTATTACTACACAGCAAGGTACACTGTAAAATATACTACTGTACGGCTACACAGCCAGGTACACTGTAAAATATACCACTGTATTACTACACAGCCAGGTACACTGTAAAATATACTACTGTATTACTACACAGCAAGGTACACTGTAAAATATACCACTGTATTACTACACAGCCAGGTACACTGTAAAATATACTACTGTACTACTACACAGCAAGGTACACTGTAAAATATACTACTGTACTACTACACAGCAAGGTACACTGTAAAATATACTGCTGTATTACTACACAGCAAGGTACACTGTAAAATATACTACTATATTACTACACAGCCAGGTACACTGTAAAATATACTACTGTACGGCTACACAGCCAGGTACACTGTAAAATATACTACTGTACTGCTACACAGCCAGGTACACTGTAAAATATACTACTGTACTGCTACACAGCCAGGTACACTGTAAAATATACTACTGTACTGCTACACAGCCAGGTACACTGTAAAATATACTACTGTACTACTACACAGCCAGGTACACTGTAAAATATACTACTGTATTACTACACAGCCAGGTACACTGTAAAATATACTACTGTACTGCTACACAGCCAGGTACACTGTAAAATATACTACTGTATTACTACACAGCAAGGTACACTGTAAAATATACTACTGTATTACTACACAGCCAGGTACACTGTAAAATATACTACTGTATTACTACACAGCAAGGTACACTGTAAAATATACTACTGTATTACTACACAGCAAGGTACACTGTAAAATATACTATTGTATTACTACACAGCCAGGTACACTGTAAAATATACTACTGTATTACTACACAGCAAGGTACACTGTAAAATATACTACTGTATTACTACACAGCCAGGTACACTGTAAAATATACTACTGTATTACTACACAGCCAGGTACACTGTAAAATATACTACTGTATTACTACACAGCAAGGTACACTGTAAAATATACTACTGTACTACTACACAGCAAGGTACACTGTAAAATATACTACTGTATTACTACACAGCCAGGTACACTGTAAAATATACTACTGTATTACTACACAGCCAGGTACACTGTAAAATATACTACTGTATTACTACACAGCAAGGTACACTGTAAAATATACTACTGTACTACTACACAGCAAGGTACACTGTAAAATATACTACTGTATTACTACACAGCAAGGTACACTGTAAAATATACTACTGTACTACTACACAGCAAGGTACACTGTAAAATATACTACTGTACGGCTACACAGCCAGGTACACTGTAAAATATACTACTGTACTACTACACAGCCAGGTACACTGTAAAATATACTACTGTACTGCTACACAGCAAGGTACACTGTAAAATATACTACTGTATTACTACACAGCAAGGTACACTGTAAAATATACTACTGTACTACTACACAGCCAGGTACACTGTAAAATATACTACTGTACTGCTACACAGCAAGGTACACTGTAAAATATACTACTGTATTACTACACAGCAAGGTACACTGTAAAATATACTATTGTATTACTACACAGCAAGGTACACTGTAAAATATACTACTGTACTACTACACAGCCAGGTACACTGTAAAATATACTACTGTACTGCTACACAGCAAGGTACACTGTAAAATATACTACTGTATTACTACACAGCAAGGTACACTGTAAAATATACTACTGTACTACTACACAGCCAGGTACACTGTAAAATATACTACTGTACTGCTACACAGCCAGGTACACTGTAAAATATACTACTGTACTGCTACACAGCCAGGTACACTGTAAAATATACTGCTGTATTACTACACAGCAAGGTACACTGTAAAATATACTGCTGTATTACTACACAGCAAGGTACACTGTAAAATATACTACTATATTACTACACAGCAAGGTACACTGTAAAATATACTACTGTACTACTACACAGCCAGGTACACTGTAAAATATACTACTGTACTGCTACACAGCCAGGTACACTGTAAAATATACTGCTGTATTACTACACAGCAAGGTACACTGTAAAATATACTACTATATTACTACACAGCAAGGTACACTGTAAAATATACTACTATATTACTACACAGCAAGGTACACTGTAAAATATACTACTGTATTACTACACAGCAAGGTACACTGTAAAATATACTACTGTATTACTACACAGCCAGGTACACTGTCAAATATACTACTGTATTACTACACAGCAAGGTACACTGTAAAATATACTATTGTATTACTACACAGCAAGGTACACTGTAAAATATACTACTGTATTACTACACAGCCAGGTACACTGTAAAATATACTACTGTATTACTACACAGCCAGGTACACTGTCAAATATACTACTGTATTACTACACAGCCAGGTACACTGTAAAATATACTACTGTATTACTACACAGCAAGGTACACTGTAAAATATACTATTGTATTACTACACAGCAAGGTACACTGTAAAATATACTACTGTACGGCTACACAGCCAGGTACACTGTAAAATATACCACTGTATTACTACACAGCCAGGTACACTGTAAAATATACTACTGTATTACTACACAGCAAGGTACACTGTAAAATATACCACTGTATTACTACACAGCCAGGTACACTGTAAAATATACTACTGTACTACTACACAGCAAGGTACACTGTAAAATATACTGCTGTATTACTACACAGCAAGGTACACTGTAAAATATACTACTATATTACTACACAGCCAGGTACACTGTAAAATATACTACTGTACGGCTACACAGCCAGGTACACTGTAAAATATACTACTGTACTGCTACACAGCCAGGTACACTGTAAAATATACTACTGTACTGCTACACAGCCAGGTACACTGTAAAATATACTACTGTACTGCTACACAGCCAGGTACACTGTAAAATATACTACTGTACTACTACACAGCCAGGTACACTGTAAAATATACTACTGTATTACTACACAGCCAGGTACACTGTAAAATATACTACTGTACTGCTACACAGCCAGGTACACTGTAAAATATACTACTGTATTACTACACAGCAAGGTACACTGTAAAATATACTACTGTATTACTACACAGCCAGGTACACTGTAAAATATACTACTGTATTACTACACAGCAAGGTACACTGTAAAATATACTACTGTATTACTACACAGCAAGGTACACTGTAAAATATACTATTGTATTACTACACAGCCAGGTACACTGTAAAATATACTACTGTATTACTACACAGCAAGGTACACTGTAAAATATACTACTGTATTACTACACAGCCAGGTACACTGTAAAATATACTACTGTATTACTACACAGCCAGGTACACTGTAAAATATACTACTGTATTACTACACAGCAAGGTACACTGTAAAATATACTACTGTACTACTACACAGCCAGGTACACTGTAAAATATACTACTGTATTACTACACAGCCAGGTACACTGTAAAATATACTACTGTATTACTACACAGCCAGGTACACTGTAAAATATACTACTGTATTACTACACAGCAAGGTACACTGTAAAATATACTACTGTACTACTACACAGCAAGGTACACTGTAAAATATACTACTGTATTACTACACAGCAAGGTACACTGTAAAATATACTACTGTACTACTACACAGCAAGGTACACTGTAAAATATACTACTGTACGGCTACACAGCCAGGTACACTGTAAAATATACTACTGTACTACTACACAGCCAGGTACACTGTAAAATATACTACTGTACTGCTACACAGCAAGGTACACTGTAAAATATACTACTGTATTACTACACAGCAAGGTACACTGTAAAATATACTACTGTACTACTACACAGCCAGGTACACTGTAAAATATACTACTGTACTGCTACACAGCAAGGTACACTGTAAAATATACTACTGTATTACTACACAGCAAGGTACACTGTAAAATATACTATTGTATTACTACACAGCAAGGTACACTGTAAAATATACTACTGTACTACTACACAGCCAGGTACACTGTAAAATATACTACTGTACTGCTACACAGCAAGGTACACTGTAAAATATACTACTGTATTACTACACAGCAAGGTACACTGTAAAATATACTACTGTACTACTACACAGCCAGGTACACTGTAAAATATACTACTGTACTGCTACACAGCCAGGTACACTGTAAAATATACTACTGTACTGCTACACAGCCAGGTACACTGTAAAATATACTGCTGTATTACTACACAGCAAGGTACACTGTAAAATATACTGCTGTATTACTACACAGCAAGGTACACTGTAAAATATACTACTATATTACTACACAGCAAGGTACACTGTAAAATATACTACTGTACTACTACACAGCCAGGTACACTGTAAAATATACTACTGTACTGCTACACAGCAAGGTACACTGTAAAATATACTACTGTACTACTACACAGCAAGGTACACTGTAAAATATACTACTGTATGGCTACACAGCCAGGTACACTGTAAAATATACTACTGTATTACTACACAGCCAGGTACACTGTAAAATATACTACTGTACTACTACACAGCAAGTTACACTGTAAAATATACTACTGTACTGCTACACAACAAGGTACACTGTAAAATATACTACTGTACTACTACTACTACTACTACTACTACACAGCGATCCATTGCATGAATGTTGTTACTTAGATAATGACAATAGAGCATCAATACATGCTAACGTATAATGACAATAGACAATAGACAAACTAACGTTTCACTTCATTATCCTCCTCTCCTTATTCAGGACCTAAACTTCCATCACAAGACTTGGCTAGCAAGGGTGAGTAAAGAAACTTAGATCGGGTTATCTACCTTTGTATCTCCAAGTACAGCAGTACACCTTCCCCACCTTCATCTATAATGATGTCATTCTATAACACATGCTTAATGATGTCATCTTGTCTTTGGTCATTTAGAAACTCTTGATCTGTGTAAAGAAGTGCTCAAGTTTAATCTGAGTCAGAAGAATCAGCGTTTGAATCACTGGAGCTCAAAATATGAAACAAACCCACTTGTGAGTGCCATGTTCACAGAGGTCTACACCACAGTGGGAGGCAGTGGACAGGTCAATCAAGAACATGAGATCAAGCAGATCGAATTGGCATACAGCCAAACACCTGGACCAGAAACACCAATCAACATGGACGACATAGTGGAACCTTCACCTGGACAAAGTGATCCCATCAAAACAGTGATGATGAAGGGAGGGGCCGGCATTGGTAAATCAGTACAAGTTCAGAAGTTCACTCAGAACTGGGCAGAAGGCAAAGCCAACCAGCATGTCGACTTTGTGTTTCCATTCACTTTCCGAGAGTTGAATTTGGAGATGAAGGAGAACAAGGAGAACAAGTACAGCATGGAGGGACTTCTTCATCACTTCTTCAGTGAAACCAAGGAGATAAATATCTGCACCTTCCAACAGTGCAGCATTCTGTTCATCCTGGATGGGCTTGATGAATCGAGGCCATCTCTAGATTTCCTGAACACTGTGACATGGACTGATCCGATGAAGCCAAACACAGTGCACGTTCTCCTGATAAACCTCATCAAGGGGTACTTGCTTCCAAAAGCCAAATTCTGGATAACCTCACGACCTGCAGCCGCCGGCCAGATCCCTTCTGTTGACAGGGTGACAGAGGTGAGAGGGTTCAGAGACCCTCAGAAGAAGGAGTACTTCTTCAAGAGGTTCCCTGATGATGAGCAGCTGGCCAAACAAATCTACTGTCACATCGAGAAGTCCCAAAGCGTCCACATCATGTGTCACCTCCCGGCCTTCTGTTGGATCACTTCTAACGTTATGGAAGAAATTGTGAGGAAGAAAGGAGAGCTGCCAAAGAGCCAGGGCGCCATGTACTCCCACTTCATTGAGATCCAGTCCTTACTCAAGAATACCAACTTTCCTGGCAGGAAACAGTATGATGTCATTCTCTCTCTGGGGGAACTGGCTTTTAAAGGGCTGATGAAAGGCGACCTGATCTTCGAGGAAGAACACCTGACAGCGTCTGGCATTGATATCAGCGACGCAGCAGTGTACGCAGAACTGTTTGGAGAGGTTCGCGGAACAAGGGACAAGATGTTCTCCTTTGTCCATCTGAGTGTTCAGGAGTTCCTGGCTGCCCTCCACGTCTTCATCACTTTCATCAACACTGGTGACAACCTACTCTCAACCTCCTCATTTGGAAAGGTTTTCAAAACCAAGATTCATCACCTCTACCAAAGTGCTGTAGACGAGGCCTTAAGGAGTCCAAATGGACACCTGGACTTGTTCCTGCGTTTCCTGATGGGCTTCTCTTTGGACACCAATCAGAAGGTCGTACAAAAGCTCATACAAAAAGGGAAAAGCTTCCAGACCATCAAAACCATCAAATACATCAAGGAGAAGATCAAAAAGAATCCATCTCCAGAGAGAAGCATCAATCTGTTCCACTGTCTGAATGAGCTGAATGATCATTCTCTGGAGGACGACATCCAACAGTACCTGACGTCAGGACGTCTCTCCACAGACAAGATCTCTCCTGCTCAGTGGTCAGCTATGGTCTTCGTGTTGCTGTCTTCAGGAAAGGAGCTGGACGTGTTTGACCTGAAGAAATACTCTGCTTCAGAGGAGGCTCTTCTGGGGTTGCTGCCCGTGCTCAAAGCCTCCAAGAAAGCTCTGTAGGTTCACTGATAACTGGATACATTTCAAATATTATTTGATCTTTATTTAACATAAAATCTAATACATGCACCACTATTGTTTCTTCAGACTGAGTGGCTGCAACCTGTCGAAGAGATGCTGTCAGGAGTTATCGTCAGCTATCAGCTCCAGCTCTAGCCTGAGAGAAATTGACCTGAGCAATAATGACCTTCAGGACTCCCTCCTGGCTGAGGGACTGGGGAGTCCCTGCATGTTGGAGACTCTCAAGTCAGTATGCCTGAAACTGGGTTCAACTGTGTTAAAATAAAACAAAACATTTTTAAAACCAATGGGACAAAATATAACATTGTGAAACTCTCTGTGTGTGTGTGTGTGTGTGTGTGTGTGTGTGTGTGTGTGTGTGTGTGTGTGTGTGTGTGTGTGTGTGTGTGTGTGTGTGTGTGTGCTATTTATTTTATTATATGATCTTCATTTTCCAGAAGTCTAATGACTAAATGCTTTACCACTATTGTTTCTTCAGGCTGAGTGGCTGCAACCTGTCGGAGAGATGCTGTCAGGAGTTATCGTCAGCTATCAGCTCCAGCTCTAGCCTGAGAGAAATTGACCTGAGCAATAATGACCTTCAGGACTCTGGAGTCAGCCTCCTGGCTGAGGGATTGGGGAGCCCAAACTGCATGTTGGAGACTCTCAAGTCAGTATGCCTGAAACTGGGTTCAACTGTGTTAAAATAAAACAAAACGTTTTTAAAATCAATGGGACAAAATATAACATTGTGAAACTCTCTGTGTGTGTGTGTGTGTGTGTGTGTGTGTGTGTGTGTGTGTGTGTGTGTGTGTGTGTGTGTGTGTGTGTGTGTGTGTGTGTGTGTGTGTGTGTGTGTGTGTGTGTGTGTGTGCTATTTATTTTATTATATGATCTTCATTTTCCAGAAGTCTAATGACTAAATGCTTTACCACTATTGTTTCTTCAGGCTGAGTGGCTGCAACCTGTCGGAGAGATGCTGTCAGGAGTTATCGTCAGCTATCAGCTCCAGCTCTAGCCTGAGAGAAATTGACCTGAGCAATAATGACCTTCAGGACTCTGGAGTCAGCCTCCTGGCTGAGGGATTGGGGAGCCCAAACTGCATGTTGGAGACTCTCAAGTCAGTATGCCTGAAACTGGGTTCAACTGTGTTAAAATAAAACAAAACGTTTTTAAAATCAATGGGACAAAATATAACATTGTGAAACTCTCTGTGTGTGTGTGTGTGTGTGTGTGTGTGTGTGTGTGTGTGTGTGTGTGTGTGTGTGTGTGTGTGTGTGTGTGTGTGTGTGTGTGTGTGTGTGTGTGTGTGTGCGTGTGCAGTTTGTCAGGATGTCTGGTCACAGAGAAAGGCTGTTCTTCTCTGACCTCAGCTCTGCGCTCCAACCCTTCCCATTTGAGAGAGTTGGACTTGACCTACAATCATCCAGGAGAATCAGGCGAAGCGATGCTCTCTGCTGTTGTGAAGGATCCACGCTACAGACTGGACGCTCTTAGGTACGAGAGACTTGGTCTGTGCGTGCGTGTGTGACAACATTTTGGTCAGAACAATGTTCTCAGTCATTCTGTGATGCTGTTCTGTATTATTTAATGTTTAATGGTGTAAAATCATAGTTTATATTATCATAGAGAATATTGACTTTGTCTCTCCTCCAACTCCAGTGTGGAGCACGGTGGAGTCTGCATGCTGATACCAGGAGTGAAGAAGTGTAAGTTTATATTCTGTTTCATTCATTATTACTGTACTGTTATTAAGGTTATCGTAGCGTTAATTTGTATTGGGGGGGGGGGGGGGGGGGGGGCATATCCACATCAGTATGTGACATTATGAACTGAAAAAAGATGATAATAACCATAACGTGTAGGCCAGCGGTCCCCAAACATTTTAGGCCGTGAACCCCCTGTTACCTCCTGGCCTAGCTGATGTACCCCCAACGCTCATCGTTGTATTTAGACCAACATTATATATTTCTTAATATGATTATGGCAAATAATCCCAGAATGTCACTGCACTGAGAGACATGCAGCTGCTCTATACATCTCCTTACAACAGTGTTTTACTGACTCTATACATCTCCTTACAACAGTGTTTTACTGACTCTATACATCTCCTTACAACAGTGTTTTACTGACTCTATACATCCCCTTACAACAGTGTTTTACTGACTCTATACATCTCCTTACAACAGTGTTTTACTGCCTCTATACATCTCCTTACAACAGTGTTTTACTGACTCTATACATCTCATTACAACAGTGTTTTACTGACTCTATACATCTCCTTACAACAGTGTTTTACTGACTCTATACATCTCCTTACAACAGTGTTTTACTGACTCTATACATCTCCTTACAACATTATCAGAAATTGGCCGTCGACCCCCATCTGAAAATATGTTGTTACACGGACCCCCAGAAGCCAATATTTGAGTTTAAAAGGATTTGCATACGTTTTCACGTTAAAATAAATAAATAGCAGATCTACAAGCTCGTAGCGCGGCACTCTGTGCCGCACTATGGTCCTCATTCACAACGGCGTTTACGCTCATAATTGATTGATTGGTAATTGATAATTGATGTTATGTGAGCGTTGCGTGAGCGGACAGGCATTTACGAGGATTCCCACGTTACGTGGGAATTCATGGCCATCTCTGTGAACTTGACGGTGACGTTGTTTGGTCGGAATCTCCGCAAATTTCTGCGCCACCTCTCAAGGTAGTGTAGAAGGCATACGCTGGTGTAAATTTATTCAGAAAGCTTTAGTCTTCATGCTGAATCAATAAATAGTTCCCAAATCTCAGATTAAAATATGTAGGCATGTGTCCCCCAACAAGAATCACTTGTATGCACTTGTATGCCTAAATGCATGCGTTCTAGAGTCAAGTTAGCCTAGAGTCCCATACAGAAACTGCCCCCGCAAGCACGACACCTTTTTATTTATTTATTTATTAGGATATTTGGAGCATGCTCACTCGGCAGCCTTCTACTTGAAGTGCAACGCGTTGTGAGCTTGTAGATCGGCTCTCGCAGACTCACGCTGCATGTTAAAAAACAAACTCACAATTATAATAAGAACATAGGCTACACTTATCTGCATTCTGCACTGTACAAATCCAACGTTGTTTAGTGTAGTAATGCCTGCAGTAGGCCTATTGAAATTGTTTTGTTATGGGGTCAATTGACTGTAGGTGTGTGTGTGTGTGTGTGTGTGTGTGTGTGTGTGTGTGTGTGTGTGTGTGTGTGTGTGTGTGTGTGTGTGTGTGTGTGTGTGTGTGTGTGTGTGTGTGTGTGTAAATAAAAAACTGAGAATATGTTGTTCCAGGGACCGTAAAAAGGTATTTTTCATTTCACTACTGTAGGTCTTTAAGAACAATGTAGGTCAGGATATTATAAAACATGGAATATATAAATATAAAATGTACCGGTATGTAATTGGCCGTCAGCCCCCATCTGAAAATAAGTTGTTCCATGGACCCCCAGAAGCAAAGATTTGAGTTAAAA
Source organism: Protomyctophum parallelum (assembly GCF_964188405.1). Classification (NCBI taxonomy): domain Eukaryota; kingdom Metazoa; phylum Chordata; class Actinopteri; order Myctophiformes; family Myctophidae; genus Protomyctophum; species Protomyctophum parallelum. Next base: position 2,697,612 of record NC_139698.1, on the reverse strand, counting down.
ACGGTCACTGTGAAAGAAGATGTATAAAAGATTTGCACCTGTTTTCACGAAGAAAGAAAATAGCAAAAAACAACCATTGTTATAGGTAGGCCTATGCCCATAGGACCACAAATATTATCTAAAAGTGTGAACAAAAACATACTTTTCATTTCACTACGTCTTTAAGAACAATGCAGGATGTTATAAAACATAGAATATAAAAGGACCCCACAAATTATCAGAAATTGGCCGTCGACCCCCATCTGAAAATATACGGAAATTACACGGACCCCCAGAAGCAAATATTAGAGTTCAACTCTTAACGAGCTTACACTTAAGACGGAGGGTGGAGGTTGGAGGTGAGATTTATTGCAGATGAATTGATTACAGTATGGAGCTGGGATTGAGTGAATGGACAGAGAAGTGACTGACAGTATGATAACAGAATGATAACAGAATGATGACGGTACGAGGAGGAGACAGTGGAGGAGCTTTGGCGTGGGCCCCCTGGGGACGGACCAGAGCCTCGGTTCGGATCCTGCCTGGCGGAGGCAGGGGGGGCTCTTGAGCCTGCCCCCCTGGGGCCGACCTGGTGGAGCCTGCTGCTGGGCGGTCGTCGGGGAGGTGGCGGGTACCTGAACGGAAGCACAGATGAGCGAAGGGAAGTGAGGACCGTTTATAAAGGGGTGCGGACAAGGTAACGCAGATCTGATTGGAGCAGACGGATGATGGAGCATTACAGCTCTAAGTTGAACTATCGTTAACAACTAAAACTTCAACTCTTAACGAGCTTACACTTAAGACGGAGGGTGGAGGTTGGAGGTGAGATTTATTGCAGATGAATTGATTACAGTATGGAGCTGGGATTGAGTGAATGGACAGAGAAGTGACTGACAGTATGATAACAGAATGATAACAGAATGATGACGGTACGAGGAGGAGACAGTGGAGGAGCTTTGGCGTGGGCCCCCTGGGGACGGACCAGAGCCTCGGTTCGGATCCTGCCTGGCGGAGGCAGGGGGGGCTCTTGAGCCTGCCCCCCAAAAGGAATTTAAAGAACATACCTGGAGGTCGTTTACCGCTTGGGTTGCCCTAGGGCGCCATTGGACCGCCTGGGGCCTGGAGGAGAGAGAGAGGAGCCTGCGGAGATGGGACCTTGCAGAGGCGGATGGAAAAGAGAGAGTGGGGTTAGTAGCGTAGGAGTGGACGACCTCTCGGCAGAGGGTTGCGAGAAGGAGCAGTGGCGAGAACTTTGGTTCACCTGGCGATGGTGGTGAGACAGGGAGACTCCCGGCGGAGGAGGCCCGTGTGGCCGGAGGACGGGTCGACCGTCGTTTAGGAGGAAGTGAGTCATGGGCGTCCTGGAGAGGGAGAACATGTTTAGAAGTGGGCAGAAGAGGAGGTACCCGCCACCCGACACATCCACCAGTCAATGTAGGTACCGCGCTGGAGGACGCCATGGACTTCTGGGCATCGAGCACGGAGGCGGAGGAAGGTCTAACGTAGGAGGAGAAGGCGTTGGACGACCATCTGCCCAGGGCCCGCAGGGTCGGGACAGAGACGCCGCTGGCAGCAGCGGTGGTGGCGGCGCCGATCCTCAGAGAGTGGCTGGAGTAACGGTCAGGCGGGAGGCCACATCTTTGGAGCAGGGAGCGGAGGTGAGAGGTGAAGGCGTGCTGGTGGAGAGGGAGACCATTCGGGAGGCTGAAGAGAGGAAGGTGGCCGGAGGAGCGTTTTCTGGCGGAGAGGAAGCGCAGCATGGAGGAGAAGGGGCAGAAGCTGCCGGGGACCTTGGCCACCGAGACGAGGCAGCCTCTGTGGTCACGGTCGGCTTTTGAGTGTTTCAGAGATAGGTTGAAGCAGGTGGGGGTGAAGCGCAGGTCGGAGACGCAGACGTCTCTGGAGGGGTCGAACGCCGTGGACCTGGTTGTGAACTCGCCTACTCTAAGGAATCCATAGAAGGCGAGGAGAAGGGCGGCTTCGAGGAGGAGGTCTAAATACGGAGTGAAGACTCCTTTCCTGAGTTCCGAGACGAGGGAGTGGAGAATGTTTAGAGTAATGGGGAGACGCTGGTCTGGGGCGTGGCGTGACGATCGCTGAAAGCCCTTTAGGAGGAGTTTGATATATTGGTTGGTGAACAGGCTAGGGAAAAAGGGGTCATGAAGGCGGGCGTGGAACTGGACCCCTGCTAATAGGCTGTTCATATAGCTGTGGCTGAGGTGGTTAAACTTGAAATTAAAAGTGAGAAAAGGGGCGACGGTCGAGACTAGTACTGGGAAGGGGGGAATGGAGTGACAGGCGCAGAACTGACCGAACTTGCGCCAGGCCGAGGCATAGCAGGAAACAGTGGCGGGGAGAAAGCGGATTTAATATAGATGTTGGTGAGAGCACGGAGGTGATGGATGTGGGGCATCAGGACAGAACCAGTTCTCGGTGCGCCGGGCAGATCAGGGGGAGTGGCTTGGCGGAAGGGCATCGCCGGTGGAACTCCTGGAGTTTGAAACGAGAGAGGCAGTCGGCGATATTGTTAAGGTGGCCGGGGACGTGAGCTGCGCGGACCGTGAAGTTGAGCATGACGGAGGACCAGGTGATGAATCTCATAAGGGGCATGATCTGATTGGAGGAGGAGCGGCCTTTATTTATGACGAAGACTGTGGCCTCATTGTCGCAGTTGAACACTATACGCTTGCGAGCCCAGCGGGACCCCCAGAGCTTGCAGGCTACGGCGATGGGGTACAGTTCGAAGTGGGCTATAGAAACCGGTGGCTGAGTTAGTTCGACGGGCCATCTGTCGGAGAACCATTCCCTTTGGAAGATCCCCCCAAAACCTGCAGAAGGCGCCGCGTCGGTGAATAAGTGCATTTCGTGAGCCGGAGTTACGGGGTCGTGATAGAAGAGGGAAATACCGTTCCAATCTTGCAATAACTTTGACCAAAATGAGAGATCGGACTGACAGCCTGCGTCTAGAACAACTACGTCGCTGAGGGAATCGACGCTGCTAGCCAGCTCCAGCAGCCGGGATATGAACGAGCGGCCCTGGGGAATTATTTTGATTGCATAATTAAAATGACCCAGAAGTGAAAGCAGCTGGCGCTTGGTGCGCGGTGAAGCGGCGCTCTGGATTAATTCTTTGACACGAGTTAGCTTTTCCAACGGGAGGGAAGCTTTCATTTCTACGGAGTCTAGGAGGATGCCGAGAAACTCGACGGACTTGGCCGGGCCGACTGTTTTTTCGGACGAGAGGGGAACCCCTAGGGCGTTAAACGTTTCTTTGAGTGAACGGAGGCTGGTGGGGGGGGACTGGGAGGGAAAATCTATTAACAGAAAGTCGTCGAGAAGGTGGAGGACGAAGGGTAGACGGTTAACGTTCAGCAGAACCCAGCAGAGCGCCTCCGAAAGCTGGTTAAAAATGTGGGGGCTGCTTCTACAGCCAAACGTTAAGCGAGTGGCGAAATAAAACAAGTTCTCCCATTTAACGCCGAAAAGGGACCACTGGGACGGATGGATTGGCATTACTTTAAAGGCGTCTGTGATATCTGCTTTTGCCAACCAAGCGCCTTGGCCTGCTATTTTAATGAGTTTTATTGCGTCGTCGATAGAAGCGTAATGCAGAGAAAAGTTTTCGAGCGGAATCATGAAGTTTACGCTGGGGCACAGGTCGTGACGGGGGGCTGACAGATCTATGATTAAACGTTTTTTCCCTGAATACTTTCGCGTAGCGATCCCGATGGGATTGCTGCGAAACGGATTGAAAGGCGGGGTGGGGTAGGGCCCTACCATGAAGCCTTTGAGAACCTCTTTCTCCAGGAGAGAAGCGACTATTTCTGGTTCTGACAGGGCAGATTGGAGATTAGGAAACACGTGAGAGTGAGTGAGGGGTGAGAGAACGCCGACGCGGAAACCTTGCGATAAGCCTGTGAGAAGATAGTCCGTGAATACTGGGTCGGGGTGAGATGATAGAGCGGCGGATAAAGCGTGAATGTGGATGGGGGTGGAGGGGTGGCTACTTAGAATGGTTTGGAGTATCGAGGAGTTTTGTGAGATGGACCCTCCCTGCTGGCATCCCTCGGAGGGCGGGTTCGCCTCGGGCACACGGACTTTGGGTGGGGGTCTTTGCAGTAGCTCTCTTCCGCGGGAGTCCCTCTGGCCCGGGGGGGGCTGGTCCTGGGGGTAGGGATCTTGAGAATCGAAGGCGGAAGGATTCGAAGTTTTTGGGCGGTTTTCTTTTTTCACAGAGGGAGCGAGAAACACGGACTTGGGACATGATTCGGCGGAGTGATCTACTTGGTTGCACAGATGGCAGGTAAGGGCCCTGTGGCCGCCTACGTGCAGAATGAGCAGCTCTGTGTCTAGGCACGCCCAGTTGAGTCTAGAATTGAAGCGAGCGAGGAAGTTAGCCGCTTTAGCTGAGAAGGCTTTATGATAATCGTAAAACATGGGGCCGCCGTATCTACGTTTGATTTCGCTAATGAGAGCGAGGTAGGAGTCTAACTCGGATCTACGCTCTGGGAAGGCATCACACAGGGTGTCCCTAAACAGGCCGAAGGCTATGACGAAGTCGCAGAAGTCGAGGGAACGGTTAAGGCGGGGATCGGAGGCGCGGAACACGGCAGAGAGCTGGTCGGAGCCTACCAGCTTTCTGTCGCATTCGGGAGTGGGGAGGATGAGAGAGGCTAGGTTAACGTCCTTCCCTTCGGTTATTTGGGCTCTGAGGTGAGAGGAAATGGCGGAAAAGGGAGAAATGAAATAATTACCGGCAGGGGCAACTGGCTGGGCGGAGGAGAGTGTGAACCCGGACCGCGGGTGGGGAGGCACTGGGTTGTTTGGAGGAGGAAAAGAGGACGAGAGCGTGGCGCTGCCGGCCGCTGGAGGAGGGAGCACGGGCGCTTGCTGAGAGAGCCGTGATTCGAGTGCCCCGACTGCGCTGGCCAGGGTGGCCATGGCTGACAGCAGCAGGGCGGTGGAGTCGTGAGATGGCGGCGAATGCGGATCTTGAACGGGGCCAGCGTAGGCCTGGGAGCCGCCGGGTTCGTCCTGGGTGAGCTCGGCTGAACGCGGGGTTGCATTTTTCTTTTTACCCTTACTCTTGCCTTGGCTGGGGGACTCGTGCTGCTGAGTCTGCGAGGACTCGATGGTGGCGAGAAGGAGATCCACTAGCTGAGAGTGGGTTAGGCCCCGTTCGGGAACGATGCCGTGGCCGGAGAGCGCGGCGTAAATAAGTTCGTCTGGCCAGGAGACGTACTCGGCGGCAGCAAGCCTGGAGCTGCGGCGGTGAGAGGTGCTGTCATCTGGATCTGACATGATCGATGGGCGTTTACCTGACTACCTGAACGGAAGCACAGATGAGCGAAGGGAAGTGAGGACCGTTTATAAAGGGGTGCGGACAAGGTAACGCAGATCTGATTGGAGCAGACGGATGATGGAGCATTACAGCTCTAAGTTGAACTATCGTTAACAACTAAAACTTAAAAACGTTTACTGTGAAAGAATATTTCGTTTTATTTTGTTTTCACGACAAAACAAAAAAAATAGAAGATCTACAAGCTCATAGCACGGCACAGAGTGCCGCGCTACAAGCTTGTAGATCTGCTATTTCTCAACAGCTAATGTGGTTAAAAGTTAAGGTGACACAGATGTGTTCCAGGTCTTAATGGGTTAACCAATTGAGACCTGAGACCAGATTCTACAAATGTTTTCTAACAGTTTCATGAAAAACCTTAATATAATTCTATACCAGAAGCAAAGATAGGGTATGAGTAATTTATTTTTTCTGTGATTTTTCCAAAATAGCAGATCTACAAGCTCATAGAGCTTTTAGTCGACTAGCTAGATTTAGTCGACTAAAATCATATGATATTCAGTTAACTAAAACTAAACTAACACTAAGACATTCAGGTGACTAAATTATGACTATTTTATGAACATTTTATTCAAAAGACTATGACTAAAACTAGGTCAAAATTGGCTGTCAAAATCAACACTGATGCATGCATACACACACACAGACGCACACACGGGCGTACGCACGCACGTACGCACACAACATGCGCACGTACTAAAATCGGGCATTATGACGCCTTGGAGGCAAATTACTGTAGATTTAGTCGACTAAAATGATACACACGCGCACAGACATGTGCACGCGCACACACACATGCGTATGTACGGACGCATGCACGCACGCACACACACATGCACAGACGCATGCACGCGCACACACACATGTGTACATACGCACGGACGCATGCATGCACGCACGCACACACACACACACACACACAACACACACACACACAACACATGCACGCAACCAAAGTCAGGCATTATGACGCCTTAGAGGCAAATCAGCAGTAGATTTAGTCGACTAAAATGATACAGACGTGTGCGCATACACACACATGCGCACGCACGCATACACACACCATGCACACACAAGCACACAACACACACACACACACACACACAACACGTGCACGCAACCAAATTCAGGCATTATGACGCCTTAGAGGCAAATCAGCAGTAGATTTAGTCGACTAAAATGACGCATGCACGCACACAGACACACACACACACACAGACACACACACACACACACACACACTACCCGTGTTCTAGAGCCAAGGTGCACGCACACAGACACACACACACACACACACACACACACACACACACACACTACCCGTGTTCTAGAGCCAAGGTGCACGCACACAGACACACACACACACACACATACACACACACACACACACACACACACACACACACACACACACACACACACACACACACACACACACACACAGTGTCAACATCGTTTATATTCATATTCATAGACGCAGTACACAGTCCTTGTAGCGCCTCTTTTGTCCACCAGGGGCACGCTTTGCATCGTGCAGTCGGCTGTAGAGGCGGGGCAGGCGGTGGTCAGGCACCGCACACACACACACACACACACACACACACACACACACACACAGTGTCAACATCGTTTATATTCATATTCTTATTATTATTATTATTATTATTATTATTATTATTATTATTATTGTTATTGTTATTGTTATTGTTATTGTTATTGTTATTGTTATTGTTATTATTATTATTATGTGTGATTGTAAACTGGTGCTGTATTGTGTGTTGTTCTCATCAGATGTGTGTGAACTCACTCTGGATCCAAACACAGCATACAATCACCTCTCTCTGTCTGAGAACAACAGGAAGGTGGAACGGGTGGGCCAGTATCAGAACTATCCTCCTCATGCAGACAGATTTATGGACTACTATCAGGTGATGTGTAAGGAACCACTGAGTGGACGCTGTTACAGTGAGGTACAGTGTAGTGGACTGGTTGAGGCAGCAGTGACGCACAGACATATCAGCAAACGGGGTGAAGACAGTCAGTTTGGATACAATGACCTTTCATGGAGTCTGTCCTGTAAAGGTGATGATAAACGCTACGCTGTGTGGCACAATGAGAAGAGAACTGACCTCCCTGTCAGAGGCTCCTCCTACTCCGACAGAGTAGCAGTTTATGTAGACCATGCTGCTGGCACTGTGTCCTTCTACGCAGTGTCCTCTGACTCACTCACACACCTGCACACCTTCCACTCCACCTTCACTGGACCACTCTATGTTGGGTTCTATGTGTGGAGGGGGGGGGGGTCCTCAGTGTCTCTGTGAGTGAACCTCTCTATGTTGGGTTCTGAGTGGGGGGGGGGGGGTTCAGTGTCTCTGTGAGAGAACCTCTCTATGTTGGGTTCTGAGTGGGGTTCTTGGGGGGGGGTTCAGTGTCTCTGTGAGTGAACCTCTCTATGTTGGGTTCTGAGGGGGGGGGGGGGGGGGTTCAGTGTGATGTCTCGGCCTAGGGGGACCCGAGACATCAGGTGTGGAAAACCGACCTTCCCGACCCGAGATCAGATTCATACGAGGTTTCCACTGGACACACACTGGTCTGATTAACCCATTCTGACCTGAGATCAGATTCATACGAGGTTTCCACTGGACACACACTGGTCTGATTAACCCATTCTGACCTGAGATCAGATTCATACCAGGTTTCCACTGGACACACACTGGTCTGATTAACCCATTCTGACCTGAGATCAGATTCATACGAGGTTTCCACTGGGACACACACTGGTCTGATTAACCCATTCTGACCTGAGATCAGATTCATACGAGGTTTCCACTGGACACACACTGGTCTGATTAACCCCATTCTGACCTGAGATCAGATTCATACGAGGTTTCCACTGGACACACACACACTGGTCTGATTAACCCCATTCTGACCTGAGATCAGATTCATACGAGGTTTCCACTGGACACACACTGGTCTGATTAACCCATTCTGACCTGAGATCAGATTCATACGAGGTTTCCACTGGACACACACTGGTCTGATTAACCCATTCTGACCTGAGATCAGATTCATACGAGGTTTCCACTGGGACACACACTGGTCTGATTAACCCATTCTGACCTGAGATCAGATTCATATGAGGTTTCCACTGGACACACACTGATCTGATGAACCCATTCTGACCCGAGATCAGATTCATACGAGGTTTCCACTGGACACACACTGGTCTGATTAACCCCATTCTGACCTGAGATCAGATTCATATGAGGTTTCCACTGGACACACACTGGTCTGATTAACCCCATTCTGACCTGAGATCAGATTCATACGAGGTTTCCACTGGACACACACTGGTCTGATTAACCCATTCTGACCTGAGATCAGATTCATACGAGGTTTCCACTGGACACACACTGGTCTGATTAACCCATTCTGACCCGAGATCAGATTCATACGAGGTTTCCACTGGACACACACTGGTCTGATTAACCCATTCTGACCTGAGATCAGATTCATAACACTGGTCTGATGAACCCATTCTGACCTGAGATCAGATTCATACGAGGTTTCCACTGGACACACACTGGTCTGATGAACCCATTCTGACCTGAGATCAGATTCATACGAGGTTTCCACTGGACACACACTGGTCTGATTAACCCATTCTGACCTGAGATCAGATTCATACAAGGTTTCCACTGGACACACACTGATCTGATGAACCCATTCTGACCCGAGATCAGATTCATACAAGGTTTCCACTGGACACACACTGGTCTGATTGACCCATTCTGACCTGAGATCAGATTCATATGAGGTTTCCACTGGACACACACTGGTCTGATTAACCCATTCTGACCTGAGATCAGATTCATATGAGGTTTCCACTGGACACACACTGGTCTGATGAAAACAAACTAGAACGAAAAAGTGAATACTTGCCTCAAATGAACCCCAAACCAAACACAAGCGCTAACCTCCCTGTCAGAAAACAATATATAAACGGGAAAACAAAAGATCAGCCCCCCCCTCCCTTACCGTTAGCTGAGAACCCTCGCCTAGCGAAGTAGAACTTGGCAGGAGGCCGTGTTCAAGTCGGGCTGTGATCTGTCAGTTACATTCTGAATCAAGCGGCACAGGTTACATTTAGCTAGCTCTCCGTTCAGGCTGCACAATGTACAAATGGCTATAGAGCTAACAGCGGATCGGACGGGTTGGGAGCCAGGAAGGCACGGGTTCGCTGTCGCCGCCTCTCTGACAGCCCTTTAAACTTGGCCTCTTCCTCTGTGCACCAATCCGGCGAGGCTGCGTCTTTTCCTGGTCCTCCCCCCTGTCACAATCACCCACTCACACCACGACACGCACGCACGCACGCGAGCCTGCACACACAGGCACGCGCACGCACACACACACAGACACACACAGGAGAAAACACTGTCCGCCTTCCTCTGCATAACCTGTAATATCATCACAGTCACATCGAGGAGGAGGAGCTACATGTAGTACTGTAGCATAATGGGTATAGTTGGTACCTCACTGTAACAGCGTCCATTCAGTGGTGCGTGTGCGTGCGTGCGTGCGTGCGTGTGTGTGTGTGTGTGTGTGTGTGTGTGTGTGTGTGTGTGTGTGTGTGTGTGTGTGTGTGTGTGTGTGTGCGTGTGCGCACGCGTGTGTACATGTGTATTCGTACGTCAGTGCTGATTTAGACATTCAATTTATTTTGAATTTTAGTTTTAGTCTTTTGAAAAATAAATGTTTTAGTGATAGTCCAGTTTTAGGTGACTAAATTTCATGTGATATTAGTCGACTAAATCTACAGCTGATTAAGTCAACAAACATGCATTTTGGCGGGTCTTGCTTTCGTCGTAATGGCAGATTTTGCACGCTGAAAATAGCAGATCTACAAGCTCACTACGACCACAACACCCGACCCCAGCTGAGGCCTCGTTTATCCTTTTATCTTTTTAACCCTGTGCTGTTGTTGTATCTGTTATGTTTGGCTTTGTTTTTTTCTTATTAAAGTCTGTTCCTAGTGTTCCTATGTAAAGCGCTTTGGGTATTTAGAAAAGCGCTATATAAATTTGAGCTATTATGATTATTATTAGATGATATTTTGATGCATGTTGTTTTGAACACCTCGGTGCATTTTGTAAAAGAAAAGACCTCACTTTGAGATCCTCTGTTGTAAAAGAGATACAGAAAGAAATATTATGTTTAATCAAAGAAATTAAATTGAATATTTGTTCTAAAAAAAGATGCTTTAATTGTCTTTATTATTGTTTAAATTGTGTAACAGCTTTTACAGTGGTGTAAGAAGTATTTATTATTATTATTATTATTATTATTATTTCTATGCCTTTTACACAACACTATAATCAACAGTGGGTTTTCAAGCCTTTTCACATCATTCAAGGTCCATTATTTATTTATTCGCCATCTGAGCTACGGACCACCATCTGATGACATTTAGCCTCTCAGACCCATTTGAGTCACGGATCACAATTCCATGCTGTATTGATGTTGGTACCATTAGGAGAGATAACATGATGTTGGTACCATTAGGAGAGATAACATGATGTTGGTACCAGTAGGAGAGATAACATGGTGTTGGTCATTAGGAGAGATAACATGATGTTGGTACCATTAGGAGAGAGAACATGATGTTGGTACCATTAGGAGAGATAACATGATGTTGGTACCATTAGGAGAGATAACATGGTGTTGGTTCCATTAGGAGAGATAACATGATGTTGGTACCATTAGGAGAGATAACATGATGTTGGTACCATTAGGAGAGATAACATGATGTTGGTACCATTAGGAGAGATAACATGATGTTGGTACCATTAGGAGAGATCACATGGTGTTGGTTCCATTAGGAGAGATAACATGGTGTTGGTACCATTAGGAGAGATAACATGATGTTGGTACCATTAGGAGAGATAACATGATGTTGGTACCATTAGGAGAGATAACATGATGTTGGTACCAATAGGAGAGATAACATGGTGTTGGTACCATTAGGAGAGATAACATGGTGTTGGTACCATTAGGAGAGATAACATGATGTTGGTACCATTAGGAGAGATAACATGGTGTTGGTACCATTAGGAGAGATAACATGGTGTTGGTACCATTAGGAGAGATAACATGATGTTGGTACTATTAGGAGAGATAACATGGTGTTGGTACCATTAGGAGAGATAACATGGTGTTGGTACCATTAGGAGAGATAACATGGTGTTGGTACCATTAGGAGAGATAACATGATGTTGGTACCATTAGGAGAGATAACATGATGTTGGTACCATTAGGAGAGATAACATGGTGTTGGTACCATTAGGAGAGATAACATGATGTTGGTACCATTAGGAGAGATAACATGATGTTGGTACCATTAGGAGAGATAACATGATGTTGGTACCATTAGGAGAGATAACATGGTGTTGGTACCATTAGGAGAGATAACATGATGTTGGTACCATTAGAAGAGATAACATGATGTTGGTACCATTAGGAGAGATAACATGGTGTTGGTACCATTAGGAGAGATAACATGGTGTTGGTACCATTAGGAGAGATAACATGATGTTGGTACCATTAGGAGAGATAACATGGTGTTGGTACCATTAGGAGAGATAACATGGTGTTGGTACCATTAGGAGAGATAACATGATGTTGGTACCATTAGGAGAGATAACATGGTGTTGGTACCATTAGGAGAGATAACATGATGTTGGTACCATTAGGAGAGATAACATGGTGTTGGTACCATTAGGAGAGATAACATGATGTTGGTACCATTAGAAGAGATAACATGATGTTGGTACCATTAGGAGAGATAACATGATGTTGGTACCATTAGGAGAGATAACATGATGTTGGTACCATTAGGAGAGATAACATGATGTTGGTACCATTAGGAGAGATAACATGGTGTTGGTACCATTAGGATAGATAACATGATGTTGGTACTATTAGGAGAGATAACAGGCAAACATGGATCAAAATAACAATTCTTCTACATTCTCTAATTGTGTAGACTTCTAGTAAATTAATTAAGTAATGCAAATGTTTAACAATGATTTAACTCTTGAGAGTGTAAAATGAAACCAAATGGACCCGTAAAAAATGGTTGAGAACCCTGACCTTTTAGAACAATAAATGATGATATTATTTCTAGACATTTTACACTATAGAGCGTCGCAGTCCCGCCCCCTTTCAGAACAACAAGTGGCCCAGGAAATGAATCCCAATGCATTTTTCCCATTGGCATTTCAAAACGTATTCATTTATTTAAAGACCTTTTAAGCGTCGTACGAAGCCAACTCTTGTCGTGACAAATTATGACAACACACACACACAATATTTTGGACCAAACAAATAATTACAAAGAAGAAAAACAACAAAAAAAGTGTTGTAACCTGCCGTTTCTTTCTACTTTCTAATTCTTTGTTTGGACCGAAATATTGTGTTTGTTGTCATGATTTGTCACGACAAGAGTTGGCTTTGGCTTTTGCATAAACGTTTTTAATTTCAAGAGAAGCCAGAACTTCAAAAAATACTAAACGGCGTCGACGGTCAATGCAGTTTCTCCCAGGTTTCCGTTGTCTCCTATCCGCGTCATGTATCTTTGAAACATCTCAGCAACACTCAAACCACCGAGCAGAACAGACAGTAAATACCAACACTCAAACCACCGAGCAGAACAGACAGTAAATACCAACACTCAAACCACCGAGCAGAACAGACAGTAGATACCAACACTCAAACCACCGAGCAGAACAGACAGTAAATACCAACACTCAAACCACCGAGCAGAACAGACAGTAAATACCAACACTCAAACCACCGAGCAGAACAGACAGTAAATACCAACACTCAAACCACCGAGCAGAACAGACAGTACATACCAACACTCAAACCACCGAGCAGAACAGACAGTAAATCTGCATCCTATGGAGGGTGGAAAAACCTACGAGGGACCCCATAGGGCACCGCCGTCCAAAACTCAGAAAAGGTAACCGAGGGTTCCGAAAGGGGCTAACCGTCTGACGGGCCTGGGTCAACACACTCCCAGTACGACCACCGGGTGGGAGAGTGACCACCATGTATGTATGTATGTCATTGTATTATATCTAACGTACATATTCACATTACAGGGCCGGTGCTGGAGACAAGCTATACCACTGATCTAACATACATATTCACATTACAGGGCCGGTGCTGGAGACAAGCTATACCACTGATCTAACATACATATTCACATTACAGGGCCTGTGCTGGGGACAAGCTGTACATACTGATCTAACATACATATTCACATTACAGGGCCGGTGCTGGGGACAAGCTGTACATACTGATCTAACATACATATTCACATTACAGGGCCGGTGCTGGAGACAAGCTATACCACTGATCTAACATACATATTCACATTACAGGGCCTGTGCTGGAGACAAGCTATACCACTGATCTAACATACATATTCACATTACAGGGCCGGTGCTGGAGACAAGCTATACCACTGATCTAACATACATATTCACATTACAGGGCCGGTGCTGGAGACAAGCTATACCACTGATCTAACATACATATTCACATTACAGGGCCTGTGCTGGAGACAAGCTATATACCACTGATCTAACATACATATTCACATTACAGGGCCCGTGCTGGAGACAAGCTATACCACTGATCTAACATACATATTCACATTACAGGGCCCGTGCTGGGGACAAGCTGTACGTTGGAGCAGTTGACAGCCGTCCAGTGGTGGTGGTAATGCTCCTTTTCTTTAGTTTGCTGTTTCTATTTCTTTGTGGGTTATTTGAGTTGTGTTTTGCCGCATTACCGACACCCTGGGCCGGTGGCCTGCCCAGCTTCTCTCTCTGTCTGTCTCTCTCTCTCTCTCTCTCTCTCTCTCTGTCTCTCTCTCTCTCTCTCTCTCTCTCTCTCTCTCTCACAGGGATATCCCTGTAGTTATGCACTTAGTAGTCACCAACCCTTTTAGTCTCAGCATCTATTTCTATTGTTGATTGTTGAACAAGTCCTATTGGTTTTCTTTGATTAATGCTATTATTGCTGAATAAATACTTTTGTACATTTTGTTACACACGTTTCTGCCTGCCTTTCATATTTTATAACCAACCTGTTCCCTGTGTGGAGTCATTCAGTGCTCCGGGTGTTCAGTGTTAGATCTCAGTATAGCCTAAATATTCCCCAGGTGGCGTAGTTGGCTGTAGGTGAATCCATATCACCCTGTCACACATGGACCATTTAGTTGGCTGTAGGTGAATCCATATCACCCTGTCACACATGGACCATTTAGTTGGCTGTAGGTGAATCCATATCACCCTGTCACACATGGACCATTTAGTTGGCTGTAGGTGAATCCATATCACCCTGTCACACATGGACCATTTAGTTGGCTGTAGGTGAATCCATATCACCCTGTCACACATGGACCATTTAGTTGGCTGTAGGTGAATCCATATCACCCTGTCACACATGGACCATTTAGTTGGCTGTAGGTGAATCCATATCACCCTGTCACACATGGACTAATTAGTTGGCTGTAGGTGAATCCATATCACCCTGTCACACATGGACCATTTAGTTGGCTATATAGGTGAATCCATATCACCCTGTCACACATGGACCATTTAGTTGGCTGTAGGTGAATCCATATCACCCTGTCACACATGGACCATTTAGTTGGCTGTAGGTGAATCCATATCACCCTGTCACACATGGACCATTTAGTTGGCTATATAGGTGAATCCATATCACCCTGTCACACATTTAGCATTTAGCCCTCCGTAGATTTCCAACAATGTATTAGAGATGTCCTAATGATGTCCTAAATGTCAACCAGAGCCTGTCTTTCATTCCTATTTCTGACCTCAAATGTGTTTTTCAACAAAATGATGCTCATTGCAGGGACAGACACATGTGCACTAATAATATTATATTAACACTATTATAATAACAACAGCACAAGAATAAGAATAATGTATTATTAGTATTTGTTTATAAACAATACACTTTAAAAAGTAAGCTATGGGAAAATAAAGTGGAACAATAACATTTTAACAAGACTTTGGTTCAGTGTATTTCAATAAAGTGTAATAATAATGAATAAAAAAAAACATTATATAGGCCTATTGAAATGGCATTGATTATTTGGCAATCGTGAATGAAAACATTTACCGTAAATATAAAACATTTCCCAGAAAAGGGCGTAGCAGCGCAACCAGCGCTGTCAGTGAACCAACCAACCGCCAACTGTTTTACACAAGCGCCCGGAGTCCAGCTGGACCAATCGAATCGTGTCTTCCTCTGGCGTGGGAATAACAGCAGATCTGCAAGCCCACAGCGCGTGGCGGGCTCAGTGACGCGCCGTGAGCTTGTAGATCTGGAGAAAATGTCTGCGGCCATAAGGTGCTGCCAGACTTACTAAAGAGCCGCGCACGTTCTCGGCTGCGAGCAGCTTATTTTCCCGGGTTTTTAGACCGCTGGTGGACGGAAAAGAAGCTCCACTTCCGCCGACTAGTTGCGCGACGGCCAGAATCCCGGAAACGCTCTCCTCCGCGTCAGTCGTCCGCGGAGGTGGAGCTTAATTTCCATCCAGCCGCTGTCTAAAAACCCGGAAAAAGAAGCTGCCACAGCTTCTTCTGTCCGCGGCTGTCGGACGTTTTGCGCTTAGGTGTGGAAACAGTGATACGAGACGACGCGCCAATCGTTCAGTGTGGTCACCTCCACTTGTTTACAACAGGGTCCACCATTTCTGCAACTAAACAGTTTTAACCACCAACTTAAGGTCATGTCACACCAATGCAACTCCTTGCAACTGCCATTGGGGATAATGCCATTGTGAAGTCAACTTGGAGAAATGGAGAGCAAAGGGTTAAATCTAGACTGACACTCATTGCCACTGACACTCAGCTGATTGTCACTCACTCACTCCCCAATTGCCTGACCAATCAGCGTCAGTGCATTCGCTGCACCTGAGAGTAGGGCGTTGGCCAAACACAGGAAGGGAGGAGGAAAGAGGAATCCTACACAAACCTCCATGAGAAACAGCAGTGTGCCTCCAAACAGGAGCAACACACACTGAGACAGCAGAGCAGAACGGTGCTGCCATATAAATGAGAAACAGCAGTGTGCCTCCAAACAGGAGCAGCACACACTGAGACAGCAGAGCAGAACGGTGCTGCCATATAAATGAGAAACAGCAGTGTGCCTCCAAACAGGAGCAACACACACTGAGACAGCAGAGCAGAACGGTGCTGCCATATAAATGAGAAACAGCAGTGTGCCTCCAAACAGGAGCAACACACACTGAGACAGCAGAGCAGAACGGTGCTGCCATATAAATGAGAAACAGCAGTGTGCCTCCAAACAGGAGCAACACACACTGAGACAGCAGAGCAGAACGGTGCTGCCATATAAATGAGAAACAGCAGTGTGCCTCCAAACAGGAGCAACACACACTGAGACAGCAGAGCAGAACGGTGCTGCCATATAAATGCCGGTGAGAGAGAACTGTTTACTTGTGACAGATCATGCCAGTTCATGGACATTGTTTGTTGTTGTTGTTTGTGATGACTTGAGTTGAAGTTAAAGGAAACATGATGGCCAATTGGACATGAACAATGAACATGATTATTTGATTTAAAATACATTTGAATTGATTATTGATTGATAAAAATGTTTCAATTATACTAATTCATTCAGGTTATTTAATTTACATTTCATGAGTTTATTATGTTTAAAACAGTTTAAAAACGAATTGAGTAGAAATGAATTGATTTAGAAATGAGTTGATTAAGAGACACTAAGTAAAAATGATATTTACAGGTGTTTAAAGCATGTAAAGTATGTATTGATGAATGTGCATTATACTTACATTAGTTATTTTTTATTTTCCCTTTAAGGTTTTTCACCTTACCCACTTACCGCTTACTCAATGCCCATGCATGTGTACAACTGTACTCAACTACAAACAAAGTAAAGAAGAGTTAAAAAGAAGGAAACTGTATGTGGTCATTGTATGAGTGAAACCCAGTTAATATCTCCATATGGTCTGTGCCATCCCTTTCAATCATTGGTGTGGTTTGGGCCTGGGCTCTTGGCTCTTACAACCCACAACGAACCACGCAGGACGCAAAGCCAACGCAGAAATACAATAGCAATTAGCAAGTGTGTAACGGTCAGATATTTCTATCACTGCTACTAATTATTTAAATCACGGGTTGTGAATGATCTCCTCTTAGGATACAACTGATAAAGTGGAATGTAATGAAAATAGCCTAAATAAGCAGCAGAAAACACAGTCAGAAACAAAGCTCACGTCAACCTTTTATCTAGTAATCAAAGCAACAGTTATACAGAGTTGAATGAATGAATAGTGAATGTCCGTTTCTCGCGCACACACGCACGCGCTCCCTTATTGTTTTGTATTGTTCCGTGTTTCCAAACAAAGTCTGTTTCTCTCCAAGCGTTCCTTGTAAAAGTCCCTCCAAAGCAAAGTAAATGATGTAAAAGAAACTTAATCCATCCCAGAAGCGAATGTAATCCAAATCAATGTAGGCTACTCCAAAAGAAGAGGAAGTCCCAAAACGCGGATCCTCGCGGGACGTTGAAATAAATAAAAGATGAACCATCTCACCCGTTGCAGGATGTCTTGAGCCTCCTCATAAAGTGAGCGTAATCGTTCGTGTAGCTATAGCTTTCTGGGATGGATTAAGTTATACTATATTCCCACTATATTCTGTGCTGTCTATTGTGTGATTTTGTTATTATTTGGGGGGTTTTAAAGACTATGTTTATGATTTGATATCTTTTGAGTGACATGGGTCTGGAGTTGGACTGACGCCCATAAAGTAGGCGTCGGTTACCGGCCTGAGGGAGACCTTAGAGAGACAGACAAACAAACAGGGAGTCTACGAGGGACCTGGACACGTTTGTTCTCTAAACATCTCTACTATACAGTGAATTCATATCACTGGTCAGAAACAAACCCGTTATTAGCCAATGGATATACAGTGAATTCATATCACTGGTCAGAAACAAACCGGTTATTAGCCAATGGATATACAGTGTGGACAACAAAACATTGTACGTTTTGGGTCTGAGACGCTACATTTCAGCAAACGTGGTCCGTGGCAAATAATGGACCCTGATATGAAAAGGGTTGAAAACCACTGCTATAATGCTCGCTTTAGAATTCAGCATCTGTCAAGATACCATATCTGTGAAGATATGTGGTTACTTTAAGAATAGTTTCACTGAGTTTCATCCTCTGTCTGTATACCATATCTGTGAAGATATGTGGTTACTTTAAGAATAGTTTCACTGAGTTTCATCTGTCTAGATACCATATCTGTGAAGATATGTGGTTACTTTAAGAATAGTTCCACTGAGTTTCATCCCTGACCCTCAAAATAAAGGTCTAGACACCTTATTTGTTCATTTAAGTGCAATATTGGCTGAGAGATAGTGAAAGTAGATTTTTCGATAATGGTGGCACTAATTTGCATAACAATGGTAGCTGGGACACAACTTTTTAACATTCATTAATTTCATTCCAAATGTAGGCCTACAGCTGATACTGACTGAATATACAATTTTCACCGATTTGAGGTATAGTGCAGACTTTTGGCTACACTATATAATCTATCTAAATATATAGATTTGAGGTACAGTGCAGACTTTAGGCTACAGAAAGAGGTATAGTGATTTGAGGTACAGTGCAGACTTTAGGCTACAGAAAGAGGTTTAGTGATTTGAGGTACAGTGCAGACTTTAGGCTACAGAAAGAGGTTTAGTGATTTGAGGTACAGTGCAGACTTTAGGCTACAGAAAGAGGTATAGTGATTTGAGGTACAGTGCAGACTTTAGGCTACAGAAAGAGGTTTAGTGATTTGAGGTACAGTGCAGACTTTAGGCTACAGAAAGAGGTTTAGTGATTTGAGGTACAGTGCAGACTTTTGGCTACAGAAAGAGGTTTAGTGATTTGAGGTATAGTGCAGACTTTTGGCTACAGAAAGAACCATTTTCAAGATAGAAAGGTCATCTTGGTCTTAAATTTAAGCTTAAAGGACAACTTTAGTTTTTTTCAACCACGGTTCATGTTTTAGGTTGTTATTAGAGAAAGTAAAAGGTGAGTGTTATTTATTTTTTACTGCATCCCAAGAAATTACATCTGGCCACAAAAGATCACAGGATCTAAACCACAGTCCAACCGACCAACTTCAAAGTGGGCATGCACGTTGCTGCTGACCGCAGGGACATTTATATTACATTTATATTACATTTATATTACATTTATATTACATTTTCATGCACGTTGCTGCTGACCGCAGGGACATTTATATTACATTTATATTACATTTATATTACATTTTCATGCACGTTGCTGCTGACCGCAGGGACATTTATATTACATTTATATTACATTTATATTACATTTTCATGCACGTTGCTGCTGACCGCAGGGACATTTATATGTCCCGTGTCACGTTTTGTATGGATAGGTAGTTGTCCAGAACCACCTACAGTATGTAGGCTCATACATACTGTACAGTAGGAATTGGCGTAAGTATAGTATAGTATAGTTTAGTATAGTATAGTATAGTATAGTATAGTATAGTATAGTATAGTATAGTATAGTAGTATAGTATAGTATAGTATAGTATAGTATAGTATAGTAGTATAGTATAGTATAGTATAGTAGTATAGTATAGTATAGTATAGTATAGTATAGTATAGTATAGTATAGTATAGTATAGTAGTATAGTATAGTATAGTATAGTATAGTGTGGTGTGGTGTGGTGTGGTGTGGTGTGGTGTAGTATAGTGGTGTGGTGTGGTGTGGTGTGGTGTGGTGTGGTGTGGTGTGGTGTGGTGTAGTATAGTGGTGTGGTGTGGTGTGGTGTAGTGTAGTGTAGTGTAGTGTAGTGTAGTGTAGTGTAGTGTAGTGTAGTGTAGTGTAGTGTAGTGTAGTGTAGTGTAGTGTAGTGTAGTGTAGTGTAGTGTAGTGTAGAGCAGAGCAGAGCAGAGCAGGAGTGGACCTGGTGAGACGTAGGAGTGGACCTGGTGAGACGTAGGAGTGGACCTGGTGAGACGTAGGAGGGGCCCGGACAGGAGACAACCCACAGAGTCCCTCCATGTGTCAGAAGTGTACCTCCCAGCCCTGGCAGAGTAGTTCCAACAGATTGTGTGCCCCTGGTTTTTCCCTTGTGGGACTGATTGAGGGTAGCTACTGGGACGTAATTTTTATGTAAAATATATTTTTTAAAGCTGTCTTTCATCAACTGAACAACTTCTTGGCACTAGACAATGGCTTTGATACCTTCTGCCACGCTTTGTGTGCTTTTAAAAACTGCTATTTTCATTGCACGATAACAAAAATAGCAGATTTAAGTAGGATGCTTCATTCCTCCTTTCTGCAACAGACCAAGTTACACAAGGATAACAGATAAGCAGATGTGGATGGGAGCTCAGTGTACTGTATAAGTGAAGACCAATGAATGAGACAGAGGCAGCAGTTTGAATTTAAAGATATATTGAACTTTTCAAACAGAATAAACAGCATAATGACATTCAAAGAAAATAAACAATTGGGGGGGGGGGGGGGGGAGAAAACAAGACTGTGTTCAGGAGAGGAGAAAACATATGAAATAAATGCTTAAACACTACTGCAGGTGTAATGTTAGAGTCCACAGAAGACATGTAAATATGAAATGCATGCTTAAACATGTAGCTATAGGTGTAATGTTAGAGACCACAGAGGACATGTAAATATGAAATAAATGCTTAAACATGTATACGGTGTAATGTTAGAGACCTATCATTAACGTTCTCGTGTCTCCTCACACGACACGAGAACCACGGCGAACATGGGCATATTTCCAAGGCACTTCTCCAGCTGGTGAATTAAAGTACTGGTGAAATGTGTCCCTGGTTCTCTGGGACTCCTCCGACGCCCTGTTCCCCCGCAGGTTCCTCAGTGGTCAGAGGATGCTCTCGCCATCCTCAGAGTCGTCCTCATCTGGCTCCTCATTCTGGCCCACGGTCTTTGAAGACTGGATGTAGTTGTGGAGGATGCAGGTTGCCCTCACCACACTGTCGGCTGTTTCCGGGCCAGTGTAGACCCTCCAGCGTTGGGTGAGGATGCCAAAGGCCTTCTCCACCATCCGACGGGCTCTCGAGAGACGGTAATTGAAGACCCGTGAGTCTTCAGGAAGACGGCGCCCCGAATAAGGCCGGAGGAGGTGTACGGCTTCATGGGGAAGGCCTCGTCACCCACCGCCACATATGGCACAGGTCCCAACTCTGCTGCCGATGGTAGGAGAGATGGTGGAGGGATGTCCAGCTGGTCTGCCTGGAGATCTCTGCCCAGCTTGGAGTTGGCAAAAAGTCCCCCATCACTGTTGCCACCATAACCCCCGATGTCGACACTGATGAATTCATAGTCTGCATCGACCATGGCCATCAAAACTACAGAGAAGGTGCCCTTGTAGTTATAAAACAGGCATCCGGAGTTGGGAGGGGCCTGGATTACGGCATGTTTCCCATCCAGAGCCCCGATACAATGGGGGAAGTTCCAGCGCTCCTCAAACCTCCTGGCGATGCTCAGCCACCTATCCCTGTCTGGAACAGGCATGAGGGAGTCTTTCAGGACATCCCAGATGGCCTCGCAGGTTTCCCGCACAATCTGTGCCACAGTAGATACCCCAAGGTGAAAACTTGTGGCGATTGTGGTGAAGCTGTCATCGGTGACTAGGATTCTGCAATGACATGAGAAGGAGTATTAGCTTTTCTTACTTATCTATCCTTATGGTCACACACACAAATTGGCTTGCTTATAATATGTATATACAGGTAATGTGTAACTGCCGGGATACTAGTTATTTGAACTTCAATCATTTCCTAAGTTGAAGTTAATTTGTTATTTACTTTTCTTATTTTGTTCATCTTATTTTGAAGCTTCCTGTATTTCGTTTCACTTTTACTTTGAAACTTCCTGTTACCGCACCACACTTAGCTGAGGCTGCTAGCTTCACACACCCCATTCTCACACTGAGTCAGTGACAGAGGGGGAGAGACACACCCCAGCATTTGTTTGTTTGTGACTTTGTTACACTGCACAGCAAGGTATATGCATCATGCACCTTTGTACTCAAAGTAAGGTTGCCTGTAACTTGCAGTTTTAGTGAACAGTTGACTGAATGACTGAAGTTGTTTATATTGTTCTGCAGCGCCTGTCACACTATGTTTGGTGTACCTGTGACTGTTTGATGATGTACCCTGAGGTTCAACTGGTTCATGCAGCCCTTTAGCGCCCTTGAGAAGCAGACTAAAGCGGAGTGAGGTACATGATTCTTTGTTTGTTTTGGTTTGGAGTCTCATTCATGACTTAATTAATTGTATTTGTTTCTGGTATGTTTTGGTGTATGATATTTGGTTACTGTGCATTTTCCCTTTTTGGTATTTTATTGGTCATGTATTGAAGTGGACTGATTTATTTTATCACTGTATTATAATTGCTATGAATAAACCATTTTATTGTTGGTTGTAATATTGAAGTGATGAACTTAATGCACAGATGTTATTGTTGAGTGAAAGCTATGAAATTGTTTGATGTGATCATAACAGTGCTTCTGTCCTTTTATAGTTTAATAGTTTGATGTGATCATAACAGTGCTTCTGTCCTTTTATAGTTTCCACGGTGTTGTAACAAAATAAACACCCGTTGAGACCACATCGATCTTTATCATCATTTCAACTATCGATCCGCTACATAATGTTTATATCACAAGATGTAGGCTACAAATCAAAATCGGATGGAAATATATCATTTGGATGTGGTGTCATAATTAAACGTAATGTCGATATGGCACGCCGACTATCAAGAAAATAAAGACACAGCACTTCATGTCAAAAAGGTTGCAGAGCCCTGATTAATAGCCTATAATTAACCTGATTAATAGCCTATAATTAACCTGATTAATAGCCTATAATTAACCTGATTAATAGCCTATAATTAGTATTGTTTTTGTGGGTGTGGTGCACGGTTTCCCCAGCAGGTTGTGCCTTTGAGTAAGGTGAGGAAGTTTGACCGTCACGGGTTAAAACAGATTGTTATAAGGTGTATTTGAATTGTTGTTATTTGTCTATTCAATGCTCAAAGTTATTTGTCTTCCCAGGTCAGTGAGTGACTACTTTAAATCTTTATATCCTGTCCTGTATCCTTCTTGGCTGGGAGTAAAATAGCCTATAGCCTGTCCATATCTAAAAAGGGATTTGAAAAACAGGCTGTATAGCTTTTAGGTATTGTTGGGCAACATGAACAGTGTTGTAGTCGTGGTACACTATTAAAACATGCAGTGATGCAGATGTTATTTAGAAACGTATGGTTTATGAATTATTATGCTTAATCTTATCCCAAAAAAATAGGCTAAATATAACATGAAATATAACACCCCTACAAATGAATGGGAAAGTTATTAATCTCAAAGTTAAAATGGGCTAAATGGCATAGCTGATAGCTGTCTTTCTTTGGAGCGCACAGAGAGGCCAATTGAATAGAACAGATGTATGTAGGCCTGTTTATCATTTTATTAAACACGCAATAGGCCAGGGGTGGGCAACTGGCGGCCCGGGGGCCACATGCGGCCCCCACCTTCACTTAATGTGGCCCTCAGGTTAATGTCAGAATACTGATATAATGTTGGTTTCAGCTGTTTACAATTCCACAACATGCAAACATGACCTGCTTTAATTACTTCAGTCTAAATGAGTAGCTCCTTGCTCAACACAAGTATAATTAAAGGCATTTGAAATGACATAAAAATTTAAATTTTCAGGATTCCAATTAAAAAATAGCAAAAATTCAAGATTTCAATTTGAATATAGCAAAAATAGCCGATCTACAAGCTCAAAACGCGTCAATACCATATTATATAATAATAATAATAATACGTGGCCCTAGGGAGTGAGTGTGGAAGTATATATTGGCCCTCGCCATCGTCAAAGTTGCACCACCCCTGCTCTAGATGCTGCTATCAACAAGCTAGATCTATTTAGCATACCTATTTGATCTAGATCTATTTAGCATACCTATTTGATCTAGATCTATTTAGCATACCTATTTGCCATAGAGAGCCAGCTGTGAATGGTGACAATGCGTCTGTCCTGGTCTCTCTTCTCAGGGGAGAAAAGGACCAGGGTAACACTTTTAGTTTAAAGTAGAGCTGGGACTCGATTAAAAAAAATTATCTAATTAATCAGAGGCTTTGCGATTAATTCATCTAGATTAATCGCATTTTAATCGCATATCAATATTCAACCCGAGAAACCTTTTTCTTAAATGTTTTTTGGTATCCCAGTGAATCAATGAATAGTGACTACAGGATACCACTCATTTTCAACATTTTACTGTCATTAATATACCTGTTGTGGAAATAATAATAAAAAGTCACCCCATTCTGTGTTGCCTAGAACTGGAGGTCTGAAAAGAAATTAGTAACAGTAACAAGTACATCTCAGTGACATCACAAAGCTGTACTTACTTCATATTGTTACTGTTTTTTGTCAGACCTCCAGTTCTAGGCATTTAGGCAACACAAAATGGGGTGACTTTTTATTATTTCCAGTTTTCAGTACTATAGAAAAGCCCCCAGTGAGAAACGTTCCACGGTGAAAAAAAAGGTGCGATTAATTTATCTGTATAAATCGCGATTAATTTTTCTGTAGTTAATTAATCTAAATTAATCGCAATTAGTTCCGGCCCTAGTTTAAAGCAATTATTAATGAAATGTGGTTCCATATACCACATAATCCTCCACCATCTGATGACATTTAGCCTCTCAGACCCATCTGATGACATTTAGCCTCTCAGACCCATCTGAGCCACGGACCACCATCTGATGACATTTAGCCTCTCAGACCCATCTGAGCCACGGACCACCATCTGATGACATTTAGCCTCTCAGACCCATCTGAGCCACGGACCACCATCTGATGACATTTAGCCTCTCAGACCCATCTGAGCCACGGACCACCATCTGATGACATTTAGCCTCTCAGACCCATCTGAGCCACGGACCACCATCTGATGACATTTAGCCTCTCAGACCCATCTGAGCCACGGACCACCATCTGATGACATTTAGCCTCTCAGACCCATCTGAGCCACGGAACCACCATTTGACCCTCATAAACCCTCATGTTGGAGTAAGGTAGCAGAGTAGTGTTGTGTGTAAGACTGAGTGAATCTTTATTCATTCTCTGGACAATTAGCATATGGGCTGAGGCAGGGGTCTTCAGCAGGGGGTCCGGGGCCCCTAGGGGTCCTCAGAGGGACCAGGGGTCAAATAATATATTGTTTATCGAGCCCCACCCCCATCTTGGTGAGAGTGACTTTCGTCCCAGTCCACATTGTTTATGGTTTGTGTTTCTAGTCCACATTGTTTATGGTTTGTGTTTCTAGTCCACATTGTTTATGGTTTGTGTTTCTAGTCCATTGTTTATGGTTTGTGTTTCTAGTCCAGTGCTCATGGTCTGTGTTCCTCTTCCTGACTCTTCCAGGGGAAACACCACAGATGTTCTTCCCACTTTGAGAGGAGGGATGAAGACCCTCTGATGACCCCGATGTCATCTCCTCTATGAAGGTAAAATGTCTCTTTGATTTCATCTGGATGTCAATTCACCAGCCTGAGCCTAATATCACAAACTAGTATCAGTGTTTCACTGCTACTGTATTACGCTGTACATTATGACCGTATGAATATATAGTACCAGTACGACACCCTGGGGGTGAGAAGCGGCCTCGCCCTGGAGGGAGATTTCGCGTCCACGCACGGGCCGCTTAAACAGAATGTTCCTCCACCTTAGAGTAGCTAGTCAGACCCCCAACCTGGCAACTATTAGTCTGACTATAGAGTAGCTAGTCAGACACCCAACCTGGCAACTATTAGTCTGACTATAGACCGATTCCGTACCGGTTTCATGGTCGCAGCCTACGTATTTCCTGTAGGCGGACTCGACGTAGCTGCGGGGGTAAAACCCTCACCAGGCGCACCTCTTCCACTACAGTGAACGGCAGAGTGACTGATGTTAGTTTGCCTCAAACTTTACTCCTTTACCTGCTTTTTTACTAACACTAACATTACAAAGATGCCCAGAACATCGAGATGAACCTGTGTAGTTTATGGCTGCTCCAACAGTAGTGGCAACATAACAAATAAAATAAAACGGAATGTCTAATATCCACCGCGATGGCTGAGACCAGAGCCATTGAGTAATGGTTGAGACAAAGCAGTGAAGAATCCTGCAAGATACATAATTTCAGTCTTACCCAATACCCAATCTTTCTGTTTTATGAACACAAGGCTGCTGTATTTTATACCTCATACTAAGCATTTAAAGTATGAGGTATAAAGTACAGCAGCCTTGTGTTAATAAAACAGAAATATTTGGTATTGGGTAAGACTGGCGTTATGTATCTTTCACTGCTTTGTCTCAACCATTACTCAATGGCTCTGGTCTCCGCCATCGCGGTGGATATTAGACATTCCGTTTTTATTTTATTTGTTATGTTGCCACTACTGTTGGAGCAGCCATAAACTACAAAGGTTCATCTCGATGTTCTGGCCATCTTTGTAATGTTAGTGTTAGTAAAAAATCAGGTAAAGGAGTAAAGTTTGAGGCAAACTAACATCAGTCACTCTGCCGTTCACTGTAGTGGAAGAGGTGCGCCTGGTGAGGGTTTTGCTCCCGCAGCTATGTCGAGTCCGCCTACAGGAAACACGTAGGCTGCGACCATGAAACCGGTACGGAATCGGTCTATAGAGTAGCTAGTCAGACCCCCAACCTGGCAACTATTAGTCTGACTATAGAGTAGCTAGTCAGACCCCCAACCTGGCAACTATTAGTCTGACTATAGAGTAGCTAGCCAGACCCCCAACCTGAGGGAGGGGAAGAGAGATAGAGAGAGAGAGAGGGGGGGGGGTAGAGAGAGAGAGGGTAGAGAGAGCATCAGTTGTAATGAGGAAGTGTTGTAATGAAGGGGTGTGTTTTGGAGTAACGGTCTTTTCAGAGAGAGAGAGAGAGAGAGAGAGAGAGAGAGAGAGAGAGAGAGAGAGAGAGCATCTGTTTCCTCATAGCACTAGAACACAGCAGAGAGAGACAGAGACAGAGACAGAGAGAGAACACAGCAGAGAGGGAGAGAGAGAACACAGCAGAGAGAGAGAGAGAGAACACAGCAGAGCGAAGACACAGCCCTGAGAGACACCTGGAAAACACACAGCAACATGGAGGTGAGACACTGTCTGTCTGTCTGTCTGTCTGTCTGTCTGTCTGTCCTGACCTCTACGACAGGGGTTTTCAACTGTTTGTGAACCAGGGACCACCACCCTGACTTAGAATCAACCTGGGGACCACTGTTGTGTTGGGTGGGGATATGGGCTAAGGGCTAAGATGAATGCTTTTGTAACACTTGCTACTGTATGCCTCCCATGTGTATACTGTACATTCCACTGTTTCTCAACCAATTGTCCACTAAGTATAATGTCCTGATAATAATGACTCAACCAGACAGTCCGCTGCACTTCCCCCTCTAGAGATGATAACTGCCTTTTTCTGTTGAATTTCTTCACCTCCAATTTGTCAGTGAATGACTGCAGTCTACGACATTACAGGCCAATGCAAATGCTCAACTTATGTCATTTAGAATATAGCATTTTATGTAGACATACAGCACAATATAGTTTCATTATATAGATATTCTACTGTTAGGTGTGTGTGTGTGTGTGTGTGTGTGTGTGTGTGTGTGTGTGTGTGTGTGTGTGTGTGTGTGTGTGTGTGTGTGCGCTCACGTGTGTGTGTGTGTGTGTGTGTGTGTGTGTGTGTGTGTGTGTGTGTGTGTGTGTGTGTGTGGTACTTCCTGTCATGGTGCAACATTGACAGTCAGTGACGTAAAGAGTTCTACATGGTGTGTGTGTGTGTGTGTGTGTGTGTGTGTGTGTGTGTGTGTGTGTGTGTGTGTGTGTGTGTGTGTGTGTGTGTGTGTGTGTGTGTGTGTGTGTGTGTGTGTGTGTGTGTGTGTGTGTGTGTGTGTGTGTGTGTGTGTGTGTGTGTGTGTGTGTGTGTTAGGGCATTCATTTCTAGTTGCCTAGTTGTTTAACTAAACCTATTATGTGTACCCCCCCCTTTCTTTAAACTATGTACATTGGTGACTATAACTGTAATCTACCTGATCTTTATACTTTATACTTTATTACTATAACTGTAATCTACCTGATCTTTAGGCCTATAAAATCAGAAAGAAAATAATACATCTTATCAACTAGTACCAACAAGGTCCACTAGTGGACCCATTCTGACCTGAGATCAGATTCATACGAGGTTTCCACTGGACACACACTGGTCTGATTAACCCATTCTGACCTGAGATCAGATTCATACGAGGTTTCCACTGGACACACACTGGTCTGATTAACACCATTCTGACCTGAGATCAGATTCTAAAAATGTCAGTCGTTCTTTCGATTTTTCAAAAATAGCAGACCTACAAGCTCATAGCGCGCCACTGAGTGGCGCGCTATGAGCTTGTAGGTCTGCTATTTTTCAATAGCTAAAGCATGACATGATGCTAACACCAAAATGGGTTCCCGTTCAATTTACAATTACAATTTAGGCATTTAGCAGACGCTCTTAATCCAGAGCGACTTACATTAAGCAAGAACAAAAAAGCATGGGAATACATCACATAATTTTTTTTATCAAGAAACATGCGTAAGCTAAGAAAGTAACAGTGGAATATCTATATAATGAAGCTATACATATAAACTATACATCTATACTACTATGCTATACATATGTACTATGATGTGCTATGACTATATACAATGCAATTATAGTGCTGTCTACATAGCATGCTATAAGTCTGTATCAAATGCTATCTAAGTCTACAGAAATGCTATCTAAGGGGGTAGGGTAAGTGCTATGGGCCTTTTGGTGTCAGCATCATGTTATGCTTTAGCTATTGAAAAATAGCAGATCTACAAGCTCATAACGCGCCACCGAGTGGCGCGCTACGAGCTTGTAGGTCTGCTATTGTTTTGAAAAATCGAAGAATGACTGACATATCTGTATCAAATGCTATCTAAGTCTACATAAAGTGCTATCTAAGGGGGTGGGGTAAGTGCTATGGGCCATGATGGAGTCTGAAAAGGTGGGTTTTCAGACTACGGCGGAAGATTGGGAGTGATGCTGCAGTTCTGACTGCAATGGGAAGTGCATTCCACAGTTTTGGAGCCAGAAGGGAGAAGAGTTTGGGACGTGTGGAGCGTTGTTGTCCCGGCGTTTTTAGTGAGGGTACTTCCAGTTTCCCTGCGTTGGCTGATCTGAGTGCGCGGGAGGGTTTGTAGGGTTCGATCATACTTGTAAGATATGGGGGAGCCATACCTTTGGTTGCTTTGAATGCCAGCATCAGAGTTTTGTATTCTGTGCGCGCAGCGACCGGGAGCCAGTGGAGGGAGCGGAGCAGGGGGGAGACATGTGAGAATTTTGGCTGGTTGAAGACCAAGCGAGCTGCGGCATTTTGGATCAGCTGGAGAGGCTTAAGTGCACATGCTGGTAGGCCAGTAAGGAGGGAGTTACAATAGTCGAGTTTTGACAAGACTGTTGTCTGGATTAGGAGCTGGGCTGATTCCTGGGTGAGGAACGGTCTAATTCGTCGTATGTTATAGAGTGTGAACCTACAGGATCGAGTGACAGCTGTGATGTGAGCTTTGTATGTAGAATGGGTGCATTTCGTTATATTTCACAGCATGTAGAATGGGTGCATTTCATTATATTTCACAGTATGTAGAATGGGTGCATTTCATTATATTTCACAGTATGTAGAATGGGTGCATTTCATTATATTTCACAGTATGTAGAATGGGTGCATTTCATTATATTTCACAGTATGTAGAATGGGTGCATTTCATTATATTTCACAGTATGTAGAATGGGT
The DNA here is from genome assembly GCF_964188405.1 of Protomyctophum parallelum. Lineage (NCBI taxonomy): Eukaryota > Metazoa > Chordata > Actinopteri > Myctophiformes > Myctophidae > Protomyctophum > Protomyctophum parallelum. The sequence continues at coordinate 2,667,238 of NC_139698.1, read as the reverse complement.
GCATTTCATTATATTTCACAGTATGTAGAATGGGTGCATTTCATTATATTTCACAGTATGTAGAATGGGTGCATTTCATTATATTTCACAGTATGTAGAATGGGTACATTTCATTATATTTCACAGTACAATTTACAATTTACAATTTATGCATTTAGCAGACGCTCTTAATCCAGAGCGACTTACATTAAGCAAGAACAAAAGCATGGGAATACATCACATAAAAACATTTATCAAGAAACATGCGTAAGCTAAGAAAGTAACAGTGGAATATCTATATAATGAAGCTATACATATAAACTATACATCTATACTACTATGCTATACATATGTACTATGACGTGCTATGACCAGGGGCGTCTGGGAGAAATGCGAGGCCTAGTGCGAGATTTCTGTGCGAGGCCCTGCGCGCGCAGCAAAAGTAATACTTACTTTTGCCTTCACTTTTCTACAAATATCAAGCCAGGTTCTCATCTCCAATGAGTAATAAATTGACATGCACTGCCCAGTTTAGCAGCCTTACAGTGTGAATGCAGAGATTGTGGTCCACATTATGTTATTTTATTTGTTGTAAGGAAGCTATAAAAAAATAAAGAGGCTTACTGTGAAGAAAAAATATATATACTGCACGTTTAACACTGTTAGTTTATACATGTTTGATCATTATTATAAATAATGAAGCCTTAACATGACATAAGTTTGTATATGCTTGTTTATTATACAACATCATTCACATGCAGCAATAATCAGCCATTGACATTCCACACAAAAAAGAAGATAATTATGTGAGGATTTTCCTCCTCACTTTCCTTGCCGCGAATTCTGAAATAATGTCTTCATATTTTAATTTAGCGACAACGTCCTGCTCTATTGCTACAATGGAAAGTCCACACAGGCGCTCCTGGGACATTGTGGTGCGCAAATAGTTCTTTATTAGTTTTAACTTGCTGAAACTGCGCTCCCCAGATGCCACTGTGACAGGGGTTGTTAACAAGATGCGAAGGGCAACTTCGCAGTTAGGGAATGTCTCGTTCCTTTTTTTTAGAAACTGCAGCGTTTCCAACGCAGTCGTGGCTTCATTGGGCACGGTTTGGCACAATACGCGCAGTTCAGTGAACATGTCATCTCCGTTTATGTCCGTAGACGTTCCATCTGTCAGAGACGTGCTCAAAGCTTTACACTTTTCCATCAGTTCAGTTTCATCTATTCCACGAAGTTTGGATAGGTTCAAAAGAAATCCAAATGTTTCCTCGAATTGTTGCAATTGCTTAAACCTGGAGCTTAGTGCTGAGAGCGCCTGGTCCACTATTTTAATGAAATAGTCCGTTTCGAATAGGCGCTCTGCAGATAGTGGGATACCAAGCGCGTCTCTTTTTCGCGCACGTGTCTCCCTGAAAACTGCCTCAATATTCATCTCTGCAGCAATCTCTTTTGCTGTTACGTTTGCAGACGTAAATCCAGTTGCTTTGTATTTCGTCATGAATTGAATCAGTCCCTTAATATCAGACAAAGCCACATCCAGCTGCATATCCTTAGACTGCATATTCTTACTCACAGTGTTTACAGCAAACAACATGTCATACCAAATAATCATGCCAAGAATGAATTCAAAACTCTCCAGCTCATAGTTGGCCAGCGACTTGGCCTCACTGTTAATTTTAGGATCAGTAGTGGTCTCTGCCACTTCAAGCAAGGCAGCCTTAATGTCTTTAAGTTGGTACTGTATTGCTGCACGCTCTCAACCCGATTGTTTCGCATAACTTTTTAATCCTCTTCAGTGCTTGCATCTTCGTCCTGTAAGGTACGGTACGGTAATTTTATTAATAGCCTGAAGCTTCTTTCAAAACAATTGCTAAGTAAGGTGCTCTAAAACATTATAGAAAAAACATCACCTCATTTTCATGCCTGCTCGTATTTGCCGTCACCTATAAGTTAAAAGATAAGTTCATTCATGAAGCGCCTTTCAGATAAAATATAAATATTGGTGCTGTACATAAAATGATAGAATAAAAGAAGGGCATTAGGCCACTACTGGCTACCTGAGAGGGGGCGGCCTCCTCTTCCTCATTTTCACTGCTGCTCGTGGTTCTGAGCGGGCGGCCGGGCCTGGGCTGTGGGCACCGTGGGCAGCTCTGCTCCTGCTGCTGCCGGCGGCGGAGCTGCTGCTACCTTCCCCTGCCTCCTCATTCCCGGTTGTCTACCTTCCCCTGCCTCGTCATTCCCGGTTGTCTACCTTCCCCTGCCTCGTCATTCCCGGTTGTCTACCTTCCCCTGCCTCGTCATTCCCGGTTGTCTACCTTCCCCTGCCTCGTCATTCCCGGTTGTCTCTACACGAGGCCCCGCGGCTGGTTGGGGCTCGTCGGATCGGTGATTTTCGTAATGAATATGTCAAATGAACCTCTTAGCGTGGCATTGAATGCTTCCTTTTTCTTTGCTTTTTTCTCTTTTTCGGATCCTGAGGCAAATCTCCTCCATTTATCGCGTTGTCTCGACATTATTTGTGTGTTACCTGTTTCAAAATTCCCTCCAAACTAGCACACCGCATTGCCGCAATGAACCATGGTACCACCTGACATTGTTTACAGCACGTTTGATTGATCACGCATTCACGCAGACGGAGCGGCTGAGCCTATAGGAAGAGTATAGAATAGAGGAGCCTGGGGCTGGGAGGGAGGCACTCAAATCTGTCATGTGAAATATCTGAGATGGAAAGTGTTTATTTTTATTTATAAAAATCAAAAAAAATCAAAACGCTGCCTATAGCACTAGGCCTCGCATGCGCGAGGCCTAGTGCGACGGCACCAGTCGATCTACCCTAAAAGCGGCCCTGGCTATGACTATATACAATGCAATTATAGTGCTGTCTACATAACATGCTATAAGTCTGTGTCAGATGCTATCTAAGTCTACAGAAATGCTATCTAAGGGGGTGGGATAAGTGCTATGGGCCATGATGATGGGCCTCCTCTATGAAGGTAAAATGTCTCTTTGATTTCATCTGGATGTCAATTCACCATCCTGAGCCTAATAACACAAACTAGTATCAGTGTTTCACTGCTACTGTATTACGCTGTACATTATGACCGTATGAATATATAGTACCAGTACGACACCCTGGGGGTGAGAAGCGGCCTCGCCCTGGAGGGCGATTTCGCGTCCACGCACGGGCCGCTTAAACAGAATGTTCCTCCACCTTAGAGTAGCTAGTCAGACACCCAACCTGGCAACTATTAGTCTGACTATAGAGTAGCTAGCCAGACCCCCAACCTGAGGGAGGGGAAGAGAGATAGAGAGAGAGAGGGGGGGGGGGGGTAGAGAGAGAGAGGGTAGAGAGAGCATCAGTTGTAATGAGGAAGTGTTGTAATGAAGGGGTGTGTTTTGGAGTAACGGTCTTTTCAGAGAGAGAGAGAGAGAGAGAGAGAGAGAGAGAGAGAGAGAGAGAGAGAGAGAGAGAGAGAGAGAGAGAGAGAGAGAGAGCATCTGTTTCCTCATAGCACTAGAACACAGCAGAGAGAGAGAGAGACAGAGACAGAGACAGAGAGAGAACACAGCAGAGAGGGAGAGAGAGAACACAGCAGAGCGAAGACACAGCCCTGAGAGACACCTGGAAAACACACAGCAACATGGAGGTGAGACACTGTCTGTCTGTCTGTCTGTCTGTCTGTCCTGACCTCTACGACAGGGGTTTTCAACTGAGTGTGAACCAGGGACCACCACCCTGACTTAGAATCAACCTGGGGACCACTGTTGTGTTGGGTGGGGATATGGGCTAAGGGCTAAGATCAATGCTTTTGTAACACTTGCTACTGTATGCCTCCCATGTGTATACTGTACATTCCACTGTTTCTCAACCAATTGTCCACTAAGTATAATGTCCTGATAATAATGAGTCAACCAGACAGTCCGCTGCACTTCCCCCTCTAGAGATGATAACTCCCTTTTTCTGTTGAATTTCTTCACCTCCAATTTGTCAGTGAATGACTGCAGTCTACGACATTACAGGCCAATGCAAATGCTCAACTTATGTCATTTAGAATATAGCATTTTATGTAGACATACAGCACAATATAGTTTCATTATATAGATATTCTACTGTTAGGTTCGTGTGTGTGTGTGTGGTACTTCCTATAAGTGTCATGTGGTGCAACATTTACAGTCAGTGACGTAAAGAGTTCTACATGGTGTGTGTGTGCTCACGTGTGTGTGTGTGTGTGTGTGTGTGTGTGTGTGTGTGTGTGTGTGTGTGTGTGTGTGTGTGTGTGTGTGTGTGTGTGTGTGTGTGTGTGTGTGTGTGTGTGTGTGTGTGTGTGTGTGTGTGTGGTGCAACATTGACAGTCAGTGACGTAAAGAGTTCTACATGGTGTGTGTGCGCGTGCGTGTGTGTGTGTTAGGGCATTCATTTCTAGTCATTTTTAGGCCTACTAGTTGTTTAACTATACCTATATGTGTAACCCCCCCCCTTTTCTTTAAACTATGTACATTGGGACTATAACTGTAATCTACCTGATCTTTAGGCCTATAAAATCAGAAAGAAAATACTATAAACTATAATTATATTACAAAATAATACTATAATAAAAAAAACTAGTATACCAACAAGGTCGACTAGTGGACCCATTCTGACCTGAGATCAGATTCATACGAGGTTTCCACTGGACACACACTGGTCTGATTAACCCATTCTGACCTGAGATCAGATTCATACGAGGTTTCCACTGGACACACACTGGTCTGATTAACCCATTCTGACCTGCAGAGATTAGATTCATACGAGGTTTCCACTGGACACACACTGGTCTGATTAACCCATTCTGACCTGAGATCAGCTTCTAAAAATGTCAGTCGTTCTTTTGATTTTTCAAAAATAGCAGATCTACAAGCTCGTAGCGCGCCACCGAGTGGCGCGCTACGAGCTTGTAGATCTGCTATTTTTCAATAGCTAAAGCATAACATGATGCTGTGTGTGCGTGTGCATGTGCGCATGTGTGCGTGCCGGGAATTAAACCTCTTCTGTACAAAAACTGTTATCAGGAAGTGTCCAAAATAACATTTTTTTTCTCGTGGATTCAAATGTAGCTTTTGTACCTTTCACTTGAGTAAAAATTTAATTCCCGGACTTTTACAAGTGCTCAGAGGCTACATGTCAACTTCTACTTGCCCAAAGGTCATTCCCACTCGCCCTAAAAGTGCACTATGTGTGTGGCTGGCTGACTGGCTGGGTCTGAGCACTATGTGTGTGGCTGACTGGCTGGCTGGCTGGCTGGGTCTGAGCACTATGTGTGTGGCTGGCTGGCTGGCTGGGTCTGAGCACTATGTGTGTGGCTGGCTGGCTGGCTGGGTCTGAGCACTATGTGTGTGGCTGGCTGGCTGGCTGGGTCTGAGCACTATGTGTGTGGCTGGCTGGCTGGCTGGGTCTGAGCACTATGTGTGTGGCTGGCTGGCTGGCTGGGTCTGAGCACTATGTGTGTGGCTGGCTGGGTCTGAGCACTATAGGTGAATCCCAATTCAGGGTGTTCACCCTACTAGGTGCGGTACTAGGTAGGATAGGGTAGAGCACTGCACTGGCACTACCCTTTGTAGGTTGCATTAGGGCACTACCCTGTGGAGGTTGCATTAGGGCACTACCCTGTGTAGGTGGCATTAGGGCACTACCCTGTGTAGGTGGCATTAGGGCACTACCCTGTGTAGGTGGCATTAGGGCACTACCCTGTGTAGGTGGCATTAGGGCACTACCCTGTGTAGGTGGCATTAGGGCACTACCCTGTGGAGGTTGCATTAGGGCACACGGAGAGGACTGTCTGTGGATTGGGACGACGTTCACTCTTAGCTGAGCTGGGCGGAGCCGAGTGGAGCTGGGTTCTCGACTGGCGGCCATTGCTGTTTACACCGACTGACTGCAGTGTTGTTAAAAGTTGTTAAAACTACTTTTTTAGCCCACGGAATTTACTTTCAAGTAATTTTTGGGGAGTATTTAGTTGTTTAAACTTCATGTATGTGGTCAATTAATCATAAAAGGGCCTATTTAAAAATATCCCACAACGGCGTCGGACAATTCAGAGAACCGTAGGTTTGATTGATTTGATTGATTGAAATATTTATTAACAGTTTGCAGAATTTACAGTACATTTCAAGCACAAAACTCAATACAAAGACTGTTAACTGTGAGTGGACGACCCAATTAAGCATTACACTTGTTTACAACAGGGTCCACCTTGTTCAATTCATCAAAACATTTAGAGACATACAAATAGACATTTCTATGTAGCTAAAGAACAGAACAGGAATTCATCATAAAGGAAGCAAAAAGGGAAAAGATACATATACAGTGAGGGGAAAGGGGTGGGGGGGGTCAGATCTTACAGAGGCCAGTTTCGAATTGCAGCCATCCGTAGGTGCCCTTTGAGAGCGGTTTTGAAGGAGTCAAGGTCTGGCTTTGGGGGCTGCCAGCGGGGAGATGTGCCTGTTTTTACCTCTCCTTTGTCGGCGTTGGGCCGGGGCGATTGCCCCCCGTTTCTCCTGCAGGGTGACATGGTGCCCGTGTGTGATGTGGGTCTGTTTGTTGTGGATGTTTCTCCTGTGGGGTGACGTGGTGCCCGTGTGTGATGTGGGTCTGTTTGTTGTGGATGTTTCTCCTGTGAGGTGACATGGTGCCCGTGTGTGATGTGGCTCTGTTTGTTGTGGATGTTTCTCCTGTGGGGTGACATGGTGCCCGTGTGTGATGTGGGTCTGTTTGTTGTGGATGTTTCTCCTGTGGGGTGACGTGGTGCCCGTGTGTGATGTGGGTCTGTTTGTTGTGGATGTTTCTCCTGTGGGGTGACATGGTGCCCGTGTGTGATGTGGGTCTGTTTGTTGTGGATGTTTCTCCTGTGGGGTGACGTGGTGCCCGTGTGTGATGTGGGTCTGTTTGTTGTGGATGTTTCTCCTGTGGGGTGACATGGTGCCCGTGTGTGATGTGGGTCTGTTTGTTGTGGATGTTTCTCCTGTGGGGTGACATGGTGCCCGTGTGTGATGTGGGTCTGTTTGTTGTGGATGTTTCTCCTGTGGGGTGACGTGGTGCCCGTGTGTCATGTGGGTCTGTTTGTTGTGGATGTTTCTCCTGTGGGGTGACGTGGTGCCCGTGTGTGATGTGGGTCTGTTTGTTGTGGATGTTTCTCCTGTGAGGTGACGTGGTGCCCGTGTGTGATGTGGGTCTGTTTGTTGTGGATGTTTCTCCTGTGAGGTGACATGGTGCCCGTGTGTGATGTGGGTCTGTTTGTTGTGGATGTTTCTCCTGTGGGGTGACGTGGTGCCCGTGTGTGATGTGGGTCTGTTTGTTGTGGATGTTTCTCCTGTGGGGTGACGTGGTGCCCGTGTGTCATGTGGGTCTGTTTGTTGTGGATGTTTCTCCTGTGGGGTGACGTGGTGCCCGTGTGTGATGTGGGTCTGTTTGTTGTGGATGTTTCTCCTGTGAGGTGACGTGGTGCCCGTGTGTGATGTGGGTCTGTTTGTTGTGGATGTTTCTCCTGTGAGGTGACATGGTGCCCGTGTGTGATGTGGGTCTGTTTGTTGTGGATGTTTCTCCTGTGGGGTGACATGGTGCCCGTGTGTGATGTGGGTCTGTTTGTTGTGGATGTTTCTCCTGTGGGGTGACGTGGTGCCCGTGTGTGATGTGGGTCTGTTTGTTGTGGATGTTTCTCCTGTGGGGTGACATGGTGCCCGTGTGTGATGTGGGTCTGTTTGTTGTGGATGTTTCTCCTGTGGGGTGACATGGTGCCCGTGTGTGATGTGGGTCTGTTTGTTGTGGATGTTTCTCCTGTGGGGTGACATGGTGCCCGTGTGTGATGTGGGTCTGTTTGTTGTGGATGTTTCTCCTGTGGGGTGACATGGTGCCCGTGTGTGATGTGGGTCTGTTTGTTGTGGATGTTTCTCCTGTGGGGTGACGTGGTGCCCGTGTGTGATGTGGGTCTGTTTGTTGTGGATGTTTCTCCTGTGGGGCGACGTGGTGCCCGTGTGTGATGTGGGTCTGTTGTGGATGTTTCTCCTGTGGGGTGACATGGTGCCCGTGTGTGATGTGGGTCTGTTTGTTGTGGATGTTTCTCCTGCGGGGTGACGTGGTGCCCGTGTGTGATGTGGGTCTGTTTGTTGTGGATGTTTCTCCTGTGGGGTGACGTGGTGCCCGTGTGTGATGTGGGTCTGTTTGTTGTGGATGTTTCTCCTGTGAGGTGACATGGTGCCTGTGTGTGATGTGGGTCTGTTTGTTGTGGATGTTTCTCCTGTGAGGTGACGTGGTGCCCGTGTGTGATGTGGGTCTGTTTGTTGTGGATGTTTGCAGCCTGCATGCGGTTCGTTTCCAGTTGTTTTGTTTCCCCGGGTGTCGGGTGCAGTGTAAATAAAAGCTATTCTATAAAAAGTCTATTATTGTTATTATTACTACGTCGAATCTGATTTGGCTTGAGTCCTGACTCGTTGCAAAGAGTTTCTGAAAGGAAGGATATACCAAACTGCATATAGCCTGCCATACACTTCATAATGATAAATGTTTTTACATTTGGACAGAATACAGACTATCGTCGCATCTGCTGTTTGATTTGTATTAGCAGGCACCGATCAATCACTGATCATATAGGCTAAGTTTATTGCTATAATGTCATTTAATATAGGTCTACTTTTACATTTAAACAACCACATATAGGCCTATAGCCTATACCTACTGTAAAGTGAGTAGGCTATAAACTGTTAATTCAACTGAGAGAAATTAATTAATCAGAATGATACTCTTAATCAGTTAATTACATTTGCATTTACATGAATGAAAAGGTTAAACCAGGCCAACTCTCAGCTCCAAATGGATAGGCTACATTTATCACAATATTATTTTACTGTGTAATCTAACACAAATCTTACAAATGCTGTCACTCAGTTATTTAATTTAGGCAGAAAATATATCACTGAATAGTGTATGCAATTAATGCATTCAAAAGAGCTGAATAAATGTTTTATGGACCCATAATAGTGATTATTATTTAATAATAATAATACAACTTTATTTGTATAGCAGCTTTCATGACATGAAATGCAGCTCAAAGTGCTTTACAGAGCAATGGAGCATTAAAAAACAAGCAGTAATGCAATGCAATACAGTGAGGACATGAATAACAAAAAATAAAAGATCAATTAAAAGCAATGTTGTAGAAGTGGGTCTTGAGCTGAGCTTTAAAAATGTCTACAGAGGCTGCCTGACGAAGGTACAGTGGGAGCTTGTTAAACTACAGAGGCTGCCTGACGAAGGTACAGTGGGAGTTTGTTAAACTACAGAGGCTGCCTGTCGAAGGTACAGTGGGAGCTTGTTAAACTACAGAGGCTGCCTGTCGAAGGTACAGTGGGAGTTTGTTAAACTACAGAGGCTGCCTGTCGAAGGTACAGTGGGAGCTTGTTCCATGCCGTCGGCCCGTAGAAGCAAAAAGCTGCTTCCCCGTATTTTTTAGTTGCCATTTCTTTAGGCAAAGCGAGCAGGCCAGCAGTGGAAGACCTTAGCGGGCGGTTCGGGACATATTTAGGCAGGCAGTCATGTAGGTAGGAAGGTGCGAGACCATTGAGAGCTTTATACACAAGTAAAATAATTTTAAAATCAATCCTAAAAACAACCGGAAGCCAGTGCAGTGAAGCCAAAACTGGAGTAATATGTTCTCTCATCTTAGTTCTAGTTAAAACTCTGGCTGCTGCATTTTGTAAACTTGTAATCTGTCAGTTGTTTTCTTTGGCAGTCCTGAAAAAAGTGCATTGCAGTGTAAATCAAGCCGAGAAAAAACAAAGGCGTGGATTAGCGTTTTTGCATCGTCCAAAGACAAATAGGCTCTGATTCGTGCAATATTTCTAAGGTGAAAAAAGGCAATCTTGGTAACATGATTAATGTGTTTGTGTGTGATTAATTTAAGTTGTTTTGCCATACCCATTTATTTTGCCATAAATCAGATAGCTTTAAGGTATGGCCATGACAGCAATGGTAGGAAAAAAAGATATATAATATTAATCATATTCGGATATTCGGTTTTCGGGGGGCCAACTGTTTCCTATATTCGGTATTCACTGCAGTTTCGGCCAATAATTTCCCTTTCGGTGCATCCCTAGTTGTATGACTGTATGTATGAGTATGTAAATAGTTCAATTCAACTTTGTAAATACAACATTTATTTATTGTTATTTTGTCTTCAGTATAAAAATGAATGAACATTGAACAAGGATACCGTATCTCAGACTCAATCATGTAAAAAATAACGTCAAAATCAAGTAATTCCAGTAGAAAATGAACACAAATAAATACATAAAAAGTACATTCATTGAACATTGCACATTGGGCCCTGGTGTTCCTGACCCTGCTCCAGACCCCAGTGCAGCTGTACCACTATGGTCTGGTATGGCCTCGGCTAGGCCTGGTGGTGCTGTAGGCCTGGTGGTGCTGTAGGCCTGGTGGTGCTGTAGGCCTGGTGGTGCTGTAGGCCAGCAGTCCGGCTCCGCTCCAGAGACTTCCAGACATGGCAGTCTCACGTGATGGTGCTGCTGTAGGCCCGCCGCTGCAGGCCACCTCCTCACCCGTCTTTGGATACATGCACTCCTAAGGCAGTGGAGAATGAAGGTTTCAGAACCACTGGCTTAACAGGTTATTTGTATGGCAGTAGTGCTACAACTCAGAATTCCCTTATTGTTAAAAAAAAGAAAGATGGCTTTTGTGCTTGGGTAATAATTATGTTCTGTTGTGGTCCAATGATGACTTTACAACAGGTTGCCATGTCATAAACATTAGAACTTGAAGTCAATACACCACATTAACACAATAGAGACAATACATAATTTAACACAGATGAAACCATAAGAAGGTTAAAGTATTAAGTGCATTATACTATACATGGAATAAAGCTAAATAGAATCTCAATGTAATGATGTTTTAGGCAGACCAGCTGAAGAAATCATGGCATTTCTGAGACTGTTCGTGTTTCTGGAATATGCTTCTAAACTTGTATTCTATTGCTAGTTTGATCACTTTCACCTTAAAATAACATGAATTAATAAATGACTGAAAATAGCCAATCTACAAGCTCACAAGTCACAACATGTCGCACTGCAACGTGTTGTGAGCTTGTATATCTTCTATTTTTGGTGTGGACTTTTCTAGTCCTCTATAGCAGTAGTTCTCAAACATTTGACTGAGTGTACCCCTCTAAATAACTTTCATTCACGGCACGTCTGAATTACAATTGGTGTCTTACACAGACAGACAGACAGACAGACAGACACACATACACACAACGCATGTTTAGTTTAAGCACAACGTCGGTGGATTTTTTTTTCTTTGCAAGGAATCGGGACTCAGGTTGAATCAGATTCGACCATAGACTCGACGTGATAATAATAATAATAATAACAATAATATAGTGGCTGTTATTTGTGGTGCACTTGACATTTGGGGGGGTGGAACGGTTGGGGGCGAGTTGCATGTGGGCTGTGGGTGTCCACAGTGGATTCATGTCATGCACGTGGATCGTTTCGTTCCGTGGGAGGGACGGGGGGAATCGCTTCGGCCTGTGCCGACCGGGGAGAGGTGGAGGCGGGTGCATCTCCTTGCTGGCAGCCCCCGGGGCGAGACCTGTGGCTCTCTGGATTCTCCGACATCGTTGTGGGATATTTTTGAATGGGCTGTTTTGTGATTGAATGACCGCATGTATGAAGTTTAAACAACTGAATACTCCGCTAAAATAACTTGAAAGTAAGTAATTAAGTTATTTAACTTACTTTCTTCCGACATCTTTCTTTTCCTCTTGTTGCTGTCCTCTGCTCTGCTGCGGGCTGGTGGGGAAGGGGTAGAAATGCCGAGAGCCTGCATGCGCAGTACGGCTGCGCCGTGGCGATGTACACTGCACCGGGAGGGTACATCCCCACTGGCCTTTGGAAGCGGGCTCGGGCGGGGGAAAATAGTGCGTGGCCTAGTGCAGTGTCAACAGGACACTTTTGCACTCTGTGGAATGGGAAGCACTCCCGGCGCGGCGCTGTGACGTCATATACCACGAAATACGCACTTCTCAGTCATAGAGTTACATATCTATAGAGAAGACACCCGAGTTCTCCTTCCATCCACTTGCATTAAGTTGCTCAAAAGCGCATGAGGCGGATTCACTCCTCCTTCCTGGTAGGAACAGAGTGCATTCTGGGACGGATTGCAATGGTGAGTGGCCCCAAACACATGAACGCGCTGCCGCTGAACGCGCACGAGCGTCGTCCGTCGTGAACGTGTACAATGTTAGTCAACGGACAGCGCGTTCATGTGTTTGGGGCCAGGCTGCAATACCTTCATTCGGCCACTATGTCCATTTCGCCTCAAGATTTCCTCTGGGTGCCTTCTCTATTCATATATATACTCTAAGTTCTCAGTGTCTACACTCTCAATTGAGATTCACCTAACGTGTGTGGCTGGCTGGCTGGGTCTGAGCACTGTGTGTGTGGCTGGCTGGGTCTGAGCATACATAGATACCGTAAATCCTCTTTTAGGAACCCGGGCTATTATTTGTCTCAACCGATCCCGATACCGGGCTTTTATTGAAAGGAGGCAGCTATAAGAAGGAGGAGGAATTTATTTCAAATGTTCAAACTGAACATAATGAACAAATCACATTTTGGGTCAGTTAGAATACAGTAAAATATATTGGGCTCATGTAATAATAATAAAACTTTATTTGTATAGCACCTTTCATGACATCAAATGCAGCTCAAAGTGCTTTACAGAACAATGGAGAATAAAAGAAAAGCAAGGCAACGACATTAAAAAACAAGCAGTAATGCAATACAGTGAGGACATGAATAACAAAAAATATATAAGATCACTTAAAAGCAATATTGTAGAAGTGGGTCTTGAGCTGAGCTTTAAAAATGTTCCATGCCGATGGCCCTAAACTACAGAGGCTGCCTGACGAAGGTACAGTGGGAGCTTGTTCCATGCCGACGGCCCGTAGAAGCAAAAAGCCGCTTCCCCGTATTTTTTAGAGGCCATTTATTTAGGCAAAGCGAGCAGGCCAGCAGTGGAAGACCTTAGCGGGCGGTTCGGGACATATTTAGGCAGGCAGTCATGTACTGTAGGTAGGAAGGTGCGAGACCATTGAGAGCTTTATAGACAAGTAAAATAATTTTAAAATCAATCCTAAAAACAACCGGAAGCCAGTGCAGTGAAGCCAAAACTGGAGTAATATGTTCTCTCATCTTAGTTCTAGTTAAAACTCTGGCTGCTGCATTTTGGACAAGTTGTAATCTGTCAGTTGTTTTCTTAGGCAGTCCTGAAAAAAGTGCATTGCAGTAATCAAGCCGAGAAAAAACAAAGGCGTGGATTAGCGTTTTTGCATCGTTCAAGGACACATAGGCTGTAGCCTATTGAAACCAAGTCCTCATGAAATACGGTATTGAACAGTGCAGTTGCAGGTGCTCAATGGTCATTTTAACTGTTTTTCCATTATTGGCATATTGCCTATGGTAAATACCATAATAACATCAACACATCAATTTAACTTGAATAACCAATGTCATTTGAAGCTATATGATTCCCTGCTTTCATATGACATGAAAAAAAAATACAATGGCAGTCCCTCAGTCAAATCTGGTCACATTCACAAATATACCGGTATATAACTTCAACTGAGATAGACTACCACAGTACTGTGGTAAAGGCCTACAGTTAGGCTACTGACAAGTTCAGATGCAAATAATAACATAAAAATAAAATGTATGATAGGCTATTTCATATACCGTTAATATCAAATCAGAACAGTGCAACACTACAGTGCTTCAACGTGAGGGGGGAGAGAGAGAGAGAGAAAGAAAGACGTGTTAAGAGAGAACGTCTCTCTCTCGCGAGCGCGTTAGAGAGAGACGTTCTCTCTTAACACGTCTTTCTAACACGTGTTAGAGAGAGAGAGAGAGAGACTTGTTGCTAACAGGGTCCCGTTAGCAACAAGCTAACAGCATACCGGTGGTACGTTCGTTCCATAAAATGAGATCCACAACGCGCATGGAGCTGCGCCAGTGCGCCAGGCTGCAAACCCCCCCCATGTGCTCATCGATCTGCCGTTTATAGAACCAACGTTGGTTGCATGAAGGGCAGATCTGTGGGGGCTCTCTCCCCAAGTTAACTTTGTTGTTGTATTGTGTGCGAGCCGAGCGCCACGGCATCTGGACAGTGGACGCTGACGTGACAGGCACAGCCAGCCAGAGCAGCCAAAGTAACAGATACGGCACTTGGGGGAAAAAACAACACAAAAAACCCCGGCTCATAAAAGGAGGCCGGAATTTATTACTTAATTTAACGCCATTCCCGGTGATTAATAGGGGCCCGGTAATTTATTGGAGGATTTACGGTAGATAGATAGATAGATTATAGCATTGCCTGACTGAGACATCGAGCGTGCGTCCGCAACTGTTCGACACCCCTGCTCTAAATCCTCAGTTTTCTGAAAAAACCTATTATATATATATATATATATATACACAGGGCTGCCATATTTCAGAAAATGTCAAGAGTGAGATTCTAGTGTCTTAATGCGTACGACGCCGCCCTAAGGGCAGCGGCGAAAATAATTGTCCTTTTTTTATGTGGATTTGTCCCGTTTTAACGTTGATAATTAACCTTAACACTGATGTCTTCACCTCCATGCCAGCTGCTCTCCCTGCACTGACAGCCTCCTCATGCTTGAAGTAGTAGAAATGAAAAAGATTGTACCTTTTTGTTTTTACAAATAAATACATTTATTTATAAAATGTAAATGGGTCTTTGACATGAAATAGTTTGAGAACCACTGATATAGACATAGGCAGTGGCGCAACACGGACCGAACGCTAGTCCCCCCCTGTTATGATAAATATCTAAGTACTCGGACCCTCGTCTGGTTCTGGTGTGGGACGACCCGGTTGACATTTCCATGGTTCGGACAGACGGACATTTACGGGCAGGCCTGCTCGGGAGAGGACATTAACGTGACACGAGACTGGGGTCACATCAAATCACTCACAAGGTTTTATTACACTTACAGGATCATATATATGCTTGGATACTTCATGTCCTACTGACGTCACTGACTAGACATCACAATCCCTGCCTGCCAGCATGCGGCCTAGCAGCTCATAAAGTCTGCTACAGTTCAGTGCACCATACACATCTATCCATATACATATATAAGTACATTGCATATTCACGTACAAGTACCTGTTATCAGTACACAGCCTGTTGGATATTACAACACCCCCCACCACCCTAGGGGAGGGGGGGATGGTGGGGTTATGGTCCGGGCAGGGATCTGCAACAGGCTCTAAAGCACACCCCTAGTGGCTCCCTATAGCATTCCCCTAGTGGCTCCCTATAGCATTCCCCTAGTGGCTCCCTATAGCATTCCAAATAAATCGATGAAAATGTTATTATTTCACATTTTTATTTTTCATTTATGGTTTCTATAGGAGGCCAAACGTGACAAACACTCTTAAGTTTTCCAATTTTGTAAAAATGTGTAGAATAAATATTAAGTTTCAACACATATGTCAACTAAAATGTGCGTTATAACATGCAACACACTCAGCGCCGCGCGCCAGCCAGGTGTCTGTTATAAACAAAGCGGTGGGTGTGAGAGGCTGCTGCCTGCTACGCTACTATGGCTTATACCGGGAGACAAAGAAAGATAGCCGACGAAAACAGAGGATTTAACAGTTCGTGGACTTCAAACTCCACCACTGCTGCTAATTTCGTTGCAACCTGGGAGATAATAAAGCTTGGCAAGCTGCATTATAATGTGTAATTATTTTTGCGGCTCCAGATAGATTTTTAATTTATTTTTGGTCGAAAATGGCTCTTTCAACATCTTGGGTTGCCGACCCCTGGGTTAGGGTTTGGGGTCAGACTACAGAGAGGTTGTTCCAGTGACTCAATGTACATACAAAACTGCGTTTTGGCACAGTTATTATTATTATTATGAATTACCTGGCTGTGATTCCTCCTCCTCCCCATTTGTCTCAAAACGTTTAACCACATTATCAGCAGCGCCTCGAACAGGTCAAAACTCACTGACCATCTGATCTGTAAGTTAGCCTATATCCTATATAAAATGTACAACACCTGGGAAGTTTTCAGGAGAGGATGTTTTAACATGTAGTTATAGTGTTAAACCCATGCACCTTGAGAGGAAGGAAAACCTGCAGCGCCTTACCTGGTGTTGAAGTATGATTGAACCCTACAAACCCTCCCGCGCACTCAGATCAGCCAACGCAGGGAAGCTGGAAGTACCCTCACTAAAAACGCCGGGACAACGCTCCACACGTCCCAAACTCTTCTCCCTTCTGGCTCCAAAACTGTGGAATGCACTTCCCATTGTCAGAACTGCAGCATCACTCCCAATCTTCCGCCGTAGTCTGAAAACCCACCTTTTCAGACTCCATCATGGCCCGTAGCACTTACCCTATACGCCCTTAGATAGCATTTCTGTAGACTTAGATAGCATCTGATACAGACTTATAGCATGTTATGTAGACAGCACTATAATTGTATTGTATATAGTCATAGCACGCCATAGTACATATGTATAGCATAGTAGTGAATATGTATAGTTTATATGTATAGTGTATGTATAGTTTCATTATATAGATATTCCACTGTTATTTTCTTAGCTTACGCATGTTTCATGATAAATGCTTTTATGTGATGTATTCCCATGCTTTTGTTCTTGCTTAATGTAAGTCGCTCTGGATTAAGAGCGTCTGCTAAATGCCTAAATTGTAAATTGTAAATTGACAGTTGTGCTTTCATTAGCGCATTTAGCGGCGTCTCCTCCTTTCCCCATAAATCCCAACATGGTGTAATAATATAATTCTTAAAGCGGGGTCCGGGGACCCCCAGAGGACATTGAGCGAGTTCCAGGGTCATGTGGACGCTCTCAGTTTTTTAAATTAACATTGATTATCAATTGGAGTCCCACAGCAATGGCATTAAAATAGGGTCCGTCCGAGCTGTATAAATCTTCTCTTATGGGGGTCCTTCTCTTCTCTTCAAATGGGGGGTCCGCGGGCTAATACGTGTCCATTTGGGGGTCCTTGACATGAAAAGGATAAAGTAAATCCATTCATCTACTGATCGTCTTACCAAAAGTGGTGCGTGACACCAAAAGTGGTGACCTATTGAATTAAGTTCCTGTATTATTAGAATAATTACAGAGTGCAAAGCACATTGGGTCACTGATGGCGGTGTAACAACTCCCAAACTTCCGAAAACAGAACGGGCCAAACCATTTTGGGATTTAAACAGGGGTGGATCAAATATATGCTTCAAAATATATCGCGTTTATGAACGCAGGATTTCAAAAGTATTACTCCTAAGATAACTTTGGAGCCAGGGGGGATACAGGGGGGGACCCCCCAGCCAGGGGGGACCCCCTAACTCATCTGGGGGGGACCAATGTGACGCTGGCAGGGGATTCGTCCCCTGCGTCCCTGCGGTTATTGCGCCCCTGTATATATATATATATATATATATATATATATATATATATATATATATATTATAGTCCTGACTATAGAGTAGCTAGCCAGACCCCCAACCTGGCAACTACTAGTCCTGAATATAGAGTAGCTAGCCAGACCAACCTGGCAACTATTAGTCTGACTATAGAGTAGCTAGCCAGACCCCCAACCTGGCAACTATTAGTCTGACTATAGAGTAGCTAGCCAGACCCCCAACCTGGCAGCTACTAGTCCTGACTATAGAGTAGCTATAGCCAGACCAACCTGGCAGCTCCTAGTCCTGAATATAGTGTAGCTATCCAGACCAACCTGGCAGCTCCTAGTCCTGACTATAGTGTAGCTATCCAGACCAACCTGGCAGCTCCTAGTCCCTACTAGTCCTAGAGCCAAGAGAATGCCTTAAGGGTATGTATTAATGTATTAATTAATGAGGATTGTCAATCGAATGACATTCAGCCTGCAGGGAAGGATGCCGAAGGCAATCAAATGAGTGAGCTAAGTCTAATTTAATAACAATTTACAATTTAGGCATAAGACGCTCTTAAACCAGAGCGACTTACATTACGCATGCAATGTAATGTAACAACAAGTGTAATGTAACAAAAAAGCATGGCGATACATCACATAGCCTACATAAAAAGTAGTTTTCATGAAACATGCGTGAGCTAAGAACCTAACAGTGGAATATCTATATAATGAAACTATACATACAAACTATATATCTCAACGTTTTTGGCCGGGGAGCCCCGGAAATACTTTGGCAATGTCTCGGGACCCCCGCCCCGCCCCTCCCGACCCCCAATATAAATGGACTGCTACAATAACCTTAATAATAGAGACAATACACCATAAATGAATACTGAAACCAGATATAACAATTAGGGAAGGTGTACGCATGTACCATGTGTACTATGTAAACTCTTCTTGGGGACACCCCAAAATAATTTGGCGACCCCCTGAGGCAGGGGTCGGCAACCCAAGATGTTGAAAGAGCCATTTTCGACCAAAAATAAATTAAAAATCTTATCTGGAGCCACAAAAATAATTACACATTATAATGCAGCTTGCCAAGCTTTATTATCTCCCAGGTTGCAACGAAATTAGCAGCAGTGGTGGAGTTTGAAGTCCACGAACTGTTAAATCCTCTGTTTTCGCCGGCTATCTTTCTTTGTCTCCCGGGTATAAGCCATAGTAGCGTAGCAGGCAGCAGCCTCTCACACCCACCGCTTTGTTTATAACAGACACCTGGCTGGCGCGCGGCGCTGAGTGTGTTGCATGTTATAACGCACATTTTAGTTGACATATGTGTTGAAACTTAATATTTATTCTACACATTTTTACAAAATTGGAAAACTTAAAAGTATTTGTCACGTTTGGCCTCCTATAGAAACCATAAATGAAAAATAAAAATGTGAAATAATAACATTATACATTTTCATTGATTTATTTGGAATGCTATAGGGAGCCACTAGGGGTGTGCTTTAGAGCCTGTTGCAGATCCCTGCCCTGAGGGGTCGCGACCCACGGGTTGAGAACCCCATATATACCATGCTATACATATATACTATGAAGTGCTATGACTTCATACAATGCCATTCTAGTGCTGTCTACATCACATGATATAAGTCTGTATGAAATGCTACCTAAGTCTGTCTACATCACATGATATAAGTCTGTATGAAATGCTACCTAAGTCTGTCTACATCACATGATATAAGTCTGTATGAAATGCTACCTAAGTCTGTCTACATCACATGATATAAGTCTGTATGAAATGCTACCTAAGTCTGTCTACATCACATGATATAAGTCTGTATGAAATGCTACCTAAGTCTGTCTACATCACATGATATAAGTCTGTATGAAATGCTACCTAAGTCTGTCTACATCACATGATATAAGTCTGTATGAAATGCTACCTAAGTCCCCGGAACTTCCAGACCCACAGGAAACGCGCCCAGGGTGCCGGCCTTAGAGTATATATTTCTAGAGAAGGCACCCAGAGGAAACCCTGAGGCGAAACGGACATAGTGGCCGGATTTGGTATTGCAGCTCGAGCCAGCGCTGCTCCGTTGACTATCATTGCGCACGTTCATGTGATTGGGGTCATGACACGTGAACGAATGTTTCATACGTGAACGCAGCACAAACGGCACAATGATAGTCAAAGGCAGCGCGTTCATGTGTTTGGGGCCAATCCATCCCAGAATGCACTCTGTTCCTACCCGGAAGGAGGAGTGAATCCGCCTCATGCGCTTTTGAGCAACTCAATGCAAGTGGATGGGAGGAGAACTCGGGTGTCTTCTCTATAGATATATAACTCTATGGTGCCGGCCCGCTTCCGGCGAGCCACCTCGCGTCCGAAACGGTCGTGAAATGACAGAGTAACCGTGCGGGGGTCCCCGGAACATCCAGACCCCAGGATCGCGCTCAGGGGGGGGGGGGGGGGGGGGGGTCAGGCCTGTTTCATTCTTGCCTCTCTTACTTGAAGAACGGACGATTAAAGCATTGAAGCTGCTTACACTTTATTCAATGTACACATAACGTAGCTGCTCTGGTGTTACACTCTAACATGTCCGTGCGGAAACACGTAGCCAACTAACAAGCATATTGTTACAGGGCCCGTATCGGCGACCCGCCCTGCGTCCGAAACGGTTGAGAAATTACTCAATGTTACCCTGTACTGTACTGTACTGTACTGTACTGTACTGTACTGTACTGTACTGTACTGTACACCTGAAATCATCACAGTTAATATGTATGTATGTATGCTGTGCAACAGTGACACTTGGTTTTGAAAACCAACCAAATGCAATTTCCGTGCTCAGGCACAGGTAGCCACCCAGCCGGCCACCCAGGCACAAACAAAGCTACTTAACCCTTGGCCTACAATTCACGGAAAAAACGGAATTAATCGAAAAATCTAAACCTCCCGTTAACGGAAAAAAACGGAATGACAATCAATATCAGTTATCGCGGGGTCAAAAGATCAAAAATTAATATTTTTTCGCTAATATCACTAATGTTGGATGTAATTTACCAGAAAACGGCCGAAATCCGCGTGATCGTGCGCTATCGTGCACGCGCGCCGTCTCTATGTGCGTCGCTGTAAAAAATGTGATATTTTGCGATCTTTTGGGGTTGATTTGAGGTTAATTTGACTTAGTTATGAAAAATATAGCATTAGCTTAGCAATCCGGACCAGCCAAGCTATTGACTAGGGTCAAAGTACTACAGGCTGTTGTTGATCGTTGAGCCAGGAGGGGCTTAGGAAGATCCGTCTATTTTAGCCAAAATCAGCATAATGATGCTTTCCCGCCATCTGGTGGCGAATCGAGAGAATAGATTTGCAATGACTGCAATGAAAAAAAACATCTCTTCAATCCACCAGATCTTTCTTGTATGTTAAAACGATGAATTAAAAATATGCCAATTTGTTACCCAAACAAAAAAATTGGGAATGGCAGTCTAGGGGTTAAGGAAGTGGTTGCACCACTTAAATAAAGACCTTTCCCAACACTGCATCCAGGTTCTTAAATAAAGACCTTTCCCAACACTGCATCCAGGTTCTTAAATAAAGACCTTTCCCAACACTGCATCCAGGTTCTTAAATAAAGACCTTTCCCAACACTGCATCCAGGTTCTTAAATAAAGACTTTTCCCAACACTGCATCCAGGTTCTTAAATAAAGACCTTTCCCAACACTGCATCCAGGTTCTTAAATAAAGACCTTTCCCAACACTGCATCCAGGTTCTTAAATAAAGACTTTTCCCAACACTGCATCCAGGTTCTTAAATAAAGACCTTTCCCAACACTGCATCCAGGTTCTTAAATAAACACCTTTCCCAACACTGCATCCAGGTTCTTAAATAAAGACCTTTCCCAACACTGCATCCAGGTTCTTAAATAAACACCTTTCCCAACACTGCATCCAGGTTCTTCAGTGCTAGCTGCTGTCGCTCCACTCCGAGGCGTCAATCAAACCCACAATGGACCAATCAGCATCAGCATCAGGTCCACAGACCACGGTACTGTTGGTTACTAATGCACTCACATCTTTACACAGTTTATTTGTGCGTCTCTAAATGTTATGACGAATTGAACATGGTGGACCCCATTGTAAACAAGTGTAATGCTTTATGATCGTCGACCACAGTTAACAGTTTTGTATTAAGTTGTGCTTGAAATGTATACTGTAATTATCCAATCTGTTCATTAATTCTTCAATCAATCATTCATTTATCCCAATTCTTATTAAATGTTTGTCTCGGTGGGATTAGTCTTCATGGCAACACAATGAATTAGATGTGATGTTCTCCCCGTGCTTTGCAGTAGAGTTAGACCATATATGTAGTAGAGTTAGACGGAATGGAAATATATATTATCCTACTAATTGTTTCCACATTGACTGATATAGATATTTATTACCATATTACGATCATCACTCTGTATTGTTATGATTGAAATAACATGACTGTATCCAACAGGATGCTGATAACGACTTGACTTCAGAAGCAATGGATGCAGAAAAATCCAGAAAAGGTGAGTCTTTTATTTCAGTGTCCGAGGTGACCGGTGAGTAGGTTGGTAGCTGGTGCTACGTTCTGTTTACCAGGGCTGTACAGTAGGGTTGTACAATATGTTACATTACTTTGTATGTGGGGCATATGGAGATGCAGAGAGCTTTGTTTTTCATTCTCTAATTTCATCCACTCTTTTTCTCTCTTGCAAACAGCACAGTTTGTGATGCAGCACAGGGCAAAGTTGACCCAAAGGGTGTCCGCAGTCATGGCTGTAGTAGACAGTCTTGGAGACAGCTGGGTCCACCCTGAGAGCTACAACGAGATTCATGCCGAGAAGACAACCATGGAAAAAATGAGGACTCTGTTCACATCAACAGTAGTTCCAGGAGGAACCGACGCCCGGGCAGCATTTTATGATGCCCTCATGGAACACCAACCCCGCCTGCTGGTGGACCTTGGTAAGATCATTCATTCATTAATTCATTCATTCATTCATTTATTTAAGGGGTGGCAGTGGCTCAGGGGTAGAGTGGCCACTTGGGAAGCGTGAGGTTGCCAGTTCGATCCCCCAGTGGGCTCCCCCAGAGTTAGTGTCGAAGTGTCCTTGAGCAAGACTGAACCCCTAATTAGCCGTTCGCTAAGTCCCTCCCCAACCCGCACGTTAGCAGCGAGGAGACAGGACAAGCTGTCTTTCTCCCCCACAGAGATGCAAGTTAAATTATTGCATTTCTCCATATAAATAATATATTTTCAGCAGCAAGAGCTTCAAAATATTTCTAAATCTAGTCAACCAGGTCTGCAGTAGGCTATGCACTGGACACATGTCTTCTAAATCTAGTCTACCAGGCCTGCAGTAGGCTATGCACTGGACACATGTCTTCTAAATCTAGTCTACCAGGCCTGCAGTAGGCTATGCACTGGACACATGTCTTCTAAATCTAGTCTACCAGGCCTGCAGTAGGCTATGCACTGGACACGTGTATTCTAAATCTAGTCTACCAGGCCTGCAGTAGGCTATGCACTGGACACGTGTATTCTAAATCTAGTCAACCAGGCCTACAGTATGTGTTCAACAACACAGCCATGACGTTAAACTGTGTGTGTGTGTTCAACAACACAGACATGACGTTAAGCTGTGTATGTGTTCAACAACACAGACATGACGTTAAGCTGTGTGTGTGTTCAACAACACAGCCATGACGTTAAGCTGTGTGTGTGTGTGTGTGTGTTCAACAACACAGCCATGACGTTAAGCTGTGTGTGTGTGTGTGTGTGTTCAACAACACAGCCATGACGTTAAGCTGTGTGTGTGTGTGTGTGTTCAACAACACAGCCATGACGTTAAACTGTGTGTGTGTGTGTGTGTGTTCAACAACACAGCCATGACGTTAAGCTGTGTGTGTGTGTGTGTGTGTGTGTGTGTGTGTGTTCAACAACACAGCCATGACGTTAAGCTGTGTGTGTGTTCAACAACACAGCCATGACGTTAAGCTGTGTGTGTGTGTTCAACAACACAGCCATGACGTTAAGCTGTGTGTGTGTTCAACAACACAGCCATGACGTTAAGCTGTGTGTGTGTTCAACAACACAGACATGACGTTAAGCTGTGTGTGTGTGTTCAACAACACAGCCATGATGTTAAGCTGTGTGTGTGTTCAACAACACAGACATGACGTTAAGCTGTGTGTGTGTTCAACAACACAGACATGACGTTAAGCTGTGTGTGTGTTCAACAACACAGCCATGACGTTAAGCTGTGTGTGTGTTCAACAACACAGCCATGACGTTAAGCTGTGTGTGTGTTCAACAACACAGCCATGACGTTAAGCTGTCTGTGTGTTCAACAACACAGCCATGACGTTAAGCTGTGTGTGTGTGTTCAACAACACAGACATGACGTTAAGCTGTGTGTGTGTGTTCAACAACACAGACATGACGTTAAGCTGTGTGTGTGTGTGTGTGTTCAACAACACAGCCATGACGTTAAACTGTGTGTGTGTGTGTGTGTGTTCAACAACACAGCCATGACGTTAAGCTGTGTGTGTGTGTGTGTGTGTGTGTGTGTGTGTTCAACAACACAGCCATGACGTTAAGCTGTGTGTGTGTTCAACAACACAGCCATGACGTTAAGCTGTGTGTGTGTGTTCAACAACACAGCCATGACGTTAAGCTGTGTGTGTGTTCAACAACACAGCCATGACGTTAAGCTGTGTGTGTGTTCAACAACACAGCCATGACGTTAAGCTGTGTGTGTGTGTTCAACAACACAGCCATGACGTTAAGCTGTGTGTGTGTTCAACAACACAGCCATGACGTTAAGCTGTGTGTGTGTTCAACAACACAGACATGACGTTAAGCTGTGTGTGTGTTCAACAACACAGACATGACGTTAAGCTGTGTGTGTGTTCAACAACACAGCCATGACGTTAAGCTGTGTGTGTGTTCAACAACACAGCCATGACGTTAAGCTGTGTGTGTGTTCAACAACACAGCCATGACGTTAAGCTGTCTGTGTGTTCAACAACACAGCCATGACGTTAAGCTGTGTGTGTGTGTTCAACAACACAGACATGACGTTAAGCTGTGTGTGTGTGTTCAACAACACAGACATGACGTTAAGCTGTGTGTGTGTTCAACAACACAGCCATGACGTTAAACTGTGTGTGTGTTCAACAACACAGACATGACGTTAAGCTGTGTGTGTGTTCAACAACACAGCCATGACGTTAAGCTGTGTGTGTGTTCAACAACACAGCCATGACGTTAAGCTGTGTGTGTGTGTTCAACAACACAGCCATGACGTTAAACTGTGTGTGTGTGTGTTCAACAACACAGCCATGACGTTAAGCTGTGTGTGTGTGTGTGTTCAACAACACAGCCATGAAAAATAACACTGACAGCTATGATGTGACGGAGAATTGGATTTGGATTGGCATTGGACAACCGCTTTTGGGTTTAGCGAAGGGCTAATTGCTCCAATGTGCAGGTTGGTGCCTTGCATGGTTTCCTCCGCCATCGCAGTGTGAATGGATGAATGTAATGCACAATCATAAAGGCGCTATATAAATACAGCAGTTACCATTTACCATGTCCACTCACACTTCATCCTCCTCTCCTTATGCAGGAGCTGATCCTCCATCACAAGACTCGACTAACAAGGTTAACGAGGGTGAGTCATGAAACAATCTGGACGGAGCCTTTTGTAAATTAGTTAAACAGTAACAGATTATTTCTGTATTTACTCCAGCAGTCAATGAGTTAAGGTGTCATCATCATATTATTGGCAGCCAACACATTGTTTTAATCATGTAATATTATAATCACGCTATCTCTCTCTCTCTCTCTCTCTCTCTCTCTCTCTCTCTCTCGCTCTCTCTCTCTCTCTCTCTGAGTGTAACACTAATATGTTTCTTTATATCGTGCAGCTCCTCCAGTGCCCCCTGCTGGAGCCATTAATGAAGCACATGGTGGAAGTGCAGTGGTTGCTCCTGTTTTTTCTGGATGTAACATCAGTGGTTCAGTTATCATCACTGTCACCACTGCTACACAGCCAGGTACACTGTAAAATATACTACTGTATTACTACACAGCCAGGTACACTGTAAAATATACTACTGTATTACTACACAGCAAGGTACACTGTAAAATATACTACTGTATTACTACACAGCAAGGTACACTGTAAAATATACTACTGTATTACTACACAGCCAGGTACACTGTAAAATATACTACTGTATTGCTACACAGCCAGGTACACTGTAAAATATACTACTGTACTACTACACAGCCAGGTACACTGTAAAATATACTACTGTATTACTACACAGCAAGGTACACTGTAAAATATACTACTGTACTACTACACAGCCAGGTACACTGTAAAATATACTACTGTATTACTACACAGCCAGGTACACTGTAAAATATACTACTGTACTACTACACAGCCAGGTACACTGTAAAATATACTACTGTATTACTACACAGCAAGGTACACTGTAAAATATACTACTGTACTACTACACAGCCAGGTACACTGTAAAATATACTACTGTACTGCTACACAGCAAGGTACACTGTAAAATATACTACTGTACTACTACACAGCAAGGTACACTGTAAAATATACTACTGTATTACTACACAGCCAGGTACACTGTAAAATATACTACTGTACTACTACACAGCCAGGTACACTGTAAAATATACTACTGTACGGCTACACAGCCAGGTACACTGTAAAATATACTACTGTATTACTACACAGCCAGGTACACTGTAAACTATACTACTGTATGGCTACACAGCCAGGTACACTGTAAAATATACTACTGTACTGCTACACAGCAAGGTACACTGTAAAATATACTACTGTACTACTACACAGCAAGGTACACTGTAAAATATACTACTGTATTACTACACAGCCAGGTACACTGTAAAATATACTACTGTACTACTACACAGCCAGGTACACTGTAAAATATACTACTGTACTACTACACAGCCAGGTACACTGTAAAATATACTACTGTACTACTACACAGCCAGGTACACTGTAAAATACACTACTGTACTGCTACTACACAGCAAGGTACACTGTAAAATACACTACTGTATTGCTACACAGCAAGGTACACTGTAAAATATACTACTGCATTACTACTACTACTACACAGCAATCCATTGCATGAATGTTGTTACTTAGATAATGACAATAGAGCATCAATACATGCTAACGTATAATGACAATAGACAATAGACAAACTAACGTTTCACTTCATTATCCTCCTCTCCTTATTCAGGACCTAAACTTCCAACACAAGACTTGGCTAGCAAGGGTGAGTAAAGAAACTTAGATCGGGTTCTCTACCTTTGTATCTCCAAGTACAGCAGTACACCTTCCCCACCTTCATCTATAACGATGTCATTCTATAACACATGCTTAATGATGTCATCTTGTCTTTGGTCATTTAGAAACTCTTGATCGGTGTAAACAAAAGCTCAAGTTTAATCTGAGTCAGAAGAATCAGCGTTTGAATCACTGGAGCTCAAAATATGAAACAAACCCACTTGTGAGTGCCATGTTCACAGATGTCTACACCACAGTGGGAGGCAGTGGACAGGTCAATCAAGAACATGAGATCACGCAGATTGAATTGGCATACAGCCAAACAGCTGGACCAGAAACACCAATCAACATGGACGACATAGTGGAACCTTCACCTGGACAAAGTGATCCCATCAAAACAGTGATGATGAAGGGAGGGGCCGGGATTGGTAAATCAGTACAAGTTCAGAAGTTCACTCAGAACTGGGCAGAAGGCAAAGCCAACCAGCATGTCGACTTTGTGTTTCCATTCACTTTCCGAGAGTTGAATTTGGAGATGAAGGAGAACAAGGAGAACAAGTACAGCATGGAGGGACTTCTTCATCACTTCTTCATTGAAACCAAGGAGATAAATATCTGCACCTTCCAACAGTGCAGCATTCTGTTCATCCTGGATGGGCTTGATGAATCGAGGCCAGCTCTAGATTTCCTGAACACTGTGACATGGACTGATCCGATGAAGCCAAACACAGTGCACGTTCTCCTGATAAACCTCATCAAGGGGTACTTGCTTCCAAAAGCCAAATTCTGGATAACCTCACGACCTGCAGCCGCCGGCCAGATCCCTTCTGTTGACAGGGTGACAGAGGTGAGAGGGTTCAGAGACCCTCAGAAGAAGGAGTACTTCTTCAAGAGGTTCCCTGATGATGAGCAGCTGGCCAAACAAATCTACTGTCACATCGAGAAGTCCCAAAGCGTCCACATCATGTGTCACCTCCCGGCCTTCTGTTGGATCACTTCTAACGTTATGGAAGAAATTGTGAGGAAGAAAGGAGAGCTGCCAAAGAGCCAGGGCGCCATGTACTCCCACTTCATTGAGATCCAGTCCTTACTCAAGAATACCAACTTTCCTGGCAGGAAACAGTATGATGTCATTCTCTCTCTGGGGGAACTGGCTTTTAAAGGGCTGATGAAAGGCGACCTGATCTTCGAGGAAGAACACCTGACAGTGTCTGGCATTGATATCAGCGACGCAGCAGTGTACGCAGAACTGTTTGGAGAGGTTCGCGGAACAAGGGACAAGATGTTCTCCTTTGTCCATCTGAGTGTTCAGGAGTTTCTGGCTGCCCTCCACGTCTTCATCACTTTCATCAACACTGGTGACAACCTACTCTCAACCTCCAAGAGGTTCATCACCAAGATCCAAAAAAAAAACAAGATTCATCACCTCTACCAAAGTGCTGTAGACGAGGCCTTAAGGAGTCCAAATGGACACCTGGACTTGTTCCTGCGTTTCCTGATGGGCTTCTCTTTGGACACCAATCAGAAGGTCGTACAAAAGCTCATACAAAAAGGGAAAAGCTTCCAGACCATCAAAACCATCAAATACATCAAGGAGAAGATCACAGAGAATCCATCTCCAGAGAGAAGCATCAATCTGTTCCACTGTCTGAATGAGCTGAATGATCATTCTCTGGAGGACGACATCCAACAGTACCTGACGTCAGGACGTCTCTCCACAGACAAGATCTCTCCTGCTCAGTGGTCAGCTATGGTCTTCGTGTTGCTGTCTTCAGGAAAGGAGCTGGACGTGTTTGACCTGAAGAAATACTCTGCTTCAGAGGAGGCTCTTCTGGGGTTGCTGCCCGTGCTCAAAGCCTCCAAGAAAGCTCTGTAGGTTCACTGATAACTGGATACATTTCAAATATTATTTGATCTTTATTTAACATGAAATCTAATACATGCACCACTATTGTTTCTTCAGGCTGAGTGGCTGCAACCTGTCGAAGAGATGCTGTCAGGAGTTATCGTCAGCTATCAGCTCCAGCTCTAGCCTGAGAGAAATTGACCTGAGCAATAATGACCTTCAGGACTCTGGAGTCAGCCTTCTTGCTGAGGGACTGGGGAGCCCAAACTGCATGTTGGAGACTCTCAAGTCAGTATGCCTGAAACTGGGTTCAACTGTGTTAAAATAAAACAAAACGTTTTTAAAATCAATGGGACAAAATATAACATTGTGAAACTCTCTCTGTGTGTGTGTGTGTGTGTGTGTGTGTGTGTGTGTGTGTGTGTGTGTGTGTGTGTGTGTGTGTGTGTGTGTGTGTGTGTGTGTGTATGCTATTTATTTTATTATATGATCTTCATTTTCCAGAAGTCTAATGACTAAATGCTTTACCACTATTGTTTCTTCAGGCTGAGTGGCTGCAACCTGTCGGAGAGATGCTGTCAGGAGTTATCGTCAGCTATCAGCTCCAGCTCTAGCCTGAGAAAAGTTGACCTGAGCAATAATGACCTTCAGGACTCTGGAGTCAGCCTTCTTGCTGAGGGACTGGGGAGCCCACACTGCATGTTGGAGACTCTCAAGTCAGTATGCCTGAAACTGGGTTCAACTGTGTTAAAATAAAACAAAACGTTTTTAAAATCAATGGGACAAAATATAACATTGTGAAACTCTCTCTCTGTGTGTGTGTGTGTGTGTGTGTGTGTGTGTGTGTGTGTGTGTGTGTGTGTGTGTGTGTGCGCGTGTGCGTGTGCGTGTGCAGTTTGTCAGGATGTCTGGTCACAGAGAAAGGCTGTTCTTCTCTGACCTCAGCTCTGCGCTCCAACCCTTCCCAATTGAGAGAGTTGGACTTGACATTCAATCATCCAGGAGAATCAGGCAAAGCGATGCTCTCTGCTGTTGTGAAGGATCCACGCTACAGACTGGACGCTCTTAGGTACGAGAGACTTGGTCTGTGCGTGCGTGCGTGCGTGCGTGCGTGCGTGACAACATTTTGGTCAGAACAATGAATTGAACTGAATGTTCTCTGTCATTCTGTGATGCTGTTCTGTATTATCTAATGTTTAATGGTGTAAAATCATAGTTTATATTATCATAGAGAATATTGACTTTGTCTCTCCTCCAACTCCAGTGTGGACCACGGTGGAGAGTGTTGGCTGACACCAGGTCTGAGGAAGAGCATGACGTGTAAGTTTATATTCTGTTTCATTCATTATTACTGTACTGTTATTAAGGTTACCGTAGCGTTAATTTGTATTGGGGGGGGGGGGTCATATCCACATCAGTATGTGACATTATGAACTGAAAAAAGATGATAATAACCATAACGTGTAGGCCAGCGGTCCCCAAACATTTTAGGCCGTGAACCCCCTGTTACCTCCTGGCCTAGCTGATGTACCCCCAACGCTCATCGTTGTATTTAGACCAACATTATATATTTCTTAATATGATTATGGCAAATAATCCCAGAATGTCACTGCACTGAGAGACATGCAGCTGCTCTATACATCTCCTTACAATAGTGTTTTACTGCCTCTATACATCTCCTTACAACAGTGTTTTACTGACTCTATACATCTCCTTACAACAGTGTTTTACTGACTCTATACATCTCCTTACAACAGTGTTTTACTGCCTCTATACATCTCCTTACAACAGTGTTTTACTGACTCTATACATCTCCTTACAAAAGTTTTTTACTGACTCTATACATCTCCTTACAACAGTGTTTTACTGACTATACATCTCCTTACAACAGTATCAGAAATTGGCCGTCGACCCCCATCTGAAAATATGTTGTTACACGGACCCCCAGAAGCCAATATTTGAGTTTAAAAAGATTTGCATACGTTTTCACGATAAAATAAATAAATAGCAGATCTACAAGCTCGTAGCGCAGCACTCTGTGCCGCACTATGGTCCTCATTCACAACGGCGTTTACGCTCATAATTGATTGATTGGTAATTGATAATTGATGTTATGTGAGCGTTGCGTGAGCGGACAGGCATTTACGAGGATTCCCACGTTACGTGGGAATTCATGGCCATCTCTGTGAACTTGACTGTGACGTTGTTTGGTCGGAATCTCCGCAAATTTCTGCGCCACCTCTCAAGGTAGTGTAGAAGGTATACGCTGGTGTACATTTATTCAGAAAGCTTTAGTCTTCATGCTGAATCAATAAATAGTTCCCAAATCTCAGATTAAAATATGTAGGCATGTGTCCCCCAACAAGAATCACTTGTATGCACTTGTATGCCTAAATGCATGCGTTCTAGAGTCAAGTTAGCCTAGAGTCCCATACAGAAACTGCCCCCGCAAGCACGACACCTTTTTATTTATTTATTTATTAGGATATTTGGAGCATGCTCACTCGGCAGCCTTCTACTTGAAGTGCAACGCGTTGTGAGCTTGTAGATCGGCTCTCGCGGACTCACGCTGCATGTTAAAAAGCAGAATGCTGCCGCTGAACCGAGTCCAATCTGGGTGAAATCCCCTCCCCCCCCCCCCCCCCCCCCCCCCCGACTACATGCCGGTCTGACAGACAGACCCCCCCCCCGACTACATGCCGGTCTGACAGACAGACAGCAGTCACTATAGACCGATTCCGTAGCGGTTTCATGGTCGCAGCCTACGTATTTCCTGTAGGCGGACTCGACGTAGCTGCGGGGGTAAAACCCTCACCAGGCGCACCTCTTCCACTACAGTGAACGGCAGAGTGACTGATGTTAGTTTGCCTCAAACTTTACTCCTTTACCTGCTTTTTTACTAACACTAACATTACAAAGATGCCCAGAACATCGAGATGAACCTGTGTAGTTTATGGCTGCTCCAACAGTAGAGATGAACCTGTGTAGTTTATGGCTGCTCCAACAGTAGTGGCAACATAACAAATAAAATAAACGGAATGTCTAATATCCACCGCGATGGCTGAGACCAGAGCCATTGAGTAATGGTTGAGACAAAGCAGTGAAAGATACATAACGCAAGTCTTACCCAATATCAAATATTTCTGTTTTATTAACACAAGGCTGCTGTACTTTATACCTCATACTTTAAATGCTTAGTATGAGGTATAAAATACAGCAGCCTTGTGTTCATAAAACAGAAAGATTGGGTATTGGGTAAGACTGAAATTATGTATCTTTCAGGACCCTTCACTGCTTTGTCTCAACCATTACTCAATGGCTCTGGTCTCAGCTAACCTGACGCTGCCAGATGAGGGCGGTATTGGGTAACCATGTTCCCCAACACAGCCTTCATCTGGGATCTCTCAGGCAGTTGAGCTGACAAAAATCTGTTCCGTATCGGACCAATCAGCGTGAGCTAAGGGCGGGATATGTGCGAAACCGGACGTGAAGCTATATAGACACGTCAATATGATTGGTTGTGTTTGCACGCCCACACGGTGATAGACAGACGGTCCCATCCAATCATCTACCAAGTATCTTGAAAAAAAGGACAGCCCCGTCATCGAATTTGCTTCCGCGATCCCAGATCCCAATAAGCTGTGAAACAAATTTGTGTAGCAAGCTTCTTGGATCTGGCAGCGTCAGGTTAGGTCTCAGCCACCACGGTGGATATTTTGACATTCCGTTTTATTTTATTTTTTATGTTGCCACTACTGTTGGAGCAGCCATAAACTACACAGGTTCATCTCTACTGTTGGAGCAGCCATAAACTACACAGGTTCATCTCTACTGTTGGAGCAGCCATAAACTACACAGGTTCATCTCGATGTTCTGGGCATCTTTGTAATGTTAGTGTTAGTAAAAAAGCAGGTAAAGGAGTAAAGTTTGAGGCAAACTAACATCAGTCACTCTGCCGTTCACTGTGGTGGAAGAGGTGCGCCTGGTGAGGGTTTTACCCCCGCAGCTACGTCGAGTCCGCCTACAGGAAATACGTAGGCTGCGACCATGAAACCGGTACGGAATCGGTCTATAGGGCAAATTAGCCCTATAAAAATAAGTAAAAAATCTGAGAATATGTTGTTCCAGGGACCGTAAAAAGGTATTTTTCATTTCACTACTGTAGGTCTTTAAGAACAATGTAGGTCAGGATATTATAAAACATGGAATATATAAATATAAAATGTACCGGTATGTAATTGGCCGTCAGCCCCCATCTGAAAATAAGTTGTTCCATGGACCCCCAGAAGCAAAGATTTGAGTTAAAAACGGTCACTGTGAAAGAAGATGTATAAAAGATTTGCACCCGTTTTCACGAAGAAAGAAAATAGCAAAAAACAACCATTGTTATAGGTATAGGCCTACAGGACCATAGGACCACAAATATTATCTAAAAGTGTGAACAAAAACATACTTTTCATTTCACTACATCTTTAAGAACAATGCAGGATGTTATAAAACATAGAATATAAAAGGACCCCACAAATTATCAGAAATTGGCCGTCGACCCCCATCTGAAAATACACGGAAATTACACTGACCCCCAGAAGCAAATATTAGAGTTAAAAACGTTTACTGTGAAAGAATATTTCGTTTTATTTTGTTTTCACGACAAAACAAAAAAAATAGAAGATCTACAAGCTAGTAGCGCGGCACTCTGTGCCGTGCTATGAGCTTGTAGATCAGAGTGCCGCGCTACGAGCTTGTAGATCTGCTATTTCTCAACAGCTAATGTGGTTAAAAGTTAAGGTGACACAGATGTGTTCCAGGTCTTAATGGGTTAACCAATTGAGACCTGAGACCAGATTCTACAAATGTTTTCTAACAGTTTCATGAAAAACCTTAATATAATTCTATACCAGAAGCAAAGATAGGGTATGAGTAATTTATTTTGCTGTGATTTTTCCAAAATAGCAGATCTACAAGCTCATAGAGCTTTTAGTCGACTAGCTAGATTTAGTCGACTAAAATCATATGATATTCAGTTAACTAAAACTAAACTAACACTAAGACATTCAGGTGACTAAATTATGACTATTTTATGAACATTTTATTCAAAAGACTATGACTAAAACTAAGTCAAAATTGGCTGTCAAAATCAACACATGTATGCACATGCATGCATACACACACACAGACGCACACACGGACGTACGCACGCACGTACGCACACAACATGCGCGCATACTAAAATCGGGCATTATGACGCCTTGGAGGCAAATTACTGTAGATTTAGTCGACTAAAATGATACACACGCGCACAGACAAGTGCATGCGCACACACACATGCGTATGCACGGACGCATGCACGCACGCACACACACATGCACAGATGCATGCACGCGCACACACACATGCGTACGTACGCACGGACGCATGCACGCACGCACACACACACACACACACACACACACAAGAACACACACACAGACGCTCGCTCGCACACGCACACATGCATACGCACACGCTAAGGCTGTCCCCAAACATTCAAGGTTCGAATGTTCGCTCGTTAGGGTTGGCACTCGAATCTTAATTAATGGGTTTGAACCATTCGTTTTTTTTTTTTTTAATTTGTTTATAAAAAATATATATATATTTTTTTTTTATTAACTCGAAAATATATCTCGGCGAGAATGTGATATGAGCATGTCAAAAAAAGTAAGTTTCTAGTGCATTCCTGTCAGAAGTTATGTCTATCTCCTTGTGCTCCAAAATCCCCTGTGCACATTAATTTGGTAATGGCCTGCACTCCCTGCAGCCAATCAGCCAATCAGCAACAAACACACACACACACACACACACGAGTCGTTTTGTTTGTGAGGGAACTGGAAAGCGCTAAACTACATACATACATGTGTCCAGCTTGTTTATGTTTGGTTTCCAACTTTCCATCCATTGTGTGTATAATTCGACTGCGTTGCGCGGCAGCGCGGCCGATCTACAAGCTCCACGACAGGACGGCCGGGCGTCGTGTGTGTGTGTGTGTGTGTGTGTGTGTGTGTGTGTGTGTGTGTGTGTGTGTGTGTGTACACACCCCAGCACGATCGCACAATTTGAGAAAAAGGTTAGTTCTCTCTCTCTCTCGCTGCGCTGTAGGCTACGTGTTGCGCTTCCATCGACAGAACCGAAAGTGCTATATACTTCTCCAGTACAGCAGTGCAGAACCGAGAGAGAGTGAGACATTGGATGTAAACTGCGCAGCTAAGAGCGGGGGAGGCGCGCTGTGCGCTCTGATCGAGACGGTTATTTTTTTAATTAATTAGAAACACTCGGAAATTCCTGCCGAAGTTCGAGTCCTAAAATAAGGGCTAGGGTACAGCCTTAGCACACGCACATACACACACAGTTACGTGCACACTGCACACACTGCACACACAACACACACACAACACACACACAACACATGCACGCAACCAAAATCATGCATTATGACGCCTTAGAGGCAAATCAGCAGTAGATTTAGTCGACTAAAATGATACAGATGTGTGCTTATACACACACATGCGCACGCACGCATACACACACCATGCACACACAAGCACACAACACACACACACACACACAACACATGCACGCAACCAAATTCAGGCATTATGACGCCTTAGAAGCAAATCTACTGTAGATTTAGTCGACTAAAATGATACACACGTGCACGCATGCACGCACACAGACACACACACACACACAGACAGACAGACACACACACACACACACACACACACACACACACACACACACACACACATACACACATACACACACACACACACACAGACACAGACGCAGTACACAGTCCTTGTAGCGCCTCTTTTGTCCACCAGGGGCACGCTTTGCATCGTGCAGTCGGCTGTAGAGGGCAGGTGGTCAGGCACACACGCACGCACGCACACGCACACACACACACACACACACACACAGTGTCAACATCGTTATTATTATTATTATTATTATTATTATTATTATTATTATTATTATTATTATTATTATTATTATTATTATTATTATTGTGATGATGTGTGATTGTAAACTGGTGCTGTATTGTGTGTTGTTCTCATCAGATGTGTGTGAACTCACTCTGGATCCAAACACAGCAAACGGACTCCTCTCTCTGTCTGAGAACAACAGGAAGGTGGAACTGGTGGACCGGGGTCAGAACTATCCTCCTCATGCAGACAGATTTATGACCAAGCCTCAGGTGATGTGTAAGGAACCACTGAGTGGACGCTGTTACAGTGAGGTACAGTGTAGTGGACGGGTTGTGGCAGCAGTGACGCACAGACATATCAGCAAACGGGGTTATGACAGTGGGTTTGGATGCAATGACCTTTCATGGAGTCTGGTCTGTGATGATAAAGACTACTATGTGAGGCACAATGATAAGGAGACTGACCTCCCTGTCAGAGGCTCCTCCTACTCCGACAGAGTAGCAGTTTATGTAGACCATGCTGCTGGCACTGTGTCCTTCTACGCAGTGTCCTCTGACTCACTCACACACCTGCACACCTTCCACTCCACCTTCACTGGACCACTCTATGTTGGGTTCTGGGTGTGCAGGGGGGGTTCAGTGTCTCTGTGAGTGAACCTCTCTATGTTGGGTTCTGAGTGGGGGGGGGGTTCAGTGTCTCTGTGAGTGAACCTCTCTATGTTGGGTTCTGAGTGGGGGGGGGGGGGGGGGTTCAGTGTCTCTGTGAGTGAACCTCTCTATGTTGGGTTCTGAGTGGGGGGGGGGGGGGTTCAGTGTCTCTGTGAGAGAACCTCTCTATGTTGGGTTCTGAGTGGGGGGGGGGGGGGGGGGGTTCAGTGTCTCTGTGAGAGAACCTCTCTATGTTGGGTTCTGAGTGTGGGGGGGGGGGGGGGTTCAGTGTGATGTCTCGGCCTAAACAGTTAACCCATTCTGACCCGAGATCAGATTCATACGAGGTTTCCACTGGACACACACTGGTCTGATGAACCCATTCTGACCCGAGATCAGATTCATACGAGGTTTCCACTGGACACACACTGGTCTGATTAACCCATTCTGACCTGAGATCAGATTCATACGAGGTTTCCACTGGACACACACTGGTCTGATTAACCCATTCTGACCTGAGATCAGATTCATACGAGGTTTCCACTGGACACACACTGGTCTGATTAACCCATTCTGACCTGAGATCAGATTCATACGAGGTTTCCACTGGACACACACTGGTCTGATGAACCCATTCTGACCCGAGATCAGATTCATACGAGGTTTCCACTGGACACACACTGGTCTGATTAACCCATTCTGACCTGAGATCAGATTCATACGAGGTTTCCACTGGACACACACTGGTCTGATGAACCCATTCTGACCCGAGATCAGATTCATACGAGGTTTCCACTGGACACACACTGGTCTGATTAACCCATTCTGACCTGAGATCAGATTCATACGAGGTTTCCACTGGACACACACTGGTCTGATTAACCCATTCTGACCTGAGATCAGATTCATACGAGGTTTCCACTGGACACACACTGGTCTGATTAACCCATTCTGACCTGAGATCAGATTCATACGAGGTTTCCACTGGACACACACTGGTCTGATGAACCCATTCTGACCCGAGATCAGATTCATACGAGGTTTCCACTGGACACACACTGGTCTGATTAACCCATTCTGACCTGAGATCAGATTCATACGAGGTTTCCACTGGACACACACTGGTCTGATTAACCCATTCTGACCTGAGATCAGATTCATACGAGGTTTCCACTGGACACACACTGGTCTGATTAACCCATTCTGACCTGAGATCAGATTCATACGAGGTTTCCACTGGACACACACTGGTCTGATTAACCCCATTCTGACCTGAGATCAGATTCATACGAGGTTTCCACTGGACACACACTGGTCTGATTAAAACAAACTAGAACGGAAAAGAGAATACTTGCCTCAAATGAACCCCAAACAAAACACAAGCGCTAACCTCCCTGTCAGAAAACAATATATAAACGGGAAAACAAAAGATCAGCCCCCCCCTCCCTTATCGTTAGCTGAGAACCCTCGCCTAGCGAAGTAGAACTTGGCAGGAGGCCGTGTTCAAGTCGGGCTGTGATCTGTCAGTTACATTCTGAATCAAGCGGCACAGGTTACATTTAGCTAGCTCTCCGTTCAGGCTGCACAATGTACAAATGGCTATAGAGCTAACAGCGGATCGGACGGGTTGGGAGCCAGGAAGGCACGGGTTCGCTGTCGCCGCCTCTCTGACAGCCCTTTAAACTTGGCCTCTTCCTCTGTGCACCAATCCGGCGAGGCTGCGTCTTTTCCTGGTCCTCCCCCCTGTCACAATCACCCACTCACACCACGACACGCACGCACGCACGCGAGCCTGCACACACAGGCACGCGCACGCACACACACACAGACACACACACAGACACACACAGGAGAAAACACTGTCCGCCTTCCTCTGCATAACCTGTAATATCATCACAGTCACATCGAGGAGGAGGAGCTACATGTAGTACTGTAGCATAATGGGTATAGTTGGTACCTCACTGTAACAGCGTCCATTCAGTGGTGCGTGTGCGTGCGTGCGTGCGTGTGTGTGTGCGTGCGTGCACGCGTGTGTACATGTGTATTCGTACGTCAGTGCTGATTTAGACATTCAATTTATTTTGAATTTTAGTTTTAGTCTTTTGAAAAAGAAATGTTTTAGTGATAGTCTAGTTTTAGTTGACTAAATATCATGTGATTTTAGTCGACTAAATCTACAGCTGATTTAGTCAACAAACATGCATTTTGGCGGGTCTTGCTTTCGTCGTAATGGCAGATTTTGCATGCTGAAAATAGCAGATCTACAAGCTCACTACGACCACAACACCCGACCCCAGCTGAGGCCTCGTTTATCCTTTTATCTTTTTAACCCTGTGCTGTTGTTGTATCTGTTA
Organism: Protomyctophum parallelum; assembly: GCF_964188405.1. Lineage (NCBI taxonomy): Eukaryota > Metazoa > Chordata > Actinopteri > Myctophiformes > Myctophidae > Protomyctophum > Protomyctophum parallelum. Next base: position 2,628,533 of record NC_139698.1, on the reverse strand, counting down.
TGTTTGGCTTTGTTTTTTTCTTATTAAAGTCTGTTCCTAGTGTTCCTATGTAAAGCGCTTTGGGTATTTAGAAAAGCGCTATATAAATTTGAGCTATTATGATTATTATTATTATTAGATGATATTTTGATGCATGTTGTTTTGAACACCTCGGTGCATTTTGTAAAAGAAAAGACCTCACTTTGAGATCCTCTGTTGTAAAAGAGATACAGAAAGAAATATTATGTTTAATCAAAGAAATTAAATTGAATATTTGTTCTAAAAAAAGATGCTTTAATTGTCTTTATCATTGTTTAAATTGTGTAACAGCTTTTACAGTGGTGTAAGAAGTATTTATTATTATTATTATTATTATTATTATTTCTATGCCTTTTACACAACACTATAATCAACAGTGGGTTTTCAAGCCTTTTCACATCATTCAAGGTCCATTATTTATTTATTCGCCATCTGAGCCACGGAACCACCATCTGATGACATTTAGCCTCTCAGACCCATCTGAGCCACGGACCACCATCTGATGACATTTAGCCTCTCAGACCCATTTGAGTCACGGACCACCATTTGATGACATTTAGCCTCTCAGACCCATTTGAGACACGGACCACCATTTGATGACATTTAGCCTCTCAGACCCATTTGAGTCACGGATCACAATTCCATGCTGTATTGATGTTGGTACCATTAGGAGAGATAACATGATGTTGGTACCATTAGGAGAGATAACATGATGTTGGTACCATTAGGAGAGATAACTTGATGTTGGTACCATTAGGAGAGATAACATGATGTTGGTACCATTAGGAGAGATAACATGATGTTGGTACCATTAGGAGAGATAACATGGTGTTGGTACCATTAGGAGAGATAACATGATGTTGGTACCATTAGGAGAGATAACATGATGTTGTTACCATTAGGATAGATAACATGATGTTGGTACCATTAGGATAGATAACATGATGTTGGTACTATTAGGAGAGATAACATGGTGTTGGTACCATTAGGAGAGATAACATGGTGTTGGTACTATTAGGAGAGATAACATGATGTTGGTACCATTAGGAGAGATAACATGGTGTTGGTCATTAGGAGAGATAACATGATGTTGGTACCATTAGGAGAGAGAACATGATGTTGGTACCATTAGGAGAGATAACATGATGTTGGTACCATTAGGAGAGATAACATGGTGTTGGTTCCATTAGGAGAGATAACATGATGTTGGTACCATTAGGAGAGATAACATGATGTTGGTACCATTAGGAGAGATAACATGATGTTGGTACCATTAGGAGAGATAACATGATGTTGGTACCATTAGGAGAGATCACATGATGTTGGTTCCATTAGGAGAGATAACATGGTGTTGGTACCATTAGGAGAGATAACATGATGTTGGTACCATTAGGAGAGATAACATGATGTTGGTACCATTAGGAGAGATAACATGATGTTGGTACCAATAGGAGAGATAACATGGTGTTGGTACCATTAGGAGAGATAACATGGTGTTGGTACCATTAGGAGAGATAACATGGTGTTGGTACCATTAAGAGAGATAACATGATGTTGGTACCATTAGTAATATTAATAATAATAAAACTTTATTTGTATAGCACCTTTCATGACATGAAATGCAGCTCAATGTGCTTTACAGAACAATGGAGAATAAAAGAAAAGCAAGGCAACAACATTAAAAAACAAGCAGTAATGCAATACAGTGAGGACATGAATAATAAAACATAAATGATCAATTAAAAGCAATGTTGTAGAAGTGGGTCTTGAGCTGAGCTTTAAAAATGTCTACAGAGGCTGCCTGACGAAGGTACAGTGGGAGCTTGTTCCATGCCGACGGCCCGTATAAGCAAAAAGCTGCTTCCCCGTATTTTTTAGTTGCCATTTCTTTAGGCAAAGCGAGCAGGCCGGCAGTGGAAGACCTTAGGGGGGCGGTTTGGGACATATTTAGGCAGGCAGTCATGTAGGTAGGAAGGAAGGTGCGAGACCATTGAGAGCTTTATAGACAAGTAAAATAATTTTAAAATCAATCCTAAAAACAACCGGAAGCCAGTGCAGTAATGCCAAAACTGGAGTAATATGTTCTCTCATCTTAGTTCTATAGTTAAAACTCTAGGAGAGATAACATGGTGTTGGTACCATTAGGAGAGATAACATGGTGTTGGTACCATTAGGAGAGATAACATGATGTTGGTACCATTAGGAGAGATAACATGATGTTGGTACCATTAGGAGAGATAACATGGTGTTGGTACCATTAGGAGAGATAACATGATGTTGGTACCATTAGGAGAGATAACATGGTGTTGGTACCATTAGGAGAGATAACATGATGTTGGTACCATTAGGAGAGATAACATGATGTTGGTACCATTAGGAGAGATAACATGATGTTGGTACCATTAGGAGAGATAACATGGTGTTGGTACCATTAGGAGAGATAACATGGTGTTGGTACCATTAGGAGAGATAACATGGTGTTGGTACCATTAGGAGAGATAACATGATGTTGGTACCATTAGGAGAGATAACATGATGTTGGTACCATTAGGAGAGATAACATGATGTTGGTACCATTAGGAGAGATAACATGGTGTTGGTACCATTAGGAGAGATAACATGATGTTGGTACCATTAGGAGAGATAACATGATGTTGGTACCATTAGAAGAGATAACATGATGTTGGTACCATTAGGAGAGATAACATGATGTTGGTACCATTAGGAGAGATAACATGATGTTGGTACCATTATGAGAGATAACATGATGTTGGTACCATTAGGAGAGATAACATGGTGTTGGTACCATTAGGAGAGATAACATGATGTTGGTACCATTAGGAGAGATGACATGGTGTTGGTACCATTAGGAGAGATGACATGGTGTTGGTACCATTAGAAGAGATGACATGGTGTTGGTACCATTAGAAGAGATAACATGATGTTGGTACCATTAGGAGAGATAACATGGTGTTGGTACCATTAGGAGAGATAACATGGTGTTGGTACCATTAGGAGAGATAACATGGTGTTGGTACCATTAGGAGAGATAACATGATGTTGGTACCATTAGGAGAGATAACATGGTGTTGGTACCATTAGGAGAGATAACATGGTGTTGGTACCATTAGGATAGATAACATGATGTTGGTACTATTAGGAGAGATAACAGGCAAACGATCAAAATAACAATTCTTCTACATTCTCTAATTGTGTAGACTCCTAGTAAATTAATTAAGTAATGCAAATGTTTAACAATGATTTAACTCTTGAGAGTGTAAAATGAAACCAAATGGACCCGTAAAAAATGGTTGAGAACCCTGACCTTTTAGAACAATAAATGATGATATTATTTCTAGACATTTTACACTATAGAGCGTCGGAGTCCCGCCCCCTTTCAGAACAACAAGTGGCCCAGGAAATGAATCCCAATGCATTTTTCCCATTGGCATTTCAAAACTTATTAATTTATTTAAAGACCTTTTAAGCTTCGTACGAAGCCAACTCTTGTCGTGACAAATTATGACAACACACACACAATATTTTGGACCAAACAAATAATTACAAAGATGAAAAACAACAAAAAAAGTGTTGTAACCTGCCGTTTCTTTCTACTTTCTAATTCTTTGTTTGGCCCAAAACATTGTGTTTGTCGTCATGATTTGTCACGACAAGACTTGGCTTTGTCCGTGGCGTAAACGCTTTTAATTTCAGAGAAGCCAGAACTTCAAAAAATACTAAACGGCGTCGACGGTCAATGCAGTTTCTCCCAGGTTTCTGTTGTCTCCTATCCGCGTCATGTATCTTTGAAACATCTCAGCAACACTCAAACCACCGAGCAGAACAGACAGTAAATACCAACACTCAAACCACCGAGCAGAACAGACAGTAGATACCAACACTCAAACCACCGAGCAGAACAGACAGTAAATACCAACACTCAAACCACCGAGCAGAACAGACAGTAAATACCAACACTCAAACCACCGAGCAGAACAGACAGTAAATACCAACACTCAAACCACCGAGCAGAACAGACAGTAAATACCAACACTCAAACCACCGAGCAGAACAGACAGTAAGGCCCTCATTTATCAACCGTGCGTACGCCAAAATATGGGCGCACGCCGAAATTACCGACATTTTCGGCATTTAACATTTCCGGCAAAGCTTGAAATTGAACGTGACAACGATCAAAAGTCACGTCTGCTCGGCAGCTGTCGTACGCTTTGTCCTCACCTGTTTTTCTGTCTTAGAACAGCGGAGCAGCATTGTTTGACCAGCTGAGAGGCTGTCACAGGCATCTAAGCATATGTTTTCACTCCTAAAATGTTAATATAAAACTGTATGTATATGGGCTACATGTAAAAGAAAAAAAGAAAAGGAAAAGAACAAAGGAATAGACCTACAAGATGTGTCTTTGTGTCATATGAAATTTGTAGGAGCTTTCCAACTTTACAATTAAAATCACGCTTGATTTAAGCCATTTAAACAGTGTTTTGCATGAGCGCATACATGTGAGGATTTGGGCTGTCTGTGCTGGAATATTTCCATGACGTTGGAAAGTAGCCATAGTGCAATGCAGCTGCAGAGAGTCCCAACGTGGTATAGCCTACTGTAACCTAATCTACAGCAGGCCGATGTCTTTCTGGAGTTACGGTATATGTGCAATATAATAAACCTGATGCGTCGCTCGAATGCCAAATGTACCGTGCCAGGCTGCCAGCGCAAGTGGGAACTGCATCGGATATATAGGTATATTACCCAGCCAGCCCACCACCAGCCACACATGAGGCTATATACGGTTTTGGCTGCACATTCATATAATGACAGTTGACAGCCCGGCCACTAACGACGTCTGCGAGGCAATCTAAATAGACTGTCGAACGTGCATGGTCACTTGGTCAGTTGGTCACGGACGGACCACAGTGATAGAGAGAGACAGACAGACAGACAGACAGACAGGAGGAGCACCTGCAAAACAGCAGCGTGTGTGTGCCTATTTGTTATTTAATTATGGTTCACAGGTTCAGGTTTTCGTTCACTAATATATCTTGTTGTATATTAAATTAAAAATACTTTCATAATTTAATATACAACTAACAACACACAGTGAAAGTTGCAAATAGCGATATGTGCGTGCGTGCGTGCGGGGGGTGAGGCGGGCAGCAAGGGAAGCGAAGCGAGAGGAGAAACAGACAGCTTTATTTTAATGTGTCATGTAGGTGCGTGCGTGCATGACAGCAAGGCAAGCGAGGTGAGAGTGAAACAGACAGGGTAGGCCTACAACTTTATTTAATTCATGCAGGTGTTCGTTCTTTATTTGTTTAACAACACACCAGTTAGTTGGGCTTGCAAGTTGCGTGTGCGTGCTGTGCGTGTGTATGAGAGAGGGGAGTGAGGCGGGCAGCAAGGCACGGGAGAAACCTATTTTTTCATGTAACCATGGTTTCAGGAAACGTATTGCCGTTGTTCATGTCGCAAAAACGAGTTGAGTTCTTAGGGCGTGCCAGATCAAATTCAGCCGTGACATTTATTAACGTGAGAACGAAATTAAGGAAGGATCAGCTGTTTGCGATCACTTTATAAATGCCGTGGCGACGTGGGTGTACTACGAAACCTGCACTCGAATCTGTGGCAGATTTTACACTCGATTGATAAATGAGGGCCTAAATATCAACACTCAAACCACCGAGCAGAACAGACAGTAAATATCAACACTCAAACCACCGAGCAGAACAGACAGTAAATACCAACACTCAAACCACCGAGCAGAACAGACAGTAAATATCAACACTCAAACCACCGAGCAGAACAGACAGTAAATACCAACACTCAAACCACCGAGCAGAACAGACAGTACATCTGCATCCTATGGAGGGTGGAAAAACCTACGAGGAGCCCCAGGGCACCGCCGTCCAAAACTCAGAAAAGGTAACCGAGGGTTCCGAAAGGGGCTAACCGTCTGACGGGCCTGGGTCAACACACTCCCAGTACGACCACCGGGTGGGAGAGTGACCACCATGTATGTATGTATGTCATTGTATTATATCTAACATACATATTCACATTACAGGGCCGGTGCTGGAGACAAGCTATACCACTGATCTAACATACATATTCACATTACAGGGCCGGTGCTGGAGACAAGCTATACCACTGATCTAACATACATATTCACATTACAGGGCCTGTGCTGGGGACAAGCTGTACATACTGATCTAACATACATATTCACATTACAGGGCCGGTGCTGGGGACAAGCTGTACATACTGATCTAACATACATATTCACATTACAGGGCCTGTGCTGGAGACAAGCTATACCACTGATCTAACATACATATTCACATTACAGGGCCGGTGCTGGAGACAAGCTGTACGTTGGAGCAGTTGACAGCCGTCCAGTGGTGGTGGTAATGCCCCTTTTCTTTAGTTTGCTGTTTCTATTTCTTTGTGGGTTATTTGAGTTGTGTTTTGCCGCATTACCGACACCCTGGGCCGGTGGCCTGCCCAGCTTCTCTCTCTCTCTCTCTCTCTCTCTCTCTCTCTCTCTCCAGTACTGGAGGGATATCCCTGTAGTTATGCACTTAGTAGTCACCAACCCTTTTAGTCTCAGCATCTATTTCTATTGTTGATTGTTGAACAAGTCCTATTGGTTTCCTTTGATTAATGCTATTATTGCTGAATAAATACTTTTGTACATTTTGTTACACACGTTTCTGCCTGCCTTTCATATTTTATAACCAACCTGTTCCCTGTGTGGAGTCATTAAGTGCTCCGGGTGTTCAGTGTTAGATCTCAGTATAGCCTAAATATTCCCCAGGTGGCGTAGTTGGCTGTAGGTGAATCCATATCACCCTGTCACACATGGACCATTTAGTTGGCTGTAGGTGAATCCATATCACCCTGTCACACATGGACCATTTAGTTGGCTGTAGGTGAATCCATATCACCCTGTCACACATGGACCATTTAGTTGGCTGTAGGTGAATCCATATCACCCTGTCACACATGGACCATTTAGTTGGCTGTAGGTGAATCCATATCACCCTGTCACACATGGACCATTTAGTTGGCTGTAGGTGAATCCATATCACCCTGTCACACATGGACCATTTAGTTGGCTGTAGGTGAATCCATATCACCCTGTCACACATGGACCATTTAGTTGGCTATATAGGTGAATCCATATCACCCTGTCACACATTTAGCATTTAGCCTTCCGTAGATTTCCAACAATGTATTAGTGATGTCCTAATGATGTCCTAAATGTCAACCAGAGCCTGTCTTTCATTCCTATTTCTGACCTCAAATGTGTTTTTCAACAAAATGATGCTCATTGCAGGGACAGACACATGTGCACTAATAATATTACATTAACACTATTATAATAACAACAGCACAAGAATAAGGATAATGTATTATTAGTATTTGTTTATAAAGACATGTAGACAATACACTTTAAAAAGTAAGCTATGGGAAAATAAAGTGGAACAATAACATTTTAACAAGACTTTGGTTCAGTGTATTTCAATAAAGTGTAATAATAAATAAAAACAAAAACAATAAAAAACATACAGTATATATTGGAATGGCATTGATTATTTGGCAATCGTGAATAAAAACATTTACCGTAAATATAAAACATTTCCCAGAAAAGGGCGTAGCAGCGCAACCAGCGCTGTCAGTGAACCAACCAACCGCCAACTGTTTTACACAAGCGCCCGGAGTCCAGCTGGACCAATCGAATCGTGTCTTCCTCTGGCGTGGGAATAACAGCAGATCTACAAGCCCACAGCGCGTGGCGGGCTCAGTGACGCGCCGTGAGCTTGTAGATCTGGAGAAAATGTCTGCGGCCATAAGGTGCTGCCAGACTTACTAAAGAGCCGCGCACGTTCTCGGCTGCGAGTAGCTTCTTTTTCCGGGTTTTTAGACCGCTGGTGGACGGAAAAGAAGCTACACTTCCGCCGACTAGTTGCGCGACGGCCAGAATCCCGGAAACGCTCTCCTCCGCGTCAGTCGTCCGCGGAGGTGGAGCTTAATTTCCATCCAGCCGCTGTCTAAAAACCCGGAAAAAGAAGCTGCCACAGCTTCTTCTGTCCGCGGCTGTCGGACGTTTTGCGCTTAGGTGTGGAAACAGTGATACGAGACGACACGCCAATGGTTCAGTGTGGTCACGTCCACTTGTTTACAACAGGGTCCACCATTTTTGCAACTAAACAGTTTTAACCACCAACTTAAGGTCATGTCACACCAATGCAACTCCTTGCAACTGCCATTGGGGATAATGCCATTGTGAAGTCAACTTGGAGAAATGGAGAGCAAAGGGTTAAATCTAGACTGACACTCATTGCCACTGACACTCAGCTGATTGTCACTCACTCACTCCCCAATTGCCTGACCAATCAGCGTCTGTGCATTCGCTGCACCTGAGAGGAGGGCGTTGGCCAAACACAGGAAGGGAGGAGGAAAGAGGAATCCTACACAAACCTCCATGAGAAACAGCAGTGTGCCTCCAAACAGGAGCAACACACACTGAGACAGCAGAGCAGAACGGTGCTGCCATATAAATGAGAAACAGCAGTGTGCCTCCAAACAGGAGCAACACACACTGACACAGCAGAGCAGAACGGTGCTGCCATATAAATGAGAAACAGCAGTGTGCCTCCAAACAGGAGCAACACACACTGACACAGCAGAGCAGAACGGTGCTGCCATATAAATGCTGGAGAGACAGCCGGTGAGAGAGAGAACTGTTTACTTGTGACAGATCATGCCAGTTCATGGACATTGTTTGTTGTTGTTGTTTGTGATGACTTGAGTTGAAGTTAAAGGAAACATGATGGCCAATTGGACATGAACAATGAACGAATGATTATTTGATTTAAAATACATTTGAATTGATTATTGATTGATAAAAATGTTTCAATTATACTAATTCATTCAGGTTATTTAATTTACATTTCATGAGTTTATTATGTTTAAAACAGTTTAAAAACGAATTGAGTAGAAATGAATTGATTTAGAAATGAGTTGATTAAGAGACACTAAGTAAAAATGATATTTACAGGTGTTTAAAGCATGTAAAGTATGTATTGATGAATGTGCATTATACTTACATTAGTTATTTTTTATTTTCCCTTTAAGGTTTTTCACCTTACCCACTTACCGCTTACTCAATGCCCATGCATGTGTACAACTGTACTCAACTACAAACAAAGTAAAGAAGAGTTAAAAAGAAGGAAACTGTATGTGGTCATTGTATGAGTGAAACCCAGTTAATATCTCCATATGGTCTGTGCCATCCCTTTGAGTGAAACCCAGTTAATATCTCCATATGGTCTGTGCCATCCCTTTGAGTGAAACCCAGTTAATATCTCCATATGGTCTGTGCCATCCCTTTGAGTGAAACCCAGTTAATATCTCCATATGGTCTGTGCCATCCCTTTGAGTGAAACCCAGTTAAAATCTCCATATGGTCTGTGCCATCCCTTTCAATCAGTGGTGTGGTTTGGGCCTGGGCTCTTGGCTCTTACAACCCACAACGAACCACGCAGGACGCAAAGCCAACGCAGAAATACAACAGCAATTAGCAATTGTGTAACGGTCAGATATTTCTATCACTGCTACTAATTATTTAAATCACGGGTTGTGAATGATCTCCTCTTAGGATACAACTGATAAAGTGGAATGTAATGAAAATAGCCTAAATAAGCAGCAGAAAACACAGTCAGAAACAAAGCTCACGTCAACCTTTTATCTAGTAATCAAAGCAACAGTTATACAGAGTTGAATGAATGAATAGTGAATGTCCGTTTCTCGCGCACACACGCACGCGCTCCCTTATTGTTTTGTATTGTTCCGTGTTTCCAAACAAAGTCTGTTTCTCTCCAAGCGTTCCTTCCCGCACGTAAAAGTCCCTCCAAAGCAAAGTAAATGATGTAAAAGAAACTTAATCCATCCCAGAAGCGAATGTAATCCAAATCAATGTAGGCTACTCCAAAATAAGAGGAAGTCCCAAAACGCCGATCCTCGCGGGACGTTGAAATAAATAAAAGATGAACCATCTCACCCGTTGCAGGATGTCTTGAGCCTCCTCATAAAGTGAGCGTAATCGTTCGTGTAGCTATAGCTTTCTGGGATGGATTAAGTTATACTATATTCCCACTATATTCTGTGCTGTCTATTGTGTGATTTTGTTATTATTTGGGGGGTTTTAAAGACTATGTTTATGATTTGATATATTTTGAGTGACATGGGTCTGGAGTTAGACTGACGCCCATAAAGTAGGCGTTGGTTACCGGCCTGATGGAGACCTTAGAGAGACAGACAAACAAACAGGGAGTCTACGAGGGACCTGGACACGTTTGTTCTCTAAACATCTCTACTATACAGTGAATTCATATCACTGGTCAGAAACAAACCGGTTATTAGCCAATGGATATACAGTGTGGACAACAAAACATTGTACGTTTTGGGTCTGAGACGCTACATTTCAGCAAACGGTGGTCCGTGGCAAATAATGGACCCTGATATGAAAAGGGTTGAAAACCACTGCTATAATGCTCGCTTTAGAATTCAGCATCTGTCTGTATACCATATCTGTGAAGATATGTGGTTACTTTAAGAATAGTTTCACTGAGTTTCATCTGTCTAGATACCATATCTGTGAAGATATGTGGTTACTTTAAGAATAGTTTCACTGAGTTTCATCCCTGACCCTCAAAATAAAGGTCTAGACACCTTATTTGTTCATTTAAGTGCAATATTGGCTGAGAGATAGTGAAAGTAGATTTTTCGATAATGGTGGCACTAATTTGCATAACAATGGTAGCTGGGACACAACTTTTTAACATTCATTAATTTCATTCCAAATGTAGGCCTACAGCTGATACTGACTGAATATACAATTTTCACCGATTTGAGGTATAGTGCAGACTTTTGGCTACACTATATAATCTATCTATATATAGATTTGAGGTACAGTGCAGACTTTAGGCTACAGAAAGAGGTATAGTGATTTGAGGTACAGTGCAGACTTTAGGCTACAGAAAGAGGTTTAGTGATTTGAGGTACAGTGCAGACTTTAGGCTACAGAAAGAGGTATAGTGATTTGAGGTACAGTGCAGACTTTAGGCTACAGAAAGAGGTTTAGTGATTTGAGGTACAGTGCAGACTTTAGGCTACAGAAAGAGGTTTAGTGATTTGAGGTACAGTGCAGACTTTAGGCTACAGAAAGAGGTTTAGTGATTTGAGGTACAGTGCAGACTTTAGGCTACAGAAAGAGGTTTAGTGATTTGAGGTACAGTGCAGACTTTAGGCTACAGAAAGAGGTTTAGTGATTTGAGGTACAGTGCAGACTTTAGGCTACAGAAAGAGGTATAGTGATTTGAGGTATAGTGCAGACTTTAGGTTACAGAAAGAACCATTTTCAAGATAGAAAGGTCATCTTGGTCTTAAATTTAAGCTTAAAGGACAACTTTAGTTTTTTTCAACCACGGTTCATGTTTTAGGTTGTTATTAGAGAAAGTAAAAGGTGAGTGTTATTTATTTTTTACTGCATCCCAAGAAATTACATCTGGCCACAAAAGATCACAGGATCTAAACCACAGTCCAACCGACCAACTTCAAAGTTGGCATGCACATTGCTGCTGACCGCAGGGACATTTATATTACATTTATATTACATTTATATTACATTTTCATGCACGTTGCTGCTGACCGCAGGGACATTTATATTACATTTATATTACATTTTCATGCACGTTGCTGCTGACCGCAGGGACATTTATATTACATTTATATTACATTTATATTACATTTTCATGCACGTTGCTGCTGACCGCAGGGACATTTATATGTCCCGTGTCACGTTTTGTATGGATAGGTAGTTGTCCAGAACCACCTACAGTATGTAGGCTCATACATACTGTACTGTAGGAATTGGCGTAAGTATAGTATAGTATAGTATAGTATAGTATAGTATAGTATAGTATAGTGTAGAGCAGGAGTGGACCTGGTGAGACGTAGGAGGGGCCCGGACAGGAGACAACCCACAGAGTCCCTCCATGTGTCAGAAGTGTACCTCCCAGCCCTGGCAGAGTAGTTCCAACAGATTGTGTGCCCCTGGTTTTTCCCTTGTGGGACTGATTGAGGGTAGCTACTGGGACGTAATTTTTATGTAAAATATATTTTTTAAAGCTGTCTTTCATCAACTGAACAACTTCTTGGCACTAGACAATGGCTTTGATACCTTCTGCCACGCTTTGTGTGCTTTTAAAAACTGCTATTTTCGTTGCACGATAACAAAAATAGCAGATTTAAGTAGGATGCTTCATTCCTCCTTTCTGCAACAGACCAAGTTACACAAGGATAACAGATAAGCAGATGTGGATGGGAGCTCAGTGTACTGTATAAGTGAAGACCAATGAATGAGACAGAGGCAGCAGTTTGAATTTAAAGATATATTGAACTTTTCAAACAGAATAAACAGCATAATGACATTCAAAGAAAATAAACAATTGCAGGTGTAATGTTAGAGTCCACAGAAGACATGTAAATATGAAATGCATGCTTAAACATGTAGCTATAGGTGTAATGTTAGAGACCACAGAGGACATGTAAATATGAAATAAATGCTTAAACATGTAGCTATAGGTGTAATGTTAGAGACCACAGAAGACATGTAAATATGAAATAAATGCTTAAACATGTAGCTAGGTGTAATGTTAGAGACCACAGAAGACATGTAAATATGAAATAAATGCTTAAACATGTAGCTATAGGTGTAATGTTAGAGACCACAGAGGACATGTAAATATGAAATAAATGCTTAAACATGTAGCTATAGGTGTAATGTTAGAGACCACAGAGGACATGTAAATATGAAATAAATGCTTAAACATGTATACGGTGTAATGTTAGAGACCACAGAGGACATGTAAATATGAAATAAATGCTTAAACATGTATACGGTGTGATGTTAGAGACCTATCATTAACGTTCTCGTGTCTCCTCACACGACACGAGAACCACGGCGAACATGGGCATATTGCCAAGGCACTTCTCCAGCTGGTGAATTAAAGTACTGGTGAAATGTGTCCCTGGTTCTCTGGGACTCCTCCGACGCCCTGTTCCCCCGCAGGTTCCTCAGTGGTCTGAGGATGCTCTCGCCATCCTCAGAGTCGTCCTCATCTGGCTCCTCATTCTGGCCCACGGTCTTTGAAGACTGGATGTAGTTGTGGAGGATGCAGGTTGCCCTCACCACACTGTCGGCTGTTTCCGGGCCAGTGTAGACCCTCCAGCGTTGGGTGAGGATGCCAAAGGCCTTCTCCACCATCCGACGGGCTCTCGAGAGACGGTAATTGAAGACCCGTGAGTCTTCAGGAAGACGGCGCCCCGAATAAGGCCGGAGGAGGTGTACGGCTTCATGGGGAAGGCCTCGTCACCCACCGCCACATATGGCACAGGTCCCAACTCTGCTGCCGATGGTAGGAGAGATGGTGGAGGGATGTCCAGCTGGTCTGCCTGGAGATCTCTGCCCAGCTTGGAGTTGGCAAAAAGTCCCCCGTCACTGTTGCCACCATAACCCCCGATGTCGACACTGATGAATTCATAGTCTGCATCGACCATGGCCATCAAAACTACAGAGAAGGTGCCCTTGTAGTTATAGAACAGGCATCCGGAGTTGGGAGGGGCCTGGATTACGGCATGTTTCCCATCCAGAGCCCCGATACAATGGGGGAAGTTCCAGCGCTCCTCAAACCTCCTGGCGATGCTCAGCCACCTATCCCTGTCTGGAACAGGCATGAGTCTTTCAGGACATCCCAGATGGCCTCGCAGGTTTCCCGCACAATCTGTGCCACAGTAGATACCCCAAGGTGAAAACTTGTGGCGATTGTGGTGAAGCTGTCATCGGTGGCTAGGAATCTGCAATGACATGAGAAGGAGTATTAGCTTTTCTTACTTATCTATCCTTATGGTCACACACACAAATTTGCTTGCTTATAATATGTATGTATTTTCTATACAGGTAATGTGTAACTGCCGGGATATATAGTTATTTGAACTTCAATCATTTCCTAAGTTGAAGTTAATTTGTTATTTACTTTTCTTATTTTGTTCATCTTATTTTGAAGCTTCCTGTATTTTGTTTCACTTTTACTTTGAAACTTCCTGTTACCACACCACACTTAGCTGAGGCTGCTAGCTTCACACACCCCATTCAGTATTTTAGCTGTGACGTGAGCGCCCCCTCCTGAGATACTTCCGGGTCCAACTTTTGTGTCGCTTTTGTGTCCCCATGGAGTTATACTGTGACGCTCCGTCGGACTAAATCTGAGACGAAAACAACCACGAAAGTCTAATTTTACCGCTTTCCTCGCAACAACAAAGCTGCGCTGCTCTCCCAAATCTGACAGTGACAGGCCGTCTGCCCCACATGGAATACTATCGCCATTTTATTTTATTGTGTCAAATAAATCCTCATACTGCAAACTAGATTCAACATACTCAAGCCTGCACACATTCTAAATATACCCCAGAAATATTTTACCGATCAAATGGACTGTTGCCACCTTCAATAATAATGATAATAATAGTCTTTATTGTCTCCACATCATATATTTTTGTTGTCATGGACACTTGTACAAAACATTAATAATTCCACTCGAGTTGGAAGCATTAAGACCCATTTTAACCCTCAATGGCTTCCTTTCTGAAAAATAACGTCACTGTAAAAAGATTCACGCGTTTAGATATTCAATTTACAATGAGATGCGGACGGGAGCTGGTGCCACTTGGACCCGGACGTAACGTAGCACTACAAAATGACGTCGGACTTAAATACTGAATTCTCACACTGAGTCAGTGACAGAGGGGGAGAGACACACCCCATTCTCACACTGAGTCAGTGACAGAGGGGGAGAGACACACCCCATTCTCACACTGAGTCAGTGACAGAGGGGGAGAGACACACCCCATTCTCACACTGAGTCAGTGACAGAGGGGAAGAGACACACCCCATTCTCACACTGAGTCAGTGACAGAGGGGAAGAGACACACCCCATTCTCACACTGAGTCAGTGACAGAGGGCAAGAGACACACCCCATTCTCACACTGAGTCAGTGACAGAGGGGAAGAGACACACCCCATTCTCACACTGAGTCAGTGACAGAGGGGAAGAGACACACCCCATTCTCACACTGAGTCAGTGACAGAGGGGGAGAGACACACCCCATTCTCACACTGAGTCAGTGACAGAGGGAAAGAGACACACCCCAGCATTTGTTTGTTTGTGACTTTGTTACACTGCACAGCAAGGTATTTATATGCATCATGCACCTTTGTACTCAAAGTAAGGTTGCCTGTAACTTGCAGTTTTAGTGAACAGTTGACTGAATGACTGAAGTTGTTTATATTGTTCTGCAGCGCCTGTCACACTATGTTTGGTGTACCTGTGACTGTTTGATGATGTACCCTGAGGTTCAACTGGTTGATGCAGCCCTTTAGCGCCCTTGAGAAGCAGACTAAAGCGGAGTGAGGTACATGATTCTTTGTTTGTTTTGGTTTGGAGTCTCATTTATGATTTAATTACTTGTATTTGTTTCTGGTATGTTTTGGTGTATGATATTTGGTTACTGTGCATTTTCCCTTTTTGGTATTTTATTGGTCATGTATTGAAGTGGACTGATTTATTTTATCACTGTATTATAATTGCTATGAATAAACCATTTTATTGTTGGTTGTAATATTGAAGTGAGGAACTTAATGCACAGATGTTATTGTTGAGTGAAAGCTATGAAATTGTTTGATGTGATCATAACAGTGCTTCTGTCCTTTTATAGTTTTCACGGTGTTGTAACAAAATAAACACCCGTTGAGACCACATCGATCTTTATCATCATTTCAACTATCGAGGGCCGCTACATAATGTTTATATCACAAGATGTAGGCTACAAATCAAAATCGGATGGAAATATATAATTTGGATGTGGTGTCATAATTAAACGTAATGTCGATATGGCACGCCGACTATCAAGAAAATAAAGACACAGCACTTCATGTCAAAAAGGTTGCAGAGCCCTGATTAATAGCCTATAATTAACCTGATTAATAGCCTATAATTAACCTGATTAATAGCCTATAATTAACCTGATTAATAGCCTATAATTAGTATTGTTTTTGTGGGTGTGGTGCACGGTTTCCCCAGCAGGTTGTGCCTTTGAGTAAGGTGAGGAAGTTTGACCGTCACGGGTTAAAACAGATTGTTATAAGGTGTATTTGAATTGTTATTATTTGTCTATTCAATGCTCAAAGTTATTTGTCTTCCCAGGTTAGTGAGTGACTACTTTAAATCTTTATATTCTGTCCTGTATCCTTCTTGGCTGGGAGTAAAATAGCCTATAGCCTGTCCATATCTAAAAAGGGATTTGAAAAACAGGCTGTATAGCTTTTAGGTATTATAGGTATTGTTGGGCAACATGAACAGTGTTGTAGTCGTGGGACACTATTAAAACATGCAGTGATGCAGATGTTATTATTTAGAAACGTATGGTTTATTAATTATTATGCTTAATCTTATCCCTAAAAAATAGGCTAAATATAACATGAAATATAACACCCCTACAAATTAATGGGAAAGTTATTAATCTCAAAGTTAAAATGGGCTAAATGTCATAGCTGATAGCTGTCTTTCTTTGGAGCGCACAGAGAGGCCAATTGAATAGAACAGATGTATGTAGGCCTGTTCATCATTTTATTAAACACGCAATAGGCCAGGGGTGGGCAACTGGCGGCCCGGGGGCCACATGCGGCCCCCACCTTCACTTAATGTGGTGTGATGGCGGAGAACGCCGGTGGGAGCAGGGAGAGCGAGATTCGAATGGATGAAGATACAAGGGGGAATGAAAACAAAAGGAAAAGGTCTAAGGGAAATGGAAACAGCGTGACAAGTGATGAAAATCTGGAAGAAACACACGTATTTGGAATGAAAGCGGTATCAAAAGTGGATGGGATATTCAAGGACCAACACAGTGTGGTAAAGTTTATTGGAAAAGTGCTCGGAGAAGTGAAGTCCATTAGGGTTGCTAGAAGCGGCATTGTGATAGTCGAATGTTTCTCAGAAAGGCAAATGGTGACAGCTATGTCGAGCATTAAGAAGTTCGATGGGCACAGGATGACATGTTTTGAGATAACAGGAGGATCAAAGCGAGTGGGAGTCATAAGTGGGGTACCATTATCAATGGACATAGAACCATTTATAGATTGTCCAGATGCCGGAATTGACAAAGCTCGAAGAATGCAGCGTTTCAGAGACGGGAAAAAGGAGCCCACCCAGTCTGTCTGTCTAACGTTTTATGGCGAACTGCCTGAAAGAATATATGTGGACTATGTCACATACAAGGTCAGGCCATATGAGAGGGGACCTCTAAGATGCTTTTGCTGCCAAGAATATGGTCATGCTGCGGCAGTCTGCAGAGCTGTTAAGAAGTGTGGGAGATGTGGTGAGGTGAGCTGTTCTGGGGCCTGTAGCACACAAGAGCCAGAGTGCATGCACTGCAAAGGGAACCACTATGCAGGGGCATCAAAGTGTCCGAGAAGGATGGAGGAAGGAAATGCAAAGAGGAGCAGGGAGAATAAGGGAATATCATATGCTCACGCAGTGAAAGGAATGGAGGGAAATGATACAAGGGCAACAAAACACACAATGGAAGAGGAAACAAACAGACATGGGCAAGACATGATATGTATGGACAAAAGAAGGTTTCTCGCATTTATCGCATTTATCGCAATGGTAATCAACTGCGCGGTGGAGGTGCAGGGTAAATCCGAAAGAATTAAAATGGTACTGGACACGGCCGGGAGATTTTTGGACATTAAGGACATTAGTGGAGAGGATCTTGATGTCACACTGAGAGAAGGATTTGCACCCACTCAGACCGCTGGGTCTGGGTAGAATGGAGAATATAATTGAAGGGGAGCTAGTCGGGGTTTTGATTTATTTTATTTTATTGTCTATGTAAAGTTTACACCGAAATCCAGTTGGTGGCGGTAATGCACCTATTAAGGTATGCCAACCGCCATTAAACCCAAAAGAAGAAGAAGATTCTCCTTTCAGTCTGCAACAAGAAAGATGTGCTCTCTCTGTGCTCTGCGGTGCACAAGTGGCAGCTCACTAGCTGGCCTCTTTCAAATATTTTTAGCTGGAGCTAAGTTCAGAACTGCTGCTCTCGAAGAATTTTACTTCACTTCCTCCATGTGGCCTGCTCTCATCAAACAGCCTCCTGCAGCCTACTCCAATCCAACAAGCTGACTTCATTCCTCCCAGATGCAATGGTTGCCTCAATTCCAGCTTTCAACAGTTTGTAGGCTACTGCCATTATGAATTATTCAAACAAAATACATGCCATTTGCTCTTACTGCTGCTTCAGCCAATGCTATTTATCATGCCTGCAATCCAGCTAATGCTAACTACCATGCTGCATATACACAGCTAATACTGTCATGCCTGCAGCTAATGCTAGCTATAGCCACTATCATGCCTACAATTCAGCTAATTCTTAACTCATGCCTGCAATTTCAATTCTACCTTTATTGCTGTTTACATGATATCACAGCTAGAGCTACTGCTCTAAAAGTATAGGTTACAAAGGTAACCCCAGTTTTATATCAAGAGATAGCAGAGGAGGCAATCATTTATTTGCATGCATGTCTGTCTTGAGTCAATGAATCTCCTGTGAGCTATCAAAGTGCAGCTGTTTATTAAATATTTTCATTTCAGGTTTCAGCTGCCATAATATGTTTACCATTTGAGGTCATGCCACAGTCAGTGCTGACGCAAACATGTTCCAATGCTAACTTGATCTTTCATTTCAGGCCATGTTTCAGCTGCTGCTAAACTCATGTTTTTTATTTCAGGCCATGCTGCTGCTGCTGCTAACATGTTTTTATCATTTTAGGTCATGCTCCACTTGCTGCTGCGGCTAACATGTCATCATTTCAGGCCATGCTGCTGCTCTCATGAAGTCTTTATCATTTCAGGCCATGCTGCTGCTGCTCACATGTAGTTTTATCTCAGGCAATGCTGCTGCTCTCATGAAGTCTTTTATCATTTCAGGCCATGCTGCTGCTGCTCACATGTAGTTTTATCTCAGGCAATGCTGCTGCTCTCATGAAGTCTTTATCATTTCAGGCCATGCTGCTGCTGCTCACATGTAGTTTTATCTCAGGCAATGCTGCTGCTCTCATGAAGTCTTTATCATTTCAGGCCATGCTGCTGCTGCTTACATGTAGTTTTATCTCAGGCAATGCTGCTGCTCTCATGAAGTCTTATCATTTCAGTCAATCCTGCTGCTATGCGTTCTTATTCATTTCAGGTCATGCTCCAGATGCCACTAAATCAGCTGCCATCATCTCAGGTTAGGTTGGGTAACGAGTCTGCTTTGCTTATGCAGCTTCAGGTTAGATGTCTAGATAAAAGTGAACCATATAAATAAGCTATATATATTGTGCATGCTTTTACTTTGCTCAGTCAGCTAATGCTACTCATCCTATTGCTTCTAACATGTGGTTAGTCATGCTTATGCTACATTGCATCCTCTGCTAATGCTACCTCTGTGCTAACAGGTCTGCTATTTATTTCAGAATGCATTTCATCCTCAGCCTACTGCAAACCTACTAATCATCTCAGCTATGCTGCCGAGTCTCCTTAGCTCAGCCTACTGCAAGCCTACTAATCATCTCAGCCATGCTGCCGCCATGATCGTCTCCTCAGCCTGCTGCAAGCCTACTAATCATCTCAGCCATGCTGCCACCATGAGTCTCCTCAGCCTGCTGCCAGCCCGCCAAACTTCACAGCTACTTCATCTGCCCCGAGGTCGGTCTTCTCTGCCTGCTGCAAGCCTGCTAATCATCTCAGCTACGCCACTTCAACTGCTGCTCCCATGAAGTCTGTCTTCTGAGCCTGCTGCAAGCCTGCTAATCATCACAGCTATGCTGCTGCCACGAGGTCCATCTTCTCAGCCTGCTGCAAGCCTACTAATCATCTCCGCTATGCTGCCGCCAGGAGTCTCCTCAACCTGCTGCAAGCCCGCCAAACATCACAGCTACTTCATCTGCTGCTGCCTCGAGGTCGGTCTTCTCTGCCCGCTGCAAGCCTGCTGATCATCTCAGCTACGCTACTTCAACTGCTGCCGCCATGAGTCTCCTCAGCCTGCTGCAAGCCTGCTAATCATCTCAGCTATGGTACTTCATCTGCTGCTGCCACGAGGTCGGTCTTCTCTGCCTGCTGCAAGCCTGCTAAAACATCCCGGTTACGCTACTTCAACTGCTGCTCCCATGAAGTCTGTCTTCTGAGCCTGCCGCAAGCCAACTAATCATCTCGGCTACGCTACTTCAACTGCTCCTGCCATGGTTCTGTCTTCTCAGCCTGCTGCCAGCCTGCTAAACATCTCATCAACCTCTAATGCTGCTACCACAAGGTCAGTCATGATAACACTGCCAACTGCATCGCTCCTTCAGTTTAAGCTATTGCTTCAACTACTGCAAAAGGTTGGTCAAGAGCCTGCTAACGCGTGCTGACTACATTGCTCCTTCAGCTTTTGCTGCATCTGCTAAAATTTCGGTTGGTCATGAGCCTGCTAGCACATGGCGACTGCATTGCTCCTTCAGCTTCACTTCAACTAATGCTTCAACTGCTAAAAGGTTAGTCATGTGCCCGCCGTCGTCATTGCTAATAGCCCTCAGATAAAGTCAGTGGCGTAACTGGGCCACAGTGGGCCCCAGTGCAGATATCTTGTGTGGGCCTCCCAAAATCTGTGGCATGGGGGGGGGGGGGGGGGGGGGTTGTGATGCGATCTGATATATAAATATTAATTCAATCTGTATGTATGTATTTGCATGTTTCACTTTCAATCAATCTGTAGGACTGCAGGGCTGCAGCCTGGCTATCAGAAATTACTTTGGACAAACTTTAGTTAAACTTGCAGAGTGACAGATATCTTTACCTGGGTTATCTTCTGATAGTGCTGACTGCTGACATGACATAATAATCCCATGATTCCCATCTAGTGTTTCATTAGCGCGACGGAACGTGACAAAATAGTCTACAGCTGAGCCTGTTGTGCTGACGACAGGCACAGACAGCGCGCCATGAACACAGTATACACACCATAGAGGCATAGATAGACTGTGAAACAAGGTGGTAAAGATAACAAGGAGAGGACAGTGATGTCACTGTTATGCAACAGGGAAGTATTATGGACTTGAAGCTGTTTATAAACCAGTCAGTCAGTGACATCGCTGACTTATCCTTGGTGTTACTCTTCCTGCGACCTCTGAAACCAGGCTTGCCTTTCACCGTCGTCTCGTCCTGACTCGTTTTCTTCTCTTCTTCTTCCCCCTTCATGGGCCCCTAGGGGGCGCTGGGCCCCAGTGCACTGCACTGGCTGCACCCCCTTATGTTACGCCAGTGGATAAAGTCACTGTCTGCTGCCAACATAATGGCCATGCTAAAGCAGAGCACTAAATGAGCTACCGGACTCGATGATCATAATCATGCTTATTCATCAGCATTCTTTGTGCTTCCTTTCCATGTCCGGCTTCCTGCATGGTGAATGATCAATGCTAATGGGAAATGAGTGCCGTTCATCTCGGAAGACTCGGATGCTGGAATGATCAGGTTTGCAGCCAGGCCTCGTCTGTCGTTAATCAATGCATTAACGACAGTACCTCAGTGGCATACAGTACATGCCAATGCCAATCACGCCCCCCCCCCTCCCCGAATTGGCCCGTGGTCAGTTAATTGTAGAAGCAAATTCGGTTTTCGGTGCATCTCATATGAAGATGTCACTCGTATTACTGTATTTTTGTATAAATAAATAATAATAAAGATGACAATACTAACTTGAAGAGTATTTAGGAATACAGTATAATATGGTGTAGTTGTGTATGTTAATTCTCTCTCTCTCTCTCTCTCTCTCTCTCTCTCTCTCATCCACAGACTACATTCAATCTTATTTTTGGTGCACAGTAGGTTATTATA
This sequence comes from Protomyctophum parallelum, assembly GCF_964188405.1. Lineage (NCBI taxonomy): Eukaryota > Metazoa > Chordata > Actinopteri > Myctophiformes > Myctophidae > Protomyctophum > Protomyctophum parallelum. The sequence continues at coordinate 2,606,469 of NC_139698.1, read as the reverse complement.
TTAACATACTTTACTATACAGATTGGAGACATTTACATTTTATTCATTAAAAAGGCTACATGGTACCGCTTTAAATAATTGTTTTCCCCCTTTCCCCTAAAACAATTGTAGAAATGCCATCTAACAGCAGAACCTGCCACCACTGCAAGGCCACAATGCATCTAACAGCAGAACCTGCCACCACTGCAAGGCCACAATGCCATGTGGGCTCCAGACGTGCAGAAAGGTAGGTAATATATACAGTACAGTAGGCCTTTAGCATACTGCCATGATTAACAGTCAATGGCCAGAGTCATTAAGGTCAAGTTCAAATGAACTTGATTGACATTAAATAAGCAACACAGTGATGAGAGTTTAGTTTTGTTACACTAGGCAGTGTGTATGTATTTTCGAAACATTTCTGAACTGATGGATTGACCTGTTGAATTAGAATTTGACTAAGTTTTTATAAATCACATCCTATTATAGCTAAAAGTGGATATTGAGTCTGTTAAACTCTGGTCAGTCAAGCAGGTGTTTAGGAATTCAAGAAGATGGCAACACTAGCGTTGCAATAATGACAGCTTATGGCATTGTGTGATATGGACATTGACATTTTCCTGGTGGTGTATTAACTCAACAGCACATTCTTTTCCCCCTATTAAACAGGATAACCGCTAAGAGAACCCATTTGTATCTTAATTATACCTCTTATAGTGCTCTCATCCTCTCACTCTTACACAGTGTGGGGTTCTGTTGGCCAGAAAAGAGCGGCACAACAAAAGCCTCCAGAGGTTTCGCGCTATCAGCAAAGAGTGGGCCATTAACACAAAGAAGACTGGAAATGGTTCCAAAACTGTGGTGATTGTAATACATATTTGTGTCTTTCTATTTTTGTATTTTATTCTAGTATTTTTGTACTATTGTATTTATTTTGTAGTTACTATGGACGTTTTTGTATTATTTACAGACTTGGGTGCATTGACTTGTGTTGTTATTCATCATCAGAATGCTTGTTGCATTCAAAATAATTTCTGAGAAATTAAACCATGTATAATCTGCACTGTCTAGGGTTCAGATATAGCTCACTGTGCAATAGACCAATTATCTGTGTACAAACATTGAGACTGGTCTCATGGGTGAGAGTTTCATGTAATCAATTCCCAAACCTGTGGTTTTGGGGGCCGCTGGTTTCAGTTCATTCAACCTCCTCTTGTGTGTTGGCAGTGAGGTGCACCCTATAGGAGACATTTATACTTAATTGCGCAACAGGGAACTTCTGATATACAACTGTTGTGACCTTAGAGGTCTGCTAGTCTGGGCTGTTCTCTGCGCGCGTGACATCTTCGCGGGCCAGAGCATAAATTAGTCTGCAGCTTCATGTGCACAAACATATGTGAACGCACCCATAATGGTACCAGAGACTGTTTGGATGGGTTGTAAAGATCAAAACGGATCGTTTGGTAGCGCCTCGCACTGCGAGGTATGAGTGAGGCATGAGCTTGTAGATCGGCTATTTTCACTAATTGTCCAATTTGGTATTAAAAGTTCTAAAAGTCATCAAATTGTAACTTTATACATGTGCACTTATAGTGTATGTTGGTTTGCTTACTGTTGAGTGAGAAAACAATGTTGCAAGTGCTTGATGAGAGAACTTTTTAGCTAAAGCGAATAGAGGGCAAGACAGGAGTTCTCATTATTGGTTCTAGTGAGCAGAGAGAATCAAGTACACTGTAACCTTACTTTCACTACAGTAGATAACTTGGTGGTTATTATTGATTCATGAATTGAATTTCAAATTGTGTCACCAACTATGCTTTGTATTTAAATTTATTTATTGTGTGAATTCGGGCCTGTCTGTCGTTGGACGATGCAAAACCTCTGATCCACGCCTTTGTTTTCTCTTGGCTTGGTTACTGCAATGCACTTTTTTAAACTGACAGACAACTAGTTCAAAATGTGGGAGCCAGAGACTAAAACTACCTGTAAGATGAGAGAACAAATTACTCTTGTTTTAGTTGACTATATTGGCTCCTGGTTGTTTTCAGGATAGTTTTCAAAATTAGTTTTCAGTTGTTTATAAAGCTCTCATTGGCCAGGCACCTTACTACCTCTATGACTTCCTGGCTAGATGTCTCAAACATGTCTCTGCTTCGAGACCTGATGGGGCCATCAGGTCTCGAAGCAGAATTCTGCTTCTCTGTAAAGCACTTTGAGCTACATGTCATGAAATGTGATATTAGTCTGGCCATGCCTAGGCTAATGCATACAGGGCATGTTGATCATCTTTTTTCAGTGAACGGCACCAGCTGAAATAGATGTTCATTGGGCTTTGTAACCCTGCCATTTACAATGTCTCTTAAGTTTGCTTTTATGCTTTTCATTGCTTTAGGTGGAAAAGATGAAGGCGCTGGGCTATGTCCCCATCCTCCTGTGGGGGACGCCTAAGAGGGGAAAGGCTGGTGGCTGGAAGGCTGACGTACTCTTCCCCTTTGAACTCCCTGCAGAGGGAGAAGTGTTGCTGGGTAGGCTCCTTGGCCTCTTTGATGGCCTACTGCAAGGTGAGTTAGAGCACAATATCTATATCCATGACAATGGTCCTGTATTATGTCCAGATGGAGCCAATTTAAATGTCTTAACTATACCTTTTTTGTTTTTGTTCTTTCAAAGCATGCAATTTTTCACAAGGGAGTGAAGAGGGGAAAGACACCCAGGACATGGGAGAAGAGGTAGAGGAGAGAGAGATGGGGGAACAGTTTGCAGAGGATATAGGGGGTATGGATGCAGAGGTGGGGGGGTGAGGATGGAGTCGATGGACAAGGCCTGGAAGAAGAGTATATCCTCTTGCAGAGGGTGGATGTAGAGGGTGCAGAGGTGGACGAACATGTGGGGGGTGTGAGGATGGACAAGGCCTGGAGGAAGAGGATATATCCTCTTCCTCTAGGCCTTGTCCATCCTCAGAGGGTGGTGCAGAGGGTGGTGCCGAGGTGGAAGAACATGTGGGGGGTGAGGATGGACAAGGCCTGGAGGAAGAGGATATATCCTCTTCCTCTAGGCCCTGTCCATCCTCAGAGGGTGGTGCAGAGGGTGGTGCCGAGGTGGAAGAACATGTGGGGGGTGAGGATGGACAAGGCCTAGAGGAAGAGGATATATCCTCTTCCTCTAGGCCCTGTCCATCCTCAGAGGGTGGTGCCGAGGTGGAAGAGCATGTGGGGGGTGAGGATGGACAACAGGAGGGCAGAGAGATGCTAAAGGAGCAGGAAGAGATGGTGGAGGAAGCTGAGACAGAGCCCAAAAAGAAGAGGAAGAAGGGACCTACTAAAAGGTAAGTGACAATAGAGCGTCGCAGTCCCTCCCCCTTTCAGAACGAGTGGCCCAGGAAATGAATCGCAATGCATTTTGACCATAGGCATTTCTTAAATTATTTATTTAAAGACCTTTTAAGCGTCGTACGAAGCCAACTCTTGTCGTGACAAATCATGACGACACACACAATAATTACAAAGAAGAAAAACAACAAAAAAAGTGTTGTAACCTGCCATTCATTTCCTGGGCCACTCGTTGTTCTGAAAGGGGGAGGGACTGCGACGCTCTATAGACGCTGAGCAATTGAGTATATGCAGACCGCAGCCATCTTGCCATTAAGTTAATGGCAGGGTGCTAACTAGCTGCAATTTCCCATTGACAGCCCATACATCCAAACAGAAAAGTCCTATCTGATTGTATTAAATTAAACAATGTCAAACTCACCAGCATATTAACCCATTGATGCCTGATGCCGAATCTGGGAACGCCTTCTAGGGCCTGACCTAAGGTTTCTGAAAACCTTCAAATTCTGATGATTAAAAAAAAAAATTGTTATGTTGCTACATGTATAGCAATAGCTGATGAGACACAGAGAGCGCGCCGGCATCAAGGGTAGAACAACGTATACGTTACACCAGGCGTCAATGGGTTAAAAGGGATATCTTTGAAAAACTAAAAAGGTCCCGCACAAGTGCCTGACGGTGTGCGTGACATTTTATTGGTTTTTCAAAGATACCTTTTTTGAGTGGTGCAAACCACTCCAACAACTGGCTTTGTTAGTACCTGTGTGTGTTCGTACCCAAAAGAATTAGCATGGTTACTATGGTCACTGACATTACGTCAGACCACAGCTGATCAGGCTATATAAGACCTTGCACCACTCAGTTCACACGGGTGTGATTTGTAATATAATTATGCTCTATTGCCCTATGCACCATGCATCAGCCTTTTGCTTAAAAGCTCACCAGCATTGCAGGTGTATAAAAATCCACCGTAGACATGTTATGAGCCACTTCATGTCTATAAATTCCTTGCGCAGCTGATGTGTTGGAGTTTGGAAGAGCGCGTTCAATATCACTCAACGGCCGTGCCCTGCAGCACTCCCCCAGGAATCCCAAGATGCCCGCGGTTTGCATAAAGTCAATCTTTGGGCACAATAATATTTGGCTGTTTTCACAGGCATCTATCTACCAGTGCAATTCTGTAACAGTTAAAATATTCCTGTTACCAAATATACTGTATATCTATATATATATGACCACATAGTCTTTGCAAAGAAGAATTTCGCACATCCACTTTGTTCAGATGTGTTGGAAAATCGCACACTCTGCTCTTGCTCAGCAGCATAAATTTATTTTGAAATATTTGAAATGATGGCGTGGTGTTTGAGAACCTGGCTTGCGAGGCAAAGACCACAGGCCTTAATTCCCATTAAGGCTATAATCGACAGGGAATAACCAATTTTCCTAAAACAAAGGGTGTCTATCCATGTCTGAAGCGCGAGGAATCCAATGGAATTGGTTTCAAGTCTCTACGAAACTTCTAAATATTTTAGATCTTTTTTTAGACACGTTTTTTGGACCCCACAAACAAATATATATATACTTTTTTTCCAAAAAATACTTAGTCTGACTCACTTTTTCACGCTGGATTTAATGGAATTGGTCCTGTTGAAAAAAAAAAAGTTTTGTTATTTGTCTAGCCTCTCTAAGGCCTCTAAGTCAAAAACCATTGGATATTAGGGGCCCATCTTTTAGTATGTTATATAGCCTCTAAGTCAAAAACCATTGGATATTAGGGGCCCATCTTTTAGTATGTTATATAGCCTCTAAGTCAAAAACCATTGGATATTAGGGGCCCATCTTTTAGTATGTTATATAGCCTCTAAGTCAAAAACCATTGGATATTAGGGGCCCATCTTTTAGTATGTTATATAGCTGGTCAGGACGAACAATCTGATATGTGTTTCTCCATGCACGGTCATGTGGTTACCATGTGGTTCTCAAAATTAGGGTTAGCATTTCACCATTCAGTAAGGTCACACACACACACACACACACACACACACACACACACACACACACACACACACACACACACACACACACACACACACACACACACACACACACACACACACAGAGAGAGAGAGAGACTCTACATCTGACCTCAAACCCTTAAGCCCTAACCACACCAACGGGTCAGTGGGTCACCATGATCTGTGGTCACCGTCTTGACCCTTTTAGGGCTTTAGATCGCCATATATGGAGCTGACCTGTTATGACATTCCATGTGTTGACCCACCCCCACCTGACCTTCCTGTTCTCACATTCCATATGTTGATTTGACCTCATCAACCCCTGTACACTCAAGACACACTCCATATATGGCCAGTACAGAATTCATTCCATGTTGATCAATTCCAAAGAGCCAGCACTCACTCGTCCAGCAGTCTGCTTTCACCCAGGCGCATGCGTGCTTCTCGCCCTCAGGGTGTCGTAGGCCTAAAAAGCTTTATAATCACTGTTATAATGAATCAGTGTGATTATCAGTCACTATAAGTACTCATTGGGCATGCATATGATGCATTAAAATGTAGTACAACTATGGCATTCATAATACACTTAACAATACTGTGTGCACACCCCATTTACCATCAACGGTGCTGCTGTGGAAAGGGTACAAAGTACTAAGTTCCTGGGGGTGCATATTGCTGACGACCTAAAGTGGTCCACTAAGACCTCAGCTATCACCAAGAAAGCCCTGAAACGACTGTACTCCCCCCCCCCCCCCCCCCCCCCTCTATTATGACATCATACAGAGGAATCATTGAGAGTCTCCTGACGTACTGCATCACTGTCTGGTATGGGAACTGTACAGATGCTGACCACAAGTCCCTACAGAGGTTAGTGAGAGCAGCGGAGAAGACCACAGGTGTCCCCCTCCCCCCATAGCTGACATATATATACAGACCAATGTGTCAGGAAGGCCATGAGCATAATGACTGACCTCTCTTACCCTCTGGTTGAACTCCTGCCCTGAGAGATGAATAGCACTTTGAATGCATCAGCACTTTCTCTTGCCAATGTTGTCTGCTCTTTTTACTTTTTAATGTTTTTAAAAAAAAGCCTTTGTCTATCGTTTTTAAATGTGAAGCATCATCAGTTGTGGAGAACGGTATTTTGCTCCACTGTATGCCCAGTGTATATTGTGGAAGAGACAAAATCTGATTGAAAATACTTGGGACAAGCAATGATACTAAGATTGTGTTATAAAGAATGACTATTTGAGTAAGTGTAATTATAGTTTTAAGCAGATTATGCCTCGTTCATAATCCATTATAGGGCGACTGCAGAGTTCAAATGTTCATAATGTATGCCATGACCTTTCTAAAGAAAGTGTCCACCCTAAATGCAAAGGAACTAGTATGTAGGATACATGTAGAAAATCTAGCATCCAATAACATTACACAATTTCATACGGTAACTTGCAATGCCCAGTTGTCTTATACAGAGCAGTGGTTCTCAAATCATTAAATTGTCACTTTAGAGATGTGCAGCTACCCTGTATACACACACACTTGTACTCTATGTGGAGTGAGAAAAAAATGCTCTTGTTTCCATTTAAGAAAGTTTTTTATTTTATGAAATTACCAAACAGACAGCTGCAGGACAAAATACAAGTAGCCTACGGGGGGGGGGGGGGGGGTGGACAAAAACAGCAGGTACAGTAGACTTCATTCGAGACTCCTTTTCTTCTTCCCTTTTTTTTATTATTCTTATTTTTGGCCTGGCAGTGATCGAGAATGGCTTTGGACTCTCTCTGCCCAAAGACTTTCCAAACTGAGATGCTTGAAAGTGGAGGGAACCTAACTAATTTGTGTAGGCCTATCTGAATGGGGAAACTACTCCAATAATTTTCTTGGGGGGGATAATCTTTCACCATTAAAATTGAACTACTCCATGATGACTTGCAAGTGAACAATGTAGTCTGTTTGCCATTAGGCCAATACAACAGTAGTGAATGAAAAGAAGCCTTGAATTAGATGCTATTCAGGTGGTAGCTTTATCACATCCAGACGTCATGTTGGCAACGGCTGTTGGTGCCTTTTGATTCAACTGGTAATTTACCTATTTGAGGAAATAATGTCTCCATTGTGTGTTACCCAAGCAATGCAGTTCCCTTCATAGCAAAGCAACTTTTGCTGGCAAATATCAACAACGCATTGTCCATGCAATCTGTTAGGGAACTCAATTCAGCAAAGAGAAGAGACAAATCAATTGAGGCAGAGAAGCGTTTTGAAAATTGAGTAATTATATTGAGGTACCATCAAGGAGAACACACAACTTACATTCAATGTATACCAACAGTTGACATGTAATGGAAAACCCACAGCCGTGTGTCACACCACATGTGTGAGGAGACAGCCTAGATATACTCAATGAAGTCTCCACCCCTAACCCATTCATGGGAACGTCTTGTGGAAAACACTGCTCTAACAGGTGGAGAAGTCAAACGCAGGTCTAAGACAATAAAGCAATAAACTTCTATAATTATAGACAGTAAACAACAGCTGAGTTATAAACAGAGTAGAGCTATAGCCTTCAGGCGGACAGCAACAGCTGAGTTATAAATAGCTGGCCTGAGGTGTTTTCTGTTTAAACAACACCCAAAATTCCTTGACAGCATCAATAGACCACAGTCGCCATGCCAGAATGTTGGAGAAAATGTACTGGGCATCAGTATTCCCAGGCAGGCAATATATAGTCTCATATCACATCGTCCTCCTCGTCGTCATCAATATATAGTCTCATATCACATCGTCCTCCTCGTCGTCATCAATATATAGTCTCATATCACATCGTCCTCCTCGTCGTCATCAATATATAGTCTCATATCACATCGTCCTCCTCGTCGTCATCGTCCGAGCTTTCTGGTCGCCACTCTCTTTCCTCCTCCATCTCAGCATCCTCTTCTTCCAACAGCTGTTGATTTGGCCCCAGAATGGCCTTGTACGTTCTCCCTGCAGTCTGCTGTTGATTTGGCCCCAGAATGGCCTTGTACGTTCTCCCTGCAGTCTGCTGTTGATTTGGCCCCAGAATGGCCTTGTACGTTCTCCCTGCAGTCTGCTGTTGATTTGGCCCCAGAATGGCCTTGTACGTTCTCCCTGCAGTCTGCTGTTGATTTGGCCCCAGAATGGCCTTGTACGTTCTCCCTGCAGTCTGCTGTTGATTTGGCCCCAGAATGGCCTTGTACGTTCTCCCTGCAGTCTGCTGTTGATTTGGCCCCAGAATGGCCTTGTACGTTCTCCCTGCAGTCTGCTGTTGATTTGGCCCCAGAATGGCCTTGTACGTTCTCCCTGCAGTCTGCTGTTGATTTGGCCCCAGAATTATGGAGCCATTTCAGGGCCAAAAGATTTGATCATTTATTAAAAACAGTTGACGAAAAAACATTTAAATTGAAGTGGAAAAATAAGAATTGAAACCGAAAGTCTCACATTTGTATCTTGAACTTTGAAAAATAAAAAAACTTATTCAAAAGTTTTTTTCAGTTCAAATGTATTTTTGATTTGAATCAAAATATATTTAGATTTTTGAGAAATTATTTTTTTCAGTTTCAGATCTTATTTTTATGGATTCAAATCTTATTTTTACGGATTCAAATCTTTTTTTTACGGATTCAAATATTTTTTTTCGGCTTCAGATTTTTTTTTCTTTTTCGCCTCTAACTTTTTTCACTTTCAGGTCGAAAACTTTAACGTCTTGTTTTGGCCCTGAAGTTGCCTGGGGGAGCGGCCTCAACCGAGAGGGGCGTGGAATCCTGATTGACAGGTCCCCCCCCCGTGACGTCATCACCGTGCGTTCAGGAAATAGCATAAGGCTTGAGTCACGTTGGAGTTGCGTTAGCATCACAGCTAGTTAGTTTGCTAGTTCAACAGGAGATGGATCCGTACCGGCTGCGTCCACCCGGTCCAAGACCAAGAGTACCAGCCGGTACCATTACCAACACCAGCGTCACCAGCGTGCAAGTAAGTACTGTTTTTGAATAAGTTAGATGTTAGGATTAAGTAAAATATCCGATAATGACGGGTTCATTTTGTAACGATCAGAGCGATGGAGACAGAGACCTCAAGTAGGCCTAGTTCCAGTTTAAATGAAGATATTATGTTACAATCACATTATTATTATTATTATTTTAATATTCTCTTCTGGTGCAACCTAGCCCCTCTCGGAACCCCGTGGGTCAGCCCAATCGATTCGTGTCAGAAACTTCAGTACCATTGGGTTCTGCTTGTAGGGCTAGGTGCAACCCTGCTGAACTGGTAGTTTTGGTGCTATTTTTTGATAATATGCAATGGGTCATTGTGCCATGTATATGTAAAGTGTCATGATATAATGTGTGATTTGGTGCTATATAAAATTGAAATTAATGTATTGTTTTTGTTTTTTGACAGAATGCTGACTATACCAACGTGGCTTCGGTTGCACAGAACCTCATCAATGTGCTCTCTCAGAATGTGCAACACACTCCTTTGGATAACGACATGAACAGGTCTGAGATGAATTGTCTGTTCATTTAACCACCAGAACCTAAGTATCCCTATTCTGGGGCTAACATTCAGTGAAAATAGCAGAGCTACAAGCTCTCAAGGAATCAGGCTGCAAGCATTGTGAGCTTGTAGATCTACTATTTTCAGCCAAGATGTATGTAGAGTGGGGAACCTAGTCCTTAATGTGTTGTTGTACTATCATGTTTTAAACAAATAACTTTTTTTAAATTATGCAGGTCCTTCAATTTTCTCCCCAAGAAGAGTTCCTTTCTCGGAAAGCGAAAGATGCAGACTCCAAAAGCATCCACATCGTCTCCAAGACCCTGGAAGCCTTTTAGTTTCTATTTGTATTTATTAGACATGAATGCAGAGACAACCCCAAGCCCAGAGGAAGAGTTCCAGCTTGCCCAGGCAGGACTTGGAAAAAGACTTGTCAACATATCCAAGGATATGAGCCATGATGAGGTATGAAGATTGATTGAATACTTTATTAGTCAGTTATGTAAATGGTACAGTACAATTAAAAGGATAACACAAAAAAGTCCTTGGGACTTGTTTCCAATTTCCATTGTGGTCCTATGTATTTAATTAATCAACATGGCATACAAAGTGTCTATTTGAAACATGCTTTTCATCCTAGTGTTAGGCTGTTCTTCAAGCATGTAGACATCATAGTACCTATGCTATTCTTTTAGTTCTCCATACTACTGCAAGTGGAGTATCCCAAGATGATGGAAGTGACAGGAGGCTATTATCTTTACAAATCTCCAGGTGATGAAAATGTGTAACATAGCATCCATTGTAATGCATTGCCATTCATATAACTTGGCCCATCAACCACAATGAAATGATACTAACAATGTTGTGTTACAGGTGGTCAGGGTAAAAGAAGACTCATCATGATCTCTCCTGATTTCAATGATGGATACTCTGGTACCTTCCTTCGGAGCATTACGGGGGGAGGGAAAAACACAATCTATGCTGTGCCTTTGCAACACAAGTTCGACCTGACTCCATTACCTCCAGATGCAATAGAGTTCCTTCACACACCAAAAGAACAGTGCAAAACATGCAAGGTGACCTATCCTTTGCAGATTTTGCCCCTTCACGTTCAGCAGTGTGTGGAGACTTTGTCAGAGGATGACGATGATGATTATGATGATGAGGTAAATGTCACCATTAAATAGGCGATTGTTTTGTCCCTTGGTGAAGTTGTCAAGCTTGTGCTAGTCATTTATTATCGTCTTTATGGTGTGTACATTCTTTTTAAATAATAATGCACCATACGCACACTGTGTGAGATTGTAGGGTGGGTGATAGCTGATTTGTCCTCAGTTATCTTAATTTTCAGTGCTGTATAGAAACCTACTTCCAGCTGCTTGGCATTCCTTTGGTTTTCTAATTGCAATGTAACGTCACACAGAAATACTGTCTGTAATCTGTGGATTACAGACAGTATTTCTGTGTGACGTTACATTGCAAAATACTCAATGCATTTTTCCCATTGACATTTCCAAAAATATTTATCAATTAAATTAAGCCTAGAATCAAGCCATCCAGGGTCATGGTGAATCATGACCATTATTTTTTTCTGTGATTTTATTTTATATTTAATTATATGATATACTATATTTAATAAATACCCTAAAGGTTTTTTTTCACAGAATCAAACGTTTTATGGTCATGATTCACCAGGACCCTGGATAGATTGATTCTAGGCTTAAATGAATTGATATAAATATTTTTGGAAATGTCAATGGGGAAAAATGCATTGAGTATTTTGCAGTTGAACCAGGAAGTGGACGGGAACTGCGATGCCCTATTGAACCTATTGTAAGGGTTGAGGGTCTCTCTCTCTGTGTGTGGGAATGGCAGATTTTTCCTGCATGCATGGAATGGATTAGCTCCATGCCCAACAGGTACACTATGTGTACCCCAGAGTTACTGTCAGAGTTACCCCAGAGTTACTGTCGAAGTGTCCTTGAGCAAGACACTGAACCCCTAATTGCTCCCGATGTGCTAGTTGGTGCCTTGCATGGTTTCCGCTGCCATTGGTGTATGAATGGGTGAATGTAATGCACAATCTCTGTAAAGCGCCTTGGATAAAGGCGCTATATTAATGCACCATTTACCATTTATGTAGTCACACCCAGCTCAGAGTCCAATTTGACTTTGTTTTGGCCAGATGTGACAGCCATTACCCATTGTGAATACAAGTGCAACAAATTTTGTATTTTGTCTGTTCATCTTAGACGTGTGAAAGTGAGGTCGAGATATCTTCTGTGACAACACCCCCACTGCACCCTGACACAAAGAGTGCACCCCATCTGCACCATGAGACTGCACCTCCTCTGCACCATGACACAAAGACCTCTGTTGAAGAGGTATTAAAGTAATGTTTTGTGAAATGCCTGCATTAACTGTTTTGTGTGGGGCTGGGGCAATTCTTAATTTTCAAATTGTTCTCCATCAGAAGGTTCCATGTCCTATATGTTACATGAAGTTTTCATCACAGTTCCTGGAGCTCCATGCTAGCATGTGTGGAGAAAGGTATTTGTTTTGTTTTTTCATTTAAAATGTATTTGCTACCTAGTGCCTAGCAAGTACTTTCTTCCACCTTATATCAATGTCTCACTTGTAGGTACATGTATAGAGGAGAGGATAATCTGAGTGATACTGAGACTGCCATGAGGAGGGGAAATGGTAAGGCTGAGACAACTTCCGTGGGCCAGGACAGTGGAGAGGAGCAGATCAAAAGGTAAATGTCTAAATACATAAAGATTTTATAACATTTAGTCGTTTAATTTTGAGTTATGTTTGGCAGTGTTGATGATTTATTGGACACCATCAATAAAAGAGTGGACAAAGATAAAGAGTTCAAGATCCAAATATCAAGAACCAACATTCTGGAGAGAGGCCTTCTGCAATGGCAGCGTCAAAAGAAAAATTCACCCTCTGCTACCCTGACAGTGACCTTCTTTGGGGAGGCAGGAGTGGACGACGGTGCTCTCCGAAAAGAATTTCTCACAGGTAAAACAAAAATGAACACATTTGAATTCTTATATACTGTAGTGTAGACTACTATAGAGTCCACTGAAACGGTTTTAGATGTCAGCTTATGAATGATATCAGTCATACTTTCTACACTTATTTGTTTTAGCTCTTGCTCATTTGAGTTTCCTATTTCTCTCATCTGTTTAAGAAAGTAGGTAGCTGATATATTGCACTTTTACCCTAGTGCTAGGTATGCTCTTAGTTGCTTGTTTTAGAGAAGTAAGTCGCTTTGGATAAAAGCGTCTGCTAACTGACTAATGTACTTTGGTTATATGGGTACCTAAACAAAATCTTCATATAGACAATGTTCTCTGTAATATGTCATACTTACCAATAACATTCTGTAACCAAGTGGAGTCGCTACGTACTCCTAATGTCACAGTATTACTACGCCACTCCCAATTACAGGGTGGGAGACCCGGAATATACAAGGTAAGTGTTCAGTTTGAGTGAACAATAACTGTCGGTTGCTTCATGGAATATAACTTTATTCAGAGAAAATACATAGTATTGACATTTCCTTTAAAACGTAGATTCACTATTCATAGTATTGACATTTCCTTTAAAACGTAGATTCACTATTCATAGTATTGACATTTCCTTTAAAACGTAGATTCACTATTCATAGTATTGACATTTCCTTTAAAACGTAGATTCACTATTCATAGTATTGACATTAGAAGATTATCAAGTCCTCCACCAAACAGATAAAGAATCGGATCAATTGCATTAGTTTACACTCCTTTCCTAGGTCCATAAACACAAGATAAAGCACTGCAAATAAGCACACCATCACTCTGAGCCAAATATGGTTGGCATTAAAACACTGCAAATTAATAGTAAAGGCTAAAAGCCCAAAAGAACACTGCACTGTAAAAGGGACAGTAGTCCTCGAGTGAAACTATGCAATAGTCCTGAAACCAATATATCCGTCGTTGGCGGTTAACTAGTTAACTCTTTGGTTAAGGTAATAAAAGTGAGGACCCGTGTTAAAACGCCACTTGGGCTATATGATATCATACGACAAGATAAAGTATAAAAACTATAGCAGCATAGACTTGAATTCAAAACAAAAAAGGTAAAAATAACAGCGGTTCACAGTATGAGGCCCAATCCTGTTAAGGTGGTCAGGGACTCCAGGTGGTTGATACAACAGTGTGTTTGCTCGATCAGGACACCGTCTGTGTGATATAAACATATAATGAGGACTCACATTATATTCGTAAGACAAAGACTGCTATACTGTCGCAATCTGGGCGCTAGCCTACCTCTAGACTCAGTGTGTAGGCTTACACACGCACACAACGGACACCCGTTAGTCAGGCTCTTGTCAGTGTATTGCTTCTTTCGGAACACCGTCTGTGCAAACAAACATATCATGAGGACTCGCACTCATAAAAGCAAAACTGCTATACTGTTGCAATACGGACGCAAGCCTACCTCAAAGACTGTTGTGTATACACACGGACACACACATTAGCCAGGCTCTCGTTCGCCGCTTGCCTCTGCGTCTAACAACGAGACAAGGGTTTGCATAAATAACTGGAAGACAGTTCAACATGAATTAAAAGCTTGTTTGTGCTGTTGCACTATGAAGCAAGCCTACCTTGGTTTCTCTGAACTGTACACACACACTGACAGGGCTGTCGCTAACTCAGAGCTCCACAGTTTCTGATGAAGAAAAATAAACATAAATAAACCGGAGGTTGTTGACATATCAACCTAGGGACAGGTAACCCTATATTAGTAAAACCAAGAGCTTACCTCGATGCTACGAGCACAAACAAACGCCACTCAACAGCCTGACTGGAACAGGAAACAACCTGGGTAAACCACCGCCTATTCCCTATGCCTGGCCGGCTACCTTATATGCTGAGCTGAGGGGGGGGTGGTGCTATGACACCTATTGGTTCCGTCCCACTGATTACAATTCTCTAGTGTACTTAAATAGAATACCCATTAATTTCGAGTAGTGGCAGTCTTCTGAATATTAGACAACCCCCTAAATGTTTATCTGGATGGATATTTTGGTCTAAAGAAATTGGCTAGTAGTTGTACAAGTCAGAGGGCCACAACAATACAACAAAATAATACTTGATGCAGAAGGCCATTGAGCACCATAGTAAAGGCTGTTTGTTCTTCTTGGTATAGAAATTGTTGCAGGAATCGAGGGCCGCTTCTTTGAGGGACCACAAAATCAGAGGATCCCACGATATTCTCTGACTGACTTTGACGGTGGCCTCTTCAGGTGTGTTTATTTTATTTTTTGATACTTTTTGATAAAGTATTGACAAACTACTCTACTGTTTTCTAACTTAAGTAAATGCATTCATGCTCAATTTGTGTAAATAGGACTGTTGGAGAGATTTTGGCTGTTAGTTTGGCACAAGGTGGCCCATCCCCTGCCTTCTTCAGCCCATGGACGTACAGCTACCTCTGCAGTGGGCAGATAAACACACTGGATCTCAACAGCGCAGTGGCAGATGTACAGTTGCGGGCGTTAATTGACAAGGTATGTCCTGTGTGATTAGAAATGCTGCTGGGTTATGTAAAAAATAAAATCATGTTTACATGGAATATTGCTCCAGGATGTTCTTAGTCTTAATTTAATTTACATTTTCAGGTAGAGTCATCGACGGAGCAATCAATTCAAGACCTATCTGACGACATCTACGATCACGGATATACCGGAAATGTCTCATTTGAAAAGAAGGAGTCCATTGTTCGGTATGTGTGTTTGTTTGTATAAGAAGATATACTAACTAGAGTGTGGTTTTGTAGCTAATGTTTCTACTTTTGCAGGGTCATCATACTCCATGCAATGCTGAGGTTGCAGCCTATGTTGGAACAGCTAGCTGAAGGCCTGAAGCTGTATGACCTTCTGTCATTAATCAGGAAGTATCCAGATCTCTGCCAGCCCCTGTTTGTTCCTGGGGAAGACGTAAATGTAAGCAAAAACAAGTGACCATATTAACGTATTGGACATTTTTTCGGTAGATTGTCTGTTGTAATAATGCTACCTGGCAATAACGTTTATAGGCCTACCTGTTTTATTTCCATTTTTTTAATGTTGCCCATTTGTAAAGAATATGCATTTGTGGGATGCACAGTTCAGTATGTGGGTTGCAGTCATGAAAGTTTTAGTTTTGAGCTTCCCTTCCTACCCCAGGTGCCCATGGTGATTAATGTAATTTACATTATTACTTTCTTGTCATAGGTCAATGCAGAGTTTGTCATGGCATCCATTTGTCCTGAACTGAGTGACGTGGGGACTAACAGGCATCAGGTTGAGATGAAGATGATTGACTTCATTCAGGACTTCCTTTATGAAGGTATATCATTTCTGATTCCCTGCTAATCTTTATTTTGTTGTCAAATTGCAGTTTGACTGCTTGTAGTCTTAAAAAGATACCCAGGTGCCACCTGTAGTTGCAAGTTTTATGCTCCCTAAAATGTTTTGATTAATTATTTGCCATGGTACCTTCCATTTTAAAATCTTAACCCAGTCAGGCAGCTGTCATTTTGTGGCTGAGATTACCCTTGTGTAATTTACTGAAATGGTAGTAAGCCGTAAAGTAAAAGGACAACTGTCACATAACACTTAAATCTATTTGCTTCATAGCTGAAGATCAGGGGCATGTAGATGACACCGATGGCCCAACTCTCACTCCCATCACACCTGCAAGACTTCTGCAGTGGATCACAGGCCAAGGTCACATCCCACTACTTCCCTCAGAGAAGAAGAATTTTGCTGTTGTGGTCGAGTTCAACCATGACTGCACTAAAGACTTTGGGGATCACGGTGTCTGTTACCCGGTTGTGTCTGCATGTGCCAACACCATTAAGTTACCTGTAAGACACATGAGCACCTATGATCAATTCAAAGCCATTCTAACCGAGGCTTTTCATCTAGCCCAAGAATTTAGCCATGTGTAAAGAATTGCCGTTAACTGCCTCTTTTTCAAGGTCATACACCTTGGGATACTAGGGATATGAGCCATGAAAAAGTATAATTGTGACCCCACATGTTTCTTTAACATCTTAAAAAAAAGAAAAGTGTTAACTGTTGATTTTAAAGATGCACTTTATCCTCTTGTTGGACAGTTCAAGCATGTGCACATCATGTTATGTAGTAGCTATGTTATTGAAGCTACTAGAATTGCCGTTAACTACCTATTTTTCAAGGTCATACACCTTGGGATACTAGGGATATGAGCCATGAAAAAGTATAACTGTGAAGGCCGGAACCCCACATGTTTCTTTAACATCTTAAAAAAAAAAAAAGTGTTATAACTGTTGACATTTTAAAGATGCACTTTATCCTCTTGTTGGACAGTTGTGCACATCATGTTATGTAGTAGCTATGTTATTGAAGCTACTACAAAAGATGCAGGGAGCAATAGGATGCTACAGTTGGAGCAAACATCTTGTCTCAAGATTGTTCAATAGAAGTGAGAAACCTCAGCACTTTAAGATTTTTTTTTTTACCATGTAGGTTTCACTTGTCAACTGTTTACATTATCCTGTTTACACGTTTATACGCCAAACTAAAAGGCACTTTATGTTGGCTGCACTGTTGTCAGTCACAACAAATGTAGAAAAGGTTCTACTGTTTATTTTTCTATGCAGAACTAAGAAACTTTAACCTGTGGCTGCACTGTGGTCAGTCACAACAAATAAAACTGTTGAATAAATTTGTTACATTTTTTTTTTTGTACTGGTTGAAACATTTGCATCTACGGTATATAGTTTAGTACAGCTAAATGAATGTCATTGCCGTAGGACGCCGATGGTCTTGAAACATCAATAGTGGTCGTGAGGCCTGCCATATTATCCTGTTCACAGAGAGGACATTCAACTCGTGGAAGAATCACTCCAGAGCTCATCACATCCATCTCACTGGCGGTGTTGACAGCAAGAGTTGCATCCGCCAGTCCCTACATTTAAACAATGCACATTTCAAAATTTCATATAAAATCAGGGAACGGAATAAAGGAAAGCAAATTTAGATCAACATGTAAACATTATACTACACTGATGCAAGAATTATCAATATATAGTTTGAGGTCCTTTTTCTTCAATATGGCTAAAGAAATAAGTCTCATACAGCTTTTGAAGAGTGCATTATACATAGACCAATACATTTTTACTGTAAGTTTAGTTTATTTAGGATCCCCATTAGCTGTTACACCTGGAAACAGCTATTCTTCCTGGGGTCCTCACAGAATAATATACATAAAAAAATTGAAATAAGAACAACATTACAGATATCACAATATAAATACATTAAAGCATAACAACCATGTAACAACCGTGCGTTCACTCTAGATTACATTAAAATAAACAGAATTACAATTTACCATATATACAAAAAGTCCTTCAGTCTTTTCTTAAAATGCCTTTTACCCTTAATTTCTGTAATGCATACTGGTAGAGAGTTCCAGAAAGTCATTGCCCTGTACATGACTGTATTCTTCATTGCATCAGTTCTTGGCTTAGGCACTGTAAATCGACCCATTGCAACATGTCTGGTATTATGTATATGTCTAGAACTGGTATAATGAATATTTTTATATAAGCATTTTGGTTTTTTATTTGAACAAATGTTCCTAAAAAATCCAGCCAGACTGGCAGCTAATCTCTGCTCCACCAACATCCATGACAGCTTCTGATGATTTAACAGTGTACTAGATCTAGTATTGCAGTTCAGGGCAAAGCGAGCTGCCTTATTCTGGGCTATTTGTAATTTACGCAGGTCCTCTTTAGCTGCATTGGACCACACAACTGGACAATAGTCAAGGTGGGATATCACTAGTGCCTGGATGACCAGGACAGCAGATGTTGGAGTTAAAAACTCAGCACATCTCCTAATCATGGACAAACCCCCTCCCATTTTCTTAGTTATGTTTTGAATATGAGTAGACCATGTTAGATGACTATCTCTAATGTAACCCCAAGTAGTTTGGTTTCATACCTGCTCAACTGCTAGATCGCTCAGATTCAGATTCAATTTGGGTTTTGACTCATGCTGTGATCCAAATACAATGGATTTAGTCTTTGAGATGTTCAGGACCATCGTATTGTTCACCACCCACTCTGATATGTTCTGTAGTTCCTTGTTAAGAGCTACAGACAGATCTTCCACATTAGTGGCAGACATATACAAAGTAGTGTCGTCAGAATACATGGCTATATTGGCCCTGTCTAAGACCAGTGGCATGTCATTTGTAAATATAGTGAACAACAAAGGACCTAAGCAACTTCCTTGTGGAATTCCACAGTGAATATGTTTAGTGTCTGAGAGACTCCCATTACAGTATACTCTCTGTGATCTGCTGGATAAATAGCTTTTTATCCACCTTAGTGCAGATAAGGTAAAACCATAACATGAAAGTTTGTCAAGCAATAGATTGTGATCAATAATGTCGAACGCGGCACTAAAATCTAACAGTACAGACCCCACTAGTCTCTTAGAATCCACATTCATTAGACAGTCATCTATTAACTGTGTCAGTGCTGTACATGTAGAAAGCCCATCTCTATAGGCGTGTTGAAAGTCAGTATTTAACACATTCTCCGAGAAATATGATTGAATTTGGTTAATACATATTTTTCCATTAATTTTGCAAGAACTGGCAGAATACTAATAGGGCGGCTGTTAACTCCTGTGATGTTTGTTTTAGAATATTTTGGTATTGGAATAACTTTAGCTTCCTTCCATATTTGTGGACACACCCCCCCCCCCCCCCCACATCAAGCTTTGGTTAAAAATGTGAGTAATTGGATTAGTTACCAGGTGTACAGCGAGCTTCAGTAACTTGCCATCAAGGTTATCCAGGCCTGCAGACTTCTCACTGTGTATTGAAAGTAACAGTTTCTCCACCACCTCAGAGCTGATGGGTTCAAAACGAAACATACAGGACTTATTATTCATAATTTTGTCTGATATAGAGGAAACACAACACACACACATCATTACAAGACATATCCTTTCTTAACATTTCTACTTTGCTGGTGAAGAAGTTGTTAAAGTATTGAGCTATGTCATATGGCTTAGTGATAAAAGCCCCATCCACCTCAATGAAGGAGCATTTTACTGTCCGATTTGATTTCATTTATCCTTGTTTGATAACATTTCTTTTTCTTCCTATTCATTTTTGTAACATTATTTCTTGATTTACAGTAGATCTGCCAGTCAGCCAGACTGCCAGATTCACTTGCCTTTTTCTTAGCAGTATTTCTTAAAGCCATGCAGTTTTTAATTTCATTATCAATCCAAGGTGCTCTTACAGATTTAACAGTATGTTTTCTAACTGGAGCATGCTTGTCAGCTATTGACAGAAATAACTGCATAAACAAATTCAAAGCTATCTCTGGATTTTCCTCTTCACCTACAGTATGCCATGGTATGTTTTCAAGCTCTTCTAGAAATGAGCTAATAAGTTATATGTGTGCACGGATTCATTAGCTGTATTGAAAAGTGTGCAGTCAGAAAAGTCAGCGAGGGAGGATTTAGTCATTGAAATGATACAGTACTTAAAAGGATTACACAGAGGTGGTATAGATGTTCAGTTTTGCTGGGTGCTAGCTCATAAGGGGTTGGCAGGGAATGAGGGTGCGGATAAACTTGCTAAAAGGGCACTACAACAGGTGGTAGAGTTACAAATATTATTAGGAAAGGGGCGAAGGGAAAGCAATAGTTAAGAAAAAAGGAAATTAAATTTGGCAGAGAAGGTGGGATGAAGGTCGGAAAGGAAGAAAGTATTATAAATTACTGTCAAATATAAAGAGTTATAATGACAGAAGGGAAGAAATCATCAAGACTTAGGGTGGGTCATATAGGGTTAAATAATACACGGTATGTAATTGGGTATAAGGCAGGGAGCAAACAATGTGGGAACTGTGGAGAAACTGAAAATGTAGAGCATATTTTATTGGAGAAAATTTGGATTTCGGAACACAGGAGTGACATGACTAAGGATTTTAGAAATCCTGTGGCATTACATTTTCACCAAGTCCAACATTGCATCTCCTCTATAAATACATTTGCATTGAGCGTGTCACATTGCCACCCAGGGGGGAGACAATTGACTCCTTACTCCTCAAGGAAGCTTATTGGATTTCTACTTTAGATACAGTTAAAATAGGTCTAAATGAATACTTTGACATCAGGCTTTTTTAGGCCTACTTGAACTTTGGGTTCCCCTCTTCTGTTTTTATCTGGGCATTTAGCCCTTATTGCTTCTGACACTTAATGTTTAATATTTGCTATTGCCTAGTAGGCCCTGTAATATGTGTATGTGATTGAGTGGCTTATACTTTCCCCTTTCTTTTGTAGTCTTCCATAGGGTGCTGGTGACAGGATTTCCATCCCCCTAGTGCAGCGGTATAGGACATGGTGTTGTGGATAAATGCAGGGATTTTCAGGTTTATCTTGAGCTCTGGCCTGTATCAGTTATTTTCTTGTTTCGTTATACAATTGTTTGGCCTTTTTACTTGTTTTCTGTCTATTAGTGTTCCATACACCTTGTAATATAGAGTATGCTCATGCTGACATTATTTAGCTTTTTTTCAAATTAAGAGACTATTATGTGGAGGTTTCTAGTGGCGATCCCCTTACTTAGACCCTGTTCAAACAAAAAACACTTCATGTACTATACTGTAGCATGTCAATGTGTCCCCTTTTTGAGTACCTGTTTTATTTATAAATACATTACTAGTCTTGGGATACTTTAAATAATTTGAACATTAGCTTATAAGCACAAGTTGAATGCACATTTTATTTAACCTATTTTAAGGTGAAGAAATGGCACTTATGTTATAAGTGTTGACACTTTAAACCTGCACTCCTGCACTTTATCCTCTTGTTGGACTGTTCAAGCAGAAGCATGCTAGGATGGCTACTGGACTGTTCAAGCAGAAGAGTATGCTAGGATGGCTACTGTACAAGGCTACAGTTGGAGCAAACACATTTTTACAGTGTGGAGAAGGTAAAACACAGAAGCACGTTGAGATTATTTTTTTTATATAGCTTTCACTGTTCAGTCAACTGTTACTGTTTAGATTTTTTCTACCCAGAACAAATAGGCACTTTACCTCAAATAAAACTGTCGAATACATTTGTTGTTAACTTTTTTACTTCTTTTCAAGTTCTGGAAACATTTGCATCTACGGTATATGATTTAGTACATAGTTTAGTACAGCTAAATAAATGTCTTTGCCGTAGGACTGAGATGGTCTTGAAATATCAATAGTGGTCGTGAGGCCTGCCATATCCTGTTCACTGAGAGGACATTCAACTCGTGGAAGAATCACTCCAGAGCTCGTCACATCCATCTCACTGGCGGTGTTGACAGCAAGAGTTGCATCCTCCAGTCCCTACATTTAAACAAAGCACATTTCAAAATGGCATATAGAAATCAGGGAAGGAAAGCAAATTTTGATCAACATGTAAACATTATACTACACTGATGCAACAAGTATCAGGTCCTCTTCTAGTGGCTAATGAAATATGTCTCATACAGCTTTTGAAGAGTGCTATCAAGAGATTTAATCTATAACCTCTTTTGTAACTCTTATACATAGGCCAATACATTTTTATCGTATACTATATGTTTGCTTAAGAATAACTTGAATTGGTACCTCTGCCAGTTGTGGAGGATCTACAGGATTGTGGAGGAGTCCCAATGTCCACAGTTGTTGTGGAGACCTGTTGTGCTCGGTCCTTAGAGGGTGATTATCCCAACCCATCCTGAAGACATTGAGATCCTTCTGCAGACGCGGAAGAAAGACATACTGGGCGCAGTACAGGTGGATGCTATCATCAGGATCTAGCACACCTTCATCCTCAAGGCTGTGAAGAATCTCGTAGTACACGTTTGTAACGCCGTTCCAAACATCTCGCCACAAACGCTCTATTCTGTAAAAAAGAAAAGGATTAGCCTATCAAATACATGATCAAATATATCATTTTCATAAATTATGACTCCGGTTGACTGAGGCAACATCTGAATATTATATATACACACCTTTGATTATGCACACTCTTTCCTGACATGAAACTGCCCCTGCCACAGCCCCTGATGGTGAACATCATTCGCGCTATGGCAACATTTTCCACTCCTTGGTCACCTCTTACTCTAAAAGAGAGTATATCACACATAAAAACAAAAAGATACATGAAACATTAACATCTAAATGAATACAAATCATTGAGCAATAACTAGCATGGTGGGCCACACATATTTGTTGGGCTTACCTTAATGGAACGCCATATCTTTGCACTGCCTCCGAGAAGAAATCAAGTGCAGTGGAAGCTTTATTGTTGGCTGCTGCACCCAGGTACATGATCTGGAGCAGACAATATAATAATTCAGTGGAAAGCAATTTTAAGAATTTTAAAACCTGTAAATGTAATAATATGCATACAGATACAGTAGCCTATAGGCCTATTCCTTTTAGAATTGCATGTCCTACCTATAGCAAGTTTAGCAGTAGACGTATAATTTTCAACTGTCATCTCAATTAATGTATGATTAATGGTTATTAAATAAATTACCTTTCGTGAGAAGCCATCAACCCCTCCAAAAATAACAAGGCCATATCTTTTGGGGAGAGGGGGGAGAGAATAAAATCACTTTGAATTAAGTATATGTATAGATTAGTTTGATGCAAAACAAGGGTGTTAAAATATCACAGGGGATAATAAATAAAATATTCAGCTTTAAATGTATGGCCTACCTGATGAGTTTGTGGTTTGTGTCAATATGTACCAAGTGAAGAGGACCCGGAACAGAATATGTCCTTCTTGCGACACACCCCATCGTTGTCAATCTCGACAGTACGCCAACTGGGTCGACACGATGCATGGATGAAGACACTCTCTTCCACTGGACACGGTGTCCCATGGCCTGCAGCATTCCCTTCATCATTCTGTATCCCACGTGTGGGGTTCTGGCCTTCACTGATCTCACCCAATGATCTAGTTGATCATCACTTAGGTGACTGTAAGACCGGGCTATGGAAAGACCATTATCATGCATGCGCCGTTTCACTGTCCTTTCAGATACACCTAAAGTTATTGCAATGCATGACACTGGTAGGGACATTTCTATCAGGCTCTGCAGTGTCTGAGGAGACAAAACATATTTGGGGCGTCCCATTTCTCCTTGTGACACTGGCACTATGACACTATGGGACTGATTTGGGATGTCCTGTACATTGAGAAGTGTTGACAGTTCAGTGAACGCATTGATGACATCCTGTGGCATCTCAACCTGGCCTAACAATGATCTAAATATAACCATCTCCTGGTTGACAACAAATCTCAAAAAGTCCACATCTAGAGGCAGTCTTTGCATGACATGGGAAACTTTAGAGAGCAGCCTCTGAAGAAAGTCTCCTTTCAGTTGGTCCTAGAACAACAAAACAGAATTTCACATTATTGTACTGACTTAATATCATTGTTTAAGTTAGACATACTGTACATTTGACAAACAAAAAGCATACAATTTAACAATCACAGTGTCTAGTGGGCAACCATAAACCTCGTCTAAACCCGATGTCCAGCAAGGCTGCAACTAAAGTATTTTCCCTTAATAGTTGCTTCCGTTGTAAACAAAGAATATTCATATATTATTCAAACATGTATTGCCTAAACCACCTGTGCCCAGAGATAGCCTACAAGAATGCGAAAGTAATTATTGTCGTGTTAAATACATAAATATTTAATAATTTATACCAGTACATGTTGTTTCCTGCAGTACTCTCCTGTTGGCAAGGAACTCGAGGGCATCATTAAAAAACATTGGCATATAGTTAGTACAGACCCACAAGTAGGTAATGTATTCAAAGATCCCCCAAGGGTGGTATACAAACGTCCCCCTAATTTGAGAAATTTATTGGTAAAATCAGATCTACCTCCCCTAAGAAAAGGTACTTTTCTAGATGTCCCAGATGGGAACTATAGATGTGGAGCCTGCACACAGTGCAATTTCACTACGAAGTGCACCACATATAACCATCCTCACACAGGGAAGAAAATAAAAATTAGAGGGATCATTACCTGTAACCAAAACAATGTTGTGTATCTAATATCATGTCCCTGTGGTCTCGCCTATGTAGGAAAGACCACCAGAGCTCTCAAGACCAGGATTGCTGAACACCGGAGCAACATACGCACCAGGGATCAACGCAGTCCAGTGGCCTTACACTTTGCTGAAGCAAACCATAGTGTCTCCTCCCTGAGATACATGGGTATAGAGCATGTAAAAACCCCAAGAAGGGGAGGTAACATAAATAACCTCTTATTAAGAAGAGAAAGTTACCACATTCACACTCTTCAAACTATGATGCCGAGGGGCCTAAACCAAGAAGACGAAATTAGACATTTCCTGTAGAAACCCCTTTGTTTGGAGTGAAGCTCTGCTTCTCCATTTTAATTTAAAAAATTAAATAGTAAAAAGTAAAAAATATGGTTCAAAATTATACTGTCCTAAGTTTTTTATAAAAAAGTGGCCTCCTGCGTTGAATAAATCCAACCTGGTGCATATGTTGTTGTTTTCACGCATTTTTTTGGTGTGTACTTTATATATATAGTTTTGGTGTCTTTATGTAGTTCACTTGGTAGTGTTCTTGATTGTTCTTTATGTATCTGCATCAGTATTTTCCTGTTTTTCAGTTTTTTGCAAAGTTTTACCCTACAAAAGGAGAACAATGCAACAAATAGAAATAACATTGGAAATGAAATTTAAGCCCACAGACCTAGTACAGGACATGTGGCACTTTTAGTTGATGTACCGATAATTTGAATATAGACATACATGTATGTTTTTTAAAAATTGGTTTTAAAATGTTTTTAACTAGTGCACTAAATCTTCTGAACAGACTATATTCACATCAATATGTCTGGGTCCCCACCCACTCACTCAGGGTTGACGAGTCACACCTGTAGTGATGGGAGGGGCACCAAAATGTGGTGTTTTTGATAGGGTAATGGGGGCACTTCCTCATTACAAATGTACAAACTTGTGTGTATGTTCACATGACCTGATGAAGATCTAACAGATCGAAACGTTGTCAGTATTTAAATAAAGAACGTCTTGCTAGTACCTTTGGTGTGCGGGCTCCATCCAATTCACTTAAATACATAAATACACACATAAATAAATAACTACAGTACAGTTTCAAACATTGAATCCTCATAAGGGGCGTTGAAGAAGATGCATGATACATGAACAACGTGTAAATGTCTCTTTCCATTGGTAATGTTTGTCCCAGAGTATACTTATTATTATTATTATTACCTGAACGCTGGCACTGGTACCAACACATACTACTCCTCCTGGTGCTTGCGCCATTGTAAACAATCACTAAACTGTACTGTACTGACACTGTACCCATCTGCTACTGCTAGAACTAGCTAGTAGCTGTGACTGTGATGCTAACGCAACGCCTCAGCTTTATGCCATTTCCTGAACGCACGGTGATGACGTCACGGGGGGGACCTGTCAATCAGGATTCCACGCCCCTCTCGGTTGAGGCCACTCCCCCAGGCAACTTCAGGGCCAAAACAAGACGTAAAAGTTTTCGACCTGAAAGTGAAAAAAGTTAGAGGCGAAAAAAAAAAAAAGATCTGAAGCCGAAAAAAAAAGATTTGAATCCGTAAAAATAAGATTTGAATCCGTAAAAAGAAGATCTGAAACTGAAAAAAATAATTTACTCAAAAATCTAAATATATTTTACAGTGAAAAACGAAAATAAATAATTTAATCAAAAAATACATTTGAACTGAAAAAAACTTTTGAATATGTTTTTTTATTTTTCAAAGTGCAAGATACAAATGTGAGACTTTCGGTTTCAATTCTTATTTTTCCACTTCTATTTAAATGTTTTTTCGTCAACTGTTTTTTATAAATGATCAAATCTTTTGGCCCTGAAATGGCTCCATACAGAATGGCCTTGTACGTTCTCCCTGCAGTCTGCTGTTGATTTGGCCCCAGAATGGCCTTGTACGTTCTCCCTGCAGTCTGCTGTTGATTTGGCCCCAGAATGGCCTTGTACGTTCTCCCTGCAGTCTGCTGTTGATTTGGCCCCAGAATGGCCTTGTACGTTCTCCCTGCAGTCTGCTGTTGATTTTTAAGGTCCTCCAATTTCCTCTTGAGCAGACAGATTCGGCCCCTCGAACCCTCCTCTGTCAATCCAGCTGTAGAAGCTAGAATGTATATGAAAGAACATTAATAAGAATGGAAAAAAAAGAGTAATGTGCTATAAAGAGAGCTACCTCGTGTTCTTATTTGATAAAATGTATAGGGATACAATATTTGCAGGGAATTCTGCAGTTGAAATTAACCAAATACCAACACGATAGCCATCACTTGAGTTGTACTTACTTCCCGTCTGTGACAGAACGGTGCCCATCTGCGTTTGCACCTTTGCTACAGAGTCCTTTAAGAAGCCACAGTGCTGCATCATCTCCTTAAGAAGAATCTGCTTTTCCTCTGCTAGTCGTGATGCAAGCATCACCTGGTCAAAGAGCCGCTTCTTTGTTAGAATGTCGACACCATCTGTGAAGATATGACAACATTAATAATGATAACATTGATAAATACATACAATAAAGTTCTCAAACAAGGTCATGAAGTCTAATAAGAGATATATTATATTCAACACCTGTGTTCCGTTCCTGCCAAGGCCAAATCATGCTCTCTGCAGCTTTGTTGGACAGATTATGCACGACAGAGCTTACATCCACAGGGCTGACATCAGTTTGTTGGTTGTACCTAATGTAAAATTTAAATGAGCATTGAGAGAATTTATCCTGAAGATTGAGGCAGAGCAGCATACAGATCACTATAATTAAGATTATATATTTGGCAATCTATTAAGCATTGGAAAATATCCATTACATACCTCTCGACCTCATCTAACAACCGTTTCTTTTCCTGGCCAATCTTCTGGCTGATCTTCTGCCGCCTTTTATTACAAAACACGATATTTTTCAACAAAGAAAGCTGAAATGACACCACACAACCAAAGCAGTCCCTTAACAAACACAACAGACATACTGCAAGTACCAGCTAAATCATTTCATTTTAATACATACCATTTTGTCTGTAAATGTAGTGTTTCTTCTGACAGATGCTCACAAAAAGGGATTCTATGGAGAGCTGCAAACCATGCACATCCAAGTCCACAGTCCTGGCTGTTGCACTTCCTAAGAGAAAATAAATAAATTCTAGTTAAAATTCTTGTGAAGTGAGTGGTACAACAAGTGTGTGAGTGTGTGTGGGGGGTGGAAGTTCCAGACCCACAGGAACGCACCCAGGGTGCCCGATTACGGCGAGCTGCCCCGCGTCCGAAACGGTTGAGAAATGACAGAGTTACCGTGTGGGGGTCCCTCTACTGTACCCTCTGTACTGTACTGTCACACCCAAAATCACCATATATATATATATATATATATATATATATACAGTTAATATGTGCGTACGTGTTTGCGCACAGGTGTTTGTGCCCAGACACACCCACCCACAGCTCCGTAAGGAAATGTACTCATTGTCAGCAGTCAGATTGATTCTTCCCCCCACACACATTGTTGTGTTGTCCATGTGAGGACATTGTTCTTACCGGCTCTGGTGGCCCACTGCTTCACATCCACGACCCACTGTTGCAGCATGTCATCTGTGACCTTAAACTGTTCCTGCAGCTTCACAAGTTCCTCCGTTATCGCCAAAGTCTTCTGGATTGTCTGCAAAATTGCAATACAGAATGCTGTCATTTACAAATGTGTTCATGAAATAGGATTTGAAGTTGAATCATGATCAGTTACACATTACGGCTTTTTAAAGAAACGAATATACCTTTTTGTATCGGGAAGACAACGCGGTGTGTAGGCCATTGGCTTTACGGAGATTCCACCCCATGGCATGGACCGTGAGCATGTCAGTTCTTACTGTAAAGAACACAAATCCAAATAAGATTGTTGAAAATGTTTAGTGTACCTTTGCAGGCTAACAGTAGCAGGGGTTAAATAAGCTTACAAACCTGACTTCATCATATACTTGGTGGTCAAGGCACATCTGGACAGGAAACTGTTGACCTGCTCAACCTCTTCACCGAGAGTGGTCCCAACTCCCTCCTGGTTCCTCGCATTCCACTGGATCTATAGGAAGTATGAACAGTGTGGCCAAACGCATGGTCAATATTGATGCATAGCCATAGGTCACTATAGTTATATAGTTTGAGTCAGTTCAGACCATTGTTCTGTGGCCAACATTGCCATGCATTGTGACAACCTAAATTACAAATTTACGTCAACATCAAGCAGTATGACGCATCACCTCGCATTTTGTAGTGTGTGCCTTAGCATGCATGACCGACAAGCAGGGTTTCATTCTCAGAAGGGGTCGAAGATGGCCCAGGTTCTCAGACACCTTCTCCAGGTAAGGTACGTATCTGCAGGTCACATCCATGGCCAAGAAGGTGGCACTCTTGTACTCTTGTTGGAGAAACATTGGGTAGGCAAAGATTTCTCCTCTGTACATATTCAGACCTTTGGGGGGGTGATTAGGAGCATATTATTGTGCTTGTAATAATCATGATATATATTCTTATGTTCAATTCATCAATACTACATCAATACTAATACTAACCTCTAAGAAGGAATCCGTGCCTACAAACAGCAACTTCAATGCCTTCTTCGTCTAACGTGCCTGCTTAGACGTCTCCCTTGCAGCTCGCCAGTGCGAATTCCCGCACGTCGCTTTTCCCGCAGTCTACCAAATACATAGTTAGAACATACAGTTTTAATAGTTTATTAAAGACAATTGTCAATTGTGCAGGACTCAATGCTTTTTTTTTAAAGATATTTTTTTGCGGCTTATGCCTTTTTATTGATTTTTGAAGGGACAGACAGTAGGCTGACAGGAAACGGGAGAGAGATGGGGGGATGACATGCAGTAAAGGCCGTGTCGGGTCCGGGAGTCGAACCCGCGGCACACTGCGACTGGATTACCAGTCCGGTGCCCAGACCGTTACGCTACGGCCTGGGCTAGTCAAGACGTTTTGGCTGAGCAATCTTTCACTCGTTTAAAACGTACACTTGGTAAAACTCCTCGGACTTCCTCGACAAACGTCAACACCTCAGAGTCTTTTGCCAAGAACAAGCCATCAAAGAACCCTGGCTCTGCACTCCTATGTTCACACATTTTCAAAACAAGGCCACAAAAGTTAGTCATTACATTCAACAGCTGAAGTGTCATCTTAAATAAACATTACGATAGTGTTTATAGGAATGACAAAGACAAACTAACTGGTTTGTTTGCTGGAACCTGTACAGTTTTCTGTTGCCATCAACTGAAACAGCCAGCATGTCCGGTGTGCAAGCAGGACAGACAAAGCGTTGTTCATCTCCGTGAAGCTGGTTCTCAACAGACTTGCAGTACATATACTGCAGAAAGCTTGTCTGAAAAGAACCTGCATTCACTTTGCCAGTCTGAAAAGATATAATAATTAATATGACTGCTACATGAATAAAATTAAATAAACTGGCTTAACGACATGACAAACTAATTACTCACTCTTCCAAACTGCTTTGTCCTCTGGTCCAACATGCTTGTGAAGGCTTGTCTAGACAACGCTGGAGCTGATGTCTTCATTGCCTCAAAGGAGTGGAAGACATCCTGGTGGAACAGCGTCTGGCCTTGCATGGTTCCAGGCCAGTAGCCACTTCTAACAAAGTCTCTGACCTCCGGAGACCACTGCTTAGAGCACCGTTTGCACGACAGCACTGGGAGGCGAAGATCATAGCGGCCTGAGAGTAAATGAGACATAACTTAAGTAATGTCTATTAAACACATAGGCCTACGGTGTGTGCATCTACATAGATTAAGACTTAAATTCCTACCATTTATGGTAACCAGTATGATGGCTCTACCAGCTGAGACTGCAACGTCAAAAATGTCGCAGGTGCATATCTGTCCAGGATATGCTGTTGGCAGTAAACAATCTGAAAAGGCAAAGGACAATCAGGATGAAATGTTTGGGTTGTGTGAAGGTAATGGGATAACAGTTTTCAATGAGATTATGTTGTCCGTTAATTGAAAAAGAGACCTTGTTCACAGATGGTGTATTTCCCATCACTGAGATTCACCGACTCAGTTGGGGGAATGTATTTATAATAACCACACATGGTGGTTTGACGATTGTGCAGAGTGTGACGTTCATGTACCAAACGATCACACTCTGCACAAAAAGACTCTGAAGGCATACATTCCCCACAACGTATGACAGCTTCTCTCAAGTGACAGTGTTGACACGTCTTCTCCCCGATGTCCTCCGCTGACAACATGTTGTCCACATTGTGGTCTCTTGCCTGTTGCCAGCCTAGTTGGACGTCTTTCTGCCTTTGATGCCAAGTGGTAGAGACTGAGTCTGTTGGCTGCTCTACACAATCATACGCAGAGTCCCGAAGAATCTCCTCGAGGGGGGTATCGGATCGGTACTCTGTATCGGCAGATACTGGACCCCTAGCCGCAATTTGCAACTCTAGATTTTTTTACAATCTGTTGAATCTAGAGTTGCAACACCCTCCATCCACTTCCTATTCATGATTTTCGGTTTCTGATCTGCTGGTCTTAAATTACGTTAAACTCACCAACATTGCAGCTGTAGTCGAAGCTTGAATTATCCTCTTTCAATCTGCCGAGCTTGTTTTTCATAAAAATCCACCGTAGACATGTTATGAGTTACTTTCTGTCCAAAATATTCCAAGAGTTCACAATCCGAGCCGCCATATTGTAATTCTGCGACAGGCCGTAAAACAAGAAGTGAGGGGGAGCGCATGTTTAATAGCATGCCGTGCGTGACGGGGTGGCGCGCTGCGTCGGCCTCTTCTTTGGGTGTCTTACCTGCGTGTGCCTGCGTGTGTACACCTGGTGCACACGCAGTGTCGCCATCTGCTGTTTGCAAATAGAATAGGCCTGCTAAAAAGAAAAGAAAACTAAGAAAACTAACGGTATCAACCATCATGTGACATAACAATAATTCATAACACCTGTGGTTGCGCCGATGTCAGACTATAATTGACGTCATGCATCCACACATATTCCTCTTCCTATCATGCTGGCATGCTGTTTGTTTGCGCAAGAAGAATTTATTGTATAAACTTAGACATTCAAGTCCTTGTTGCCCTTTTGAGTGCCTTTTGAGTGCCTCCGTTTTTGTTTTTCCATTTTTGGAGATTTATTATTATTATTATTATTTTATTTTTTTGTATTATAATGTCATCGCAAACCAAGTGTTGGAATTGCAAATTACCCTTTGAAAAAGCAAAAAGGGGATTAAAAAGAAAGAGGGTTGGTGTCCTGAGCGTTGGCCGAACATCTGGGAAACGGATGTTCCCAGGTGCATTGAGAAATGATTATGTTTGTGACAAATGTCACATTAATAAAAAAAAAGACCTCAGGCAAAACCGGGGGTCCTTGCCCTGCGCCTTCGAGACGCCACCAAGTAAACGGCGATATGGCTGTCGAGTTGGATCCCTCAAAGAGGGGATTCAACCTTCCAATCTGGAAAATAAAAAATACCATCGGGCTTTCAGGACACTGATGCAGGTTTCCAAGTGCCTGAAGGACGCAATGGTTAAGGTGGTGTGTGAGACCATCATGAATGAGGTATTGTATATTTTGTCATACACATGGTAGTTGTGTTCTCATGTGAAATGGCAATCAAATATATTTCAATACAGTTCATACAATAGTTTGCAAGATTCATCCCTTTGCATTATAGCCTCAACATTTTCTAACTAACATTACATAAGCTATTATTCAAACAAAAATGTTAATCTCATAAGCGATTGATGTGACTGCAGTTGTTTGAAGAGTAGTATTAGCATTCTCTACCTGATATCTAGATTGATTCCATAATTTAATGAATCGTAAGAACGGATTGCAACTTTAAAAATGTACCATTTATTTTATCTTCTACATGGTGCATTTATTTGAACTTGCTAAAGGAGCAAGGAGCAAGGAGCTTCCAAGCAAGGGCAGTCTTTGATGATCCAAATATTAGGAAGCGAAGCAGCATTGTATGTGCTTATTAAATTGGATAAATGTCTTCATGATAATATTGTTCATAACTGATTATTTAACGATGATGTTATTTACTAAATCATAATGGAATCGGTGAAAAATGGCTATTTGCGTTCTTAGGTTTGAATTGTAATTTTTTTTAACTCATTTCACTGACCCATCTTTCACATTTCCAGAGAAAGCCATTGTTGACAGACGACAAATAGTATTTTGTCACAGACAGTCACAATGGAGACCATGTCCTCATTCACATGGGACGAGACAGTGTCTTGGGGAGAGGGCCGTGCCCCTGTCACTGTTCAATGTTTACAAGCAATGTTTCCCAGCCATAAAGTGATCCGAAGACACAGGACTGTGGGCCCCAAACAACATAGAAGGTACATCTTCACATGTAACACTATAAATGCATACAGGACGGTCAAGTCTATTGAGTAGGCCTAGATCAAATAATTATGAATTGAATATTAAATAATGCTTTCATTAATGTAATTAAAGGGTGCAGACAGAGGAGGAGGCAAAAACGTTCCTAAATAAAAGGATCAGAGTGGTTCTGTCCACTATACTCTACACAGCAAAGCTGAACAAAATGAATTTTGTTCAGAGCTGTGTAGGGATAGAACTGTGGCGATATGGTTGTGCCCAGAAAATCATATCGTCACTGTGTGCTCTTGGCCTCTGTCAGTCAAAGAAAGCTGCATCTGGCCATGTGGACAGAATTGGCAGAGGCTTTGACTGGCAGATCCAAAAATGGAAGCTTGCCATTGAGGTATGTGAAGTTTTCTATTTGACAACCATATGTGATGTTAAAGTTTGCTCTAATGACACTATAGTACTAAAAGAGTAGCACAAGCCTTATCTCTGCCTTTATATTTTCACTATCAAATGTTCTTTTCTGTGTAGAATACCCCTATCCCCAGAGCTGGGACAAGGAGGAGATTGGATTCCATGACCTATTCATTGACGTGGGACAACGTTCAGGTAATTGGAACAAACAACAAAAACATGCCTGATGATTTTGTCATGTGACATTATTTTCTCTCTCTCCATTATTATGATATTGCAAAGAAAGAGTTGTTATACATGTGGAAAAATGGCTTAGGATGAGTTGGTGGAACATTCAACTGAAAACATTGTATTGTCTTTACCTTAATGCTGTATGTTCCATACAGATGAGTGTCCATGCGAAACACTTCACCCAGAGCCAGGGAAACCACTTTCACCTCTGGGCATTGTGTTTTGCTCATCTGAACGAAGTGGATTGTCCGAATAATGGCCCTGGACAGAGAGCACAGGATGTGTCACCATGGGCAGTTTTGCCCAATGCAGAGGTACAGTACATAATACCACACCTTTGTGATCATTTATGAAAATGAAAGATTACTCACACATTGATATTGTTCATATTTTTATTCCAGCAGACATACTCTGCTTTTAAAGACAGAATGGTCATTCTTGTGGAAAGAATTCTGTGCGATCACCTGAACCAACTGTCCAACATTAAGAACAGAGTGGTCACACACATTCCCCACCAGCACAGTCGAGCCCTAGCAGAGAAGAGCATGTTATTTAAATTTCAATTGAAAAGTACAAGAGCTTAAAGCTGCATGTTTTCTTTAGTGTATACGTTTTGTATTTGTTATAAATGAGCTTCAATTAGTAGTTTGATTTCACAGATTAATCTTGGAGTTGTCCGGGCAAATCCAACGTCCACTGCCGGGGTCATGCAAATCATGGACCACCTGTCCACTTTCGTCCCGTGCATCGATGGGAAGCCTGTCCCCGTTCTTTGTGGCGGGGATGGGCTGAGCATTGAACGGATGTTCCACTGCCGGAGGGCCAGGGTGAACGCCAGGGGACCTCTGGAAAGGATGGAAGGGTTGGTGGAGTCTCCACAGGAGTTTCATAAAGAGATCCATCTCATGCAGGTTTCATCAAAACATTAAAACATAACATGTTTTTAGCATGTATATGTATATAATGTATTTCTATAGCATATCTACTGTATCTACAGCTGCATGTTCATACATCTATGCATATATATATACATATATACAGTCTATACATATATATCTATACCCCCTTTGTTCATACATCTATACATGTCCCCCTTTGTGAAATTAAATGATCTGTTTGATGCTTTGTGGTTTCTACTGTATCTACAGCTGCATGTTCATACATCTATACATGTCCCCCTTTGTGAAATTAAATGATCTGTTTGATGCTTTGTGGTTTCTACTGTATCTACAGCTGCATGTTCATACATCTATACATGTCCCCCTTTGTGAAATTAAATGATCTGTTTGATGCTTTGTGGTTTCTACTGTATCTACAGCTGCATGTTCATACATCTATACATGTCCCCCTTTGTGAAATTAAATGATCTGTTTGATGCTTTGTGGTTTCTACTGTATCTACAGCTGCATGTTCATACATCTATACATGTCCCCCTTTGTGAAATTAAATGATCTATTTGATGCTTTGTGGTTTCTACTGTATCTACAGCTGCATGTGCATACATCTATACATGTCCCCCTTCATATCTACTGTATCTACAGCTGCATGTTCATACATCTATACATGTCCCCCTTTGTGAAATTAAATGATCTATTTGATGCTTTGTGGTTTCTACTGTAGGCTATAAGTATTTCTTCAACTGACACATTGTCTTCATGCTAGGACACCATGAACCTCCTTTTTAAAGGAGAGAGCGAGGCTGCCAGAGGAACCCTTGCCCATCTAAAGGCTTTCTTCTGCCACAGAGGCCTTAAGAAGGAGGTCAAGGACAACATTCAACACACATGGGACATGATTGAGGTACCTTATTTTTGGCAAGCAACATGATTAATATTATGTTCAATAAAATCATGGTTTTCCAACTCATAACATGCATATAATTATTATAATTCTTATTATTTTGGTGCTATGAAGTTCGCAACAAGAGGCTATGTAACTCTTCTGGCTAAGACGATAGCTGCAGCTGACCTTGAACTGGTGCCAGTGGAGGAGAACATCAAACGTGTCCACAGACTTGCCATGGCGGTGGTCGACTTCTGCTGGATGCCCACTGATGTGGATGATGTTAAGAAGGCGGCTTCCCTTTCAACCTTTCCATATTGCATCTGCTTTGAAAGTATAAATAATGACATTGGATTGGGAATTGGCTAAATGTTTTGAAATTACACTCTAAACTATAACAACATGGTAAACAAGCCTGTCATCCCACTAGATAAAGGAGGTGCCATGGTGCAGTGCTGTAACGCACTCTGCAGAGGGTCCTGGTTCCACCTCAGGTGTGTGCGACTGCCCAGCGCGCCGAAAGAGGACTGGTTCTGCAGCACCATTTGCAAAAATGCTGGCGGCTACATTTATTGTCTCCACCAGGCCGAAGGCATGTGGGGAGAGTATGTTTTGCACTCCGTCCGTCCGTTTGTGTGTCCGTCCGTGTGTCCGTCCGTGTGTCCGTGAACAGCTAATCTCGGCCACCGTTAACCCGGTCGATGCGATATTTTGCACACACACTCCCTGGATGCCAACGATGAACCTCTGCCCCAAACTTTCCAGAACGGCCTGTTATAGCGCCACCAGGAGGCCGCTTTGTGCAAAACAACCCGGTCGATGCCAAATTTTGCACACACACTCCCTGGATGCCAACGATGAACCTCTGCCCCAAACTTTCCAGAACGGCCTGTTATAGCGCCACCAGGAGGCCGCTTTGTGCAAAACAAGTTTTTGCACAGTACACCTACAGATTTTGTCCAAACATCACGCAAATTGGTACACAGTCTCTCTAGAGCCATTCAACGAAACGGGTCTTTCAGATTTATCAGACTCCATCCTGATTGGTTAAGATTGGCTTCCAAAGTTCACAGGAGTGCTCAGTTTCAAACAAAATGCTGCAAATCATGAACACATCGCGTGATTTCCGTGAAATTGTGCACCCACATTCCCACTAGGCCGAGGACGAAATGCCACATGAACAATTTCAACTCAGCCTCAAGGTGGCGCTATAACTGGCCGAAAAGTGTTTTTACCTCTAACTGCACGGATCTGTGGATAACCTGGTGGAGACCTGTGCCCGGAAGGGCACTTTTTCTAGTTGTATCTGCCATCGTCAGAGAGGTGGGAAAATGGTACAGTGTGCCAAGGGGGAGAGCTGCCTCAGATACGAATGGTATCATGTTGACTGCCTGCTTCAACAGCAATGCCCTCTCATAGATGGTAAACATGGCATTTGCCGTATGCTTTGATGGCAGAAATAATTTATAGTGAGATTTAAAAAAAACAACATAAAATGTTATGTACTTAGCTGATGTCTTTGCTTTCTAGATGAGTGGTTCTGTTCGGAGGCATGTGCCTCTGGACCTAAGGCAGAAGACTACCTGCGGAACTATTCCAAGGCCTTAATGTGGGAGGGGCTGTCCCACATGGCCAGACGTGATTGTGTCCGTGAAGGAGATGGACCAGCAATCATGGATTGCTGGAAGATTGACCTGGTCCATTTCTGGAACAAAAGACACAACAAATATTTCGAATTTGGACACAGGATGCTGACTGGTTTGTGCTGTCCAAGTTACCCATACCCGAAATGACCATTAATATAGGCTACTCTTTATCCTAGTCAAGAAACTTACCCATATTTCTATTGACAGGGGTAGCAGGCCATCTTCCTGAGGCACAAAGGAATGACCTCATCTGGAACCGGGTGGCGAACCTCCAGGGAAAACCTGGCGGGAACGTTCCTTTGGACCTAGTGAATGAATTCTTGAATGGGGAATTCAAAGGTATGTGGAACATATGTTATTAATATTAAATCAAAAACATCAGCACAGAAATGTAAAGCAAAACATTCTTTCTAATTAACAACTTATTCTTTCTTGAAGACATGCTCCGACGATCTAAGGGCCAATACACCACCAAACAAATAAAATAGACAGATGTGCGCAAATGTCTGGTGCCTTTGGAAAGGAATTGGCAAAGATCATGACATCTTCCCAACTAGGGCACTACAGCACCACCGCCAGACATTCAGCCATGTCGGCGCATGTATTGAAGGATGTGGCCACATTTGTTGAGGAGTTCTCTGCTGATGGGCTCTTTGAGCATCAGCCAGGAAGAAGCCACCACGGCTTTGAGGACTTCGCCCATAGCCGTGGGAAGTAGGGGTGCTGCGGGTGCTGTAGCACCCCCAGTGGTTTGGAGGGGAATTGTTTGGAATTGTTTGTATTTTAATTTAATTTTTTTATTTGAATGGAAAAAATATATACCATAACCATTTTAACTAAAATAATTAAAAACAATGTTTTGCACAATGTGTATGTTGTTGTTTATTTCTTTATTTGTGGGGGATTTTGTGCAATATTTACAAAATATAATTAATTCACGTCATCACGGGGCCGCGGTGCACGCTGGACAGGTGTATTTCCTGTTTACATCCGGGCATCATTGTAGATCAAGTTGGGCAATATTCAAATGTCGGCGACCCACTAGTAAAGTAACCGTTTATTATGTCTCAAAAACGCATTTCCGATTGGTTTGTAAAACCGGCTCCAAAGCGGCAGCCTCCAAAGAGTAGAGAAGGAGAAGCTCAAGCTACTACTAGTAGTGGTGCTGGCGCTGTTATATTGGATGATCATGATTCCAGTTCTGAAGATGATCTTCCCCGACCCGGCCCCTCCTGTCACGGTGTCAGTGCCACCGCTGCCCCCCACAACAGCAGCTCTGCTCCCGCAGAGAATAATGTTGGTCCCGCGGCCGCCGCCGCCAACATCAACAACGTTGTGGATCCACCACAGCCACAGCCGCCAGCCATACCTGTGGTTGTCAGCCTAATTCCATTTGAGGAGCCGTTCCAGCCACCAGAGTTCGATTTCCCAGGCCGGCATTTTGGGACAGAAAAACACAAACGGTCTTTTCAACCTGCTTGGTTTAAAACATGGCCTTGGATACATTATGTGGCGGAGAGTGATCGTGTCCTGTGCTTTTCATGCGTGAAAGCAGTGGAAAAGAAGCTGATAAAAGACGACAGTGTGAGGGGAGGAAATACATTTGTTAATGGGGGATTTGCAAACTGGCGTAAAGCACAAGAAAAGTTCAAAGAACATGAGAAATCAGGGTTGCATTGTCTCGCCGTGGAGAAGCATGTTGCACTTAAGCAAGTGCCCATCAATGCTATCTTGTCTGATGCCTGCGCAAAACAACAACAAACAGCAAGAAACGTTCTGGAGCTACTTTTCAGAACAATTCGAATCCTGGGCAGGAAGGGAGTCGCCTTCAGAGGTGATACTATGCGTGATGGAATACTATATGAGATGATGATTGAACGCACATTCGACAAACCTAACGAACGTGCGTGGATTTTGCGACGAGACAATTGGATGTCCAATACTATTCAAAATGAGATAATACAACAGTTTGCTCATGCCATCCAGAGGGATATTGTCAACAGTGCCTCAAAATGTAACTTTTATGGCCTCACAGCTGATGGCACAACAGATGTAAGCACCACAGAGCAGTTCTCAATTAATCTGCAATTTGTTGACGGCGACCTCGAGTCTCATTGCTTATTTTTGGGATTTTATAATGCACAAGACAGCACTGGAGAGACACTGTTTGGGTGCATAAAGGATGTTTTTTTAAGGATGAACATTCCTATTGAACGCGTTTTTGGATATTGCTTTGATGGTGCCAGCAATATGTCTGGATGCTTTTCTGGAGTCCAGGCTCGCCTGAAAGAATTAAACCCCCAGTCATTGTATGTGCACTGCAGCAACCACTCGCTGGATTTGGTTCTACAAGAAGTCGCACGTGAAGTCAGTCTTGTGGCTGACACTTTGCTTTTTGTGCGGGGTGTTGCTAATGTAATCAGGGAATCATCAAAGAGAAAACAGTTGTACCAATCGCTTTTTGGCTCAGACGAGGTTGTCAACATCCTAGGCCTGTGTCCCACAAGGTGGTGCGTCCGCGCGACAGCCATCAAACGCGTGATCTCATCATACAGCACTCTCCTGGCCACCTTGGATATCCTAAAAGATGACAGGACTGTAAGGGGGGAGGCCAGATCAAAGATCAGCGGGCTTCACAAGCAGGCTATGAAACAGAAAACCTTTTTTGGTCTCCTGTGCTGTGGAGCACTTTTTGAGCCCTGCGAGTCAGTAGCCAGGACACTGCAGAGCCCCAAATCTAGTGCGCTCGGTGCGCTTGAGTGCACAGCTACGCTCCAAAAACGCATCACAGCACTGAGAGATGATGCCCAGATTAACGAGATGGCCCGCAAGTGTGCATCGCAACCAGGCCTGAAAACGGCAGTCTTGCCAGAAGCAGATACCGTTCCCGTTCCGGCTCCAAGGGTGAGCAGAACCCCAGCTCGGTACCGCCAAACCGTGGCTCCTGAGGCTTTGGCACCAGTGGCGCACAGCACCGAACCAACTGTGATTTGGCGACGTGAATATTACGAGGCTATTGATTTGGTGTTGGCGGAGCTGAACAGAAGATTTGATCAAAACGCAATGAGAATAGCCGCAAACAGAGAGAGAGCGGTAATACAGGCAGCAGCGGGGAAAGCAGTTGATTTGGGGAGCCTCCACGTTACACGTACCAAATGAGATCGATACAGAACGCCTTGAACTCCAGCTCAAAATGATTGGTGATTTCGCCAAAGAGTCTAGCTGTAAAACTGTTCAAGATGTAGCAGCATGTGTAACCAAGCTCCTTCCACAAACGAGAAAGCTCCTTGAAGAAGCAGAAAAGCTCATAGAGTTGTGTCTGTGTCTGCCCATCTCTGTGGCCTCATCAGAGCGCACCTTTTCTGCCTTGCGTCGGCTGAAAACCTGGCTTCGCAGCACCATGACACAGGAAAGACTCACTCACCTTTCACTGATGCATGTCCACTCTAACATTCTCGACGATGACAAGAAAGTGGATTTAATCGAGCTCATGAGGACATTTATCTCCATTACTCCCGAGCGCAAATCCACATTTGGGTTACTGTGAACGTGACATTTGGATTAGGATTACTGTGACATTTTGGGTTAATGTAAATTGGATTATTCATTGTGACTTTGTGGAATAACATTTCGTTTGGATCAGTATTGAACTCGACCTGTCACCTGTAGCTGCTCACGTCACCTCACGGTATGTAAAAAAAAAAGTGTAATGTTATAGGCATAATATTATAAGAAATTGCCATGCTGCCGCCGAGCAGTTGTGAAACTTGTGATTGATTGATTGAAATGATTTCAGTTTGCAGAATTACAGTACATTTCAAGCACAAACTCAATACAAAGACTGTTAACTGTGAGTGTTGTGTTCATGTGTTGTCAGTGTGAGTGCAGAGTGCGAGAAATAAATTGGGACCCAAAGTGAGAAGTTGTAACTTGTAATACTTTCATTCTCATGTCTTTCATCCTCCTAACGTTGCCTACAGAGTTGTTCTATATACATTTGTCACTGTATGTCTGGTCATGATCAGATCTATATGAAGTCTTATAAATTAAGGGATGATATAGATATTGTCATTGTTATGCGGCGCGCCGGCGCCGTTGGGAGAAAAAAAGGTCATTCTTTGCACGTGCACGCACATTTTAGCATGTGCACGCGCATATGCACGCGCTTCGCGCGTGCATGGGAACGTAGCCCCCCCTAGTGTAAAGTAGTTCCCACGGCTATGACTTCGCCTACAGTACAGAAATAGAGGAGCCAATACTAATGGGGGAAAAAATGAAGCACTTCTGCGTCGATATAGACAAGTGGGATATGATTCTGCAGCGTAGAAGAGGTAAGACCATGATGTAGCATATGCTTAGTGATATAAGAGTATGGTTGGACCAGTACTGCTGTTAGAAGTAGGCGTTATGGTGAAAGGAGTTTGCATTGAAAACATAAAGAACCCAAGAGACTGAAAGTTATGCTTAATATGATATTATTATTGAAAAAAACAAAAGTAAAATCAACAACAACAATTCAGATATAAA
Source organism: Protomyctophum parallelum (assembly GCF_964188405.1). NCBI lineage: Eukaryota > Metazoa > Chordata > Actinopteri > Myctophiformes > Myctophidae > Protomyctophum > Protomyctophum parallelum. The sequence goes on along the minus strand of NC_139698.1, from coordinate 2,564,521 downwards.
ACAAAGTAAATTCAACCCAAAAGTTGCAGTCAGAGTCAGAGTCAATTGTTCAATTGTCCAGTGGTTATGGGGGGGGGGGAGTGTGTGTTTGAGTGAACCGTCCAGGTAGGACAGAAAACAGGTTGTCTTTCTGGGACTTAGCTCACCATCGTGTTCATCATCATCATTCATGGGGTTTCATGAACTAAAAAGAAAAACCTGGCCTGAACAGAAAAAGGCCAAATTAAATATCTTATAATAATCAAAGTAGCTGAGTACAAATGTCAAATCAAATAATGTTTTAAGTTTCAAACTTCAAATGAAAATAACCAAAACTTAGACCATTAGAGCATCACAGACCACACAGCATCCTTTCCTACAGGTTTGCATGACTGTCTCCCTGTCCATGGAGTCCAGGAAGAAATAGTCCAGGATAGTCTTTCTCAAACATTGAGTCGTTTTTTCGATGTAATCGAACATGCTTTGGTCAACGTATCTTTTGGTCAGGGAACTCGGATATATGTACATCTTAGCCTTTCCTGGCTTGCCATCCCTTGCACCTCTGCCCACCTCCTGCCAATAAATGAGAATGTTTGATGCTGGTCCCCAATTAACTATATGCCGAACATCATTCACCTCGACCCCTAATCCAAATGCCACTGTTGCTATTACACAGCGGATTGTGCTGTTGGCCCCAGTGAAATCTGCCAAGATTTCTTTTTGGGTCTTGATGTCAGTCTGGCCATGGTACATGTCAACAGTGCACCCGGTCTCACACCAAGCATCTGCATTGAGCTCTGTCATAATTTCACCATATACATCTGTGACCTCTTTTATTGTCCTGTAGGAAAAAGTGAACAATATATAAAATTTTCTTACAGGTTATTTATTTGTATTAATCCATCATTTATCTGGAGCCTCAAATGTGTTATAAATAAGTTTCAGTACTAGGATAGACTTGTTGAATAGTTGCGGTTAATTGAGAGCACATGAATGATGCACTTGTTTTTTATTCTGATTCTGAGACTTTCAAGAAGCCAGGCAACCACCCGTGTGAAGGATTTGGATTTACATTTTTCCACTGATAAGTGGATGTTTGGCCTGAAAAATGTAAGTACAGGAATTGGTATTGACAGTTGTCACCAACAAAAAAACAATAATAATAAATACATGATATATATTTCCCTTATTTTCCTTTTAGCTTGACTCTCATCAATGCTACCCTCTTCTCCACTGGGGTTGCCACCCCCATCCTACCAACAATGCCACCCACCTCTCCACTGCCACCCCACGTCTTTGTCATTTATGGGGGTTAGAGACACTTGGCACAGTGCCTAATCTCTCTGGGGAAGAAGGTGACAGCCTCTACGCGGCCTTCCCCACAAGTAGCAAGAGTTCGTGCAAGACCTTCTTGTGAAACTAATGTCGCCACACAATTGTCAAGCTGCCAGGCAAACACGCTGCTACCCTCTGTCTATTAACCCATGGCTGGTGGCATCTAGAAGCAGGAGTGGGAGACGGCTGACACACATCCATCGCTACATCTGGGACTCAGGAAATGGCATAAAAAAAGGGCCTTCCATAAGTTCCATGCCAGAAATGGACACTGCTGTAGCACTGCCATAGATGGTATGGATGTTTTGTTATTGTGGTAAGAAATCATTATTTGCCAATGGTATCGTGGTATGATACCTCAAAAAAGTTGCAGTTATAAATTTGATATTGCGGTATGCCTTACACAACCACAGTATTGCGGTTATTACTGCCACTTACCATCACAATCCACCTTACCATAATGACCACTTGCCCCGTATCACCTTAGTCGGCCTCTTTGACAAAGGCCCATATAGACGAGAGCATGGAAAGAACTGAGTCTCTGTCATTATTATTGTTCTCAGTGTTATATTGCCTAACGGCAGATTGTTTAAAGTACTGACAACTGTTATTGATACTTAAGGGAATATAACATACCGATCTGGAACAACAGCAACAATCTTTACGGTCACTGGCGGATCTAAACATAATCTTTCCAAGATTTCTTTCACCATCTCCACAGTGGCAGTGGCAGTCAACATAAGGACTGGTGCATTTACAACACTCCTTTTAAATAGTCCTCTCGGAAAGATTTACCCCTGAAATGTGAAATATAAATTAGTATACATTTTGCTTTATAGACTGAACTGAATATACTATACCCAAATAACTGGCTGTTATCAACTTACCATGTTGTGAGGCAGTGGACTTCATCAAAGACAAGCAGACAAATGTCTTGTTGAATAGATGCCACCCAATCGATCCAACGGTCTTCCAAAATCATTTCAGGAGAGGTGAATATTAATTGACACTCCATTTTGGATGCCTTTAGGTAGAAAACATCCAATGTACAGTGCTGTAGTGTACACAGTTTTGCACAAATACAATTACAGTAAAGATGTGAAATGTAGCCTACCATTTTTGGTTGACTGTTTTGTTAACAGTGTTACCAATTAGAATAGGCCAATGTGAAAAACAAATGAGGCTCCCGGATTTAAAAAAAAATGAATAGGCTATAGGCCTATATATATATATATATTATGATATAATGTTTTTTATTTAATTAATTTTGTCAGTCTGTCAGAAGTGATACTCACGCTTGAGAGTGTCCTTGTCTGCGTCCTTGATGATGGCCCCAGCAGTGACTCCATATTGTTCCCATTGATGTACTTGGTCCATCATTAGGGATTTTAGGGGGCTTATTACAAGCACATAGTGCTTTTTATCTGGTTCTTTCTGAGTTATAATATAATATGTATTTCAGCAGAGTACAATGTATATTCTACATGCATGTGTTCTGCAGATATGCAGGCAATAAATATTTATGTCCATATACACTGTAAACCAAATTGCTGATTTAAATGGGTTGCTCAGATGTAAAAAATGAATAAAATGAATTGTCACAAAAGTCTATTCTAATAATTATACAGATGCATGGTATAGTCAAGTGTGTGCTAATATCATTATTTATTTATTTTACTCTGTCTTAGTATGTATTCAACATTTACCTTGTCCATCAGTCCTCCAAAGAGACCAAAACAAGCTGATTTACCAAAGCCTGTTGGTAAAATCGCAAATACGTTCTGTTGGTCTAACAGGTCTAAAAGCACAATTTTTTGTCCCTCTTTCAGGGGGAAAGGGAAAACAATATCATCTATTAAATGTGAGTGTGACATCTTGTCCCTTCCGAAATATGTCAGGAATAGAAAGAGGGTGCATGTGTTGGGTGTGACATCAATTATAGTCTGACATCGGCGCAACCACAGGTGTTATGAATTATTGTTATGTCACATGATGGTTGATACCGTTAGTTTTCTTTTCTTTTTAGCAGGCCTATTCTATTTGCAAACAGCAGATGGCGACACTGCGTGTGCACCAGGTGTACACACGCAGGCACACGCAGGTAAGACACCCAAAGAAGCTGCCGACGCAGCGCGCCGCCCCGTCACGCACGGCATGCTATTAAACATGCGCTCCCCCTCACTTCTTGTTTTACGGCCTGTCGCAGAATTACAATATGGCGGCTCGGATTGTGAACTCTTGGAATATTTTGGACAGAAAGTAACTCATAACATGTCTACGGTGGATTTTTATGAAAAACAAGCTCGGCAGATTGAAAGAGGATAATTCAAGCTTCGACTACAGCTGCAATGTTGGTGAGTTTAACGTAATTTAAGACCAGCATATCAGAAACCGAAAATCATGAATAGGAAGTGGATGGAGGGTGTTGCAACTCTAGATTCAACAGATTGTAAAAAAATCTAGAGTTGCAAATTGCGGCTACTGGACCCCCATGTATCGAAATCGGTATCGAATGCCAAAAAGCCGGATCGGTGCATCCCTACTTGTAGCCAGTTGAAGTTGCGCCTCAGAGGCCACCATAGGGCACTTCCTCATTGACAATCATCAGGTAACTATTAAAGGCCCGTCTTCTTCCAAGCAGAAGTTTGGTGAATGCTGGCCTGGCTGTGGGTCCTGAGACCTGGGTCTGCTGTTGTTTTTATTAATTTTACTTCCAGGGTGAGTAGCATGTCTCATTAATGTATAGTTTCAATCATGTTCTGTAATCTATTCTAAACTATATGTTACACTTCAGGTTGATGTCCATTCATGTGCCCTGTGCCAAACTCATGGAAGTGTGTGAGCACAAACGGACAATTAAGGTATACACAAACAAAATAAGTTATAACTTGATGAGATACTTCATTTGTTGTATAGTCTAATGTACTAAATGTTTGTTATATCCCGCCCTTAGATCTATAGCCACTGCTGCTTTGTTTAGGTTGATTTAATCATTATTGTTTCTTTTGAGTATTGAGCTATTTCCTTTTGTTTATCTGTTTCCTTTTGTTTCTCCCCCACACAGTGCGTTAACTGATTTCAACAGAGCCGAGTGGTGTAACTGACTGCTACAGGGGGTTTCACTAGGTTTCACTGTAGTCCACAGCCCCAAAGGTTTGCAATATTGGCGTGTGTGCGTTCACCTCTTTTCATGGTGGCGCTTCTTCTTTCTGTGTGCTGTGTATGTGTGATTGCTGTGTGGTTGGCTGCAGGGCATAGTGAGCTAACCTACCCCTCTACCCCTTTAGCTAGCTGCCCCTGTAGAAGTGTTGTCGCCCACTGGCCAGTTGACTCCGGCTATACTTATTGTGGTCAGTGATTGCCATTGCTTGTCTGTTTAACTTTATCTCTGGGGTTGTATGGAACTGTATTTTAATATTCTACAATATATTGGTAGTTGTCTCCACCAGGCCGAAGGCATGTGGGGAGAGTATGTTTTTCACTCCGTCCGTGTGTCCGTGTGTCCGTCCGTCCGTCCGTCCGTCCGTCCGTGAGCAGCTAATCTCGGCCACCGTTAACCCGATCGATGCCAAATTTTGCACACACTCTCCCTGGATGCCAACGATGAACAAACAAACAACAAACGATGAACAAACAAAATGCTGCAAATCATGAGCACATCGCGTGATTTCCGTGAAATTGTGCACCCACATTCCCACTAGGCCGAGGACGAAATGCCACATGAACAATTTCAACTCAGACTCAAGGTGGCGCTATAAGTGGCCGAAAAGTGTTTTTACCTCTAACTGCACAGATCTGTGGATAACTTTGTATGCCAACTCCCTAGAGGCCAAGGAAAAACCTTTGCCTGGAATTTTTCACATCTGCTCTTTATAGCGCCACCAGGAGGCCGACATATGTAAAACACATTTTCTATTATTACTCCTTCAGATTTTATCCAAATTTCACGCAAATCGGTATCCACTATCTCCATAGTCATGTGATCAACACGGAGCGGCACCATTTCCCATCTTCCATCCTGATTGGCTAAGATTGGCTTCCAAAGGTCACACGATTCGTCCATTTAGAAAAAAGGCCACAAATCACAAACACAGTGTGCAATTTCCGTTAAATTATACACGCACATTTTCACTAGGCCGAGGACGACATGCCACAATTTTTTCCTCAAAATCAGCCTCACGGTGGCGCTATAACAGGCCAATTCCTGTTTTTAGCTATAACTGCATCGATCTGTATACAACTTATGTATGCACACATGGAAAAACATTGTACCTGCATCCCTCCAACACGAACCTCCGGCCCAAATCTTCCTCAACAGCCTGTTATAGCGCCACCATGAGGCCACAACCTGACCTGCCCTGGTGGAGACCTGTGCCGATTGGCACTTTGTCTAGTTTTAACTGTATTTCTAATAAATACTGTGTACATGTAGTGTTTTAACCCTTGTGTGGTTAATCTTAATAAATTCCTGTTTTTGGAACTTTGTCTCAAGTCCTTATAAATGAACTTGCATATGTCGGGGAACCCAGTTTACTGGTCTATTCTGTTAATTCCTTGAACGATCTCAAGGTGGCGTAGTCATAGTTATAAAAGTAAATCCTTTGCTCCACTTGGTTACATTACTGTTGTCAATGGCTACTGGACATGCTCCGTTAGTATGTTACACTACATGGAACTTAAAGCTATGGCTACTGGACATGCTCCGTTAGTATGTTACACTACATGGAACTTAAAGCTATGGCTACTGGACATGCTCCGTTAGTATGTTACACTACATGGAACTTAAAGCTATAGGTCAGATAGCTACTTTATTTGCCAACGTTCCAATCTTTTCATATTCCAAAATATTTGCAATGATTTACCTGTCGGTTTATGAAGAAAGCCATTGGCAATACAATGCAGATGCGGTGGAGCTAAATACAACTTTACCTTAAAGCAAACATGTTAAATGATGACATCAACTCTACATGAATGAATGACCTGCTGGTCTGAGGATAACATTGAGCATGGAGCTTGGTTTCCCTCATCCAGGTGTGCTAAATAATAGTTAGTTCTATTGTAGGGCTGCATTTATCTCTGTAGCCTACTATTGTTGAAGCTGCATAATTAATTATATACTTTCACAATTTCTCATTTGTGACATTTCATATATTTTAGGGACTTCTACTCAAGTGAATTTGTTAGAGTTTCCCCACCCTTGCATAAGTGAAGTCAAAATAAAACTAATCTGTTTGATACTGTAGATTTAATTTAGGACTGCTTTATTTCCTCCCATTTGGGAAAACATATGCGTTTAGTGCCATAACTCCACGAGTATTCAAGCTACAGTTAATAATAATAATAATAATAATAACAATAGTAATAATAAGGTGTGATTCAGCAGAAGCACACCTCCCATTCAAGCCCTCATACTGTATGTTGCTGACAATCCATGAAAGAGTCACTACAAAGTAAAGAAGACACTCAATGTGTTCAAATGTCTATATCTCATATTTACATTCACATATTGACATTATTCTGTTTTTTAGAATGTAGAGGGATGTCCTGGCTTCAAGTATGCCAAGTTGTAAACCTCTCAGAGCTTCCATTGTGACTCTACATGAGTTTATATGCCTTAATCCCCAGACGGACAGGCTGTGTTTTTAGTTTGGGGTGTATAACTTTAAATATCAATTTCACCACTTTTTCAGTAAAATATTTTTATACAAGAATCCATGTCATGTCTGGGATGCCTTAGAGATGAGGTCGAAAACTAAAGCTCTTTTTGACTGTTGGTCACCTATAGGACTATTAGTAGTTACTGCTGAGGAGAGCAGACCCACAGATAATAATAATGCAGCTGGTAATTAATTGATTTAATCAATTTGGGCTTGATTGTTGTTGTGGCTTTCGCCTTTATTTTATATTTTTTATGGAGGGATAGACAGTAGGCTGACAGGAAATGGGGGGAAGACATGCAGTAAAGGCCGTTGGGATGGGGAGTCGAACCCGCAGCACACTGCCAGACTGGAGGTGCCTGGACCGCTGAGCCACGGCCCAGGCCAGAAACAGTCTTTTAAAATTATAGGATTAATATTGTTATTTTTTTCTCCAGAATCCCCCTGGCCACCTTTCAGGTGTTCTGGGTGCCTGACGCAGTGCCCTGCCAGCCTCTAGTTCTGGGTGCCTGACACAGTGCCAGCCTCTAGTTCTGGGTGCCTGACGCAGTGCCAGCCTCATCCTTCTCTCTCTGACTTTGTCTGTGACGCGTGGTAGGTCCCCATAGAGGTCTTTGTCTGTGACGCGTGGTAGGTCCCCATAGAGGTCTGTGTCTGTGACGCGTGGTAGGTCCCCATAGAGGTCTTTGTCTGTGACGCGTGGTAGGTCCCCATAGAGGTCTTTGTCTGTGACGCATGGTAGGTCCCCATAGAGGTCTTTGTCTGTGACGCGTGGTAGGTCCCCATAGAGGTCTTTGTCTGTGACGCGTGGTAGGTCCCCATAGAGGTCTGTGTCTGTGACGCGTGGTAGGTCCCCATAGAGGTCTGTCTGTGACGCGTGGTAGGTCCCCATAGAGGTCTTTGTCTGTGACGCGTGGTAGGTCCCCATAGAGGTCTGTGTCTGTGATGCGTGGTAGGTCCCCATAGAGGTCTGTCTGTGACGCGTGGTAGGTCCCCATAGAGGTCTGTGTCTGTGACGCGTGGTAGGTCCCCATAGAGGTCCACATTCAACGAACGGACCAAAAACATTACAATGTAGAGTTGTCTGATCGCTTTTACTCTGAAAGCCATGAACCGGAAACACTTTCCTAAAAAAGTTGACTTTTCAAAGTGACCTCACATCCCCGATCATCTTCATTTATTTTTTTACGCTCCAAAAAGCGTTCATATTTTGCGGGAGAGACGGATGAGGAGCAGAAATGAAGCGCCAGCATATCGATCCGTTCATCACCACGGAGAGCGCCCTGGGTTAGGAGATACGAGTCATTCTTTCCGCCGCGCTAACATGGGAGTCAATGACAAGCTAATAGTTGCACTGAGCGTTAGCGTACGGAAAGCGAAAAGAGAAATGCCCAAAAAGAAAATAGGAAAAATTCTGAATATTCTTATCTCCCCCCGCGTCGCTGGGACGTCGCTAGGACGTCCACAGACGTCGTAGGCACTAATATTTCGGAATCCTTATGACGGCCTCAGGCGTCGTATGAACTGAAACGGTTAACCCATTCTGACCTGAGATCAGATTCTAAAAATGTCTTCTACATCCTGACAGTTTTCATTCTGACCTGAGATCAGATTCTACAAAATGTCTTCAATGTCAGTCGCTCTTTGATTTTTCAAAAATAGCAGACCTACAAGCTCGTAGCTCAGAGCTTGTAGATCTGCTATTTTTAAATAGCTAAAGCATAAGGTAATGCTAACACCAAAATGGGTTCCCGCCTAAAATGGGTTTAACCCCTCTTTTGTCCTGGCCCGGTGCATTCTGGGGGTTTGAGTTTGAATCTTTATTTCGGTCATTTAAAAACAAAACGGTTGTTAAGCAGTTTACATTTAGTTTAGTCAACGTATAGTGACTATTTTAGCCGAAAAGGTATGGGCTGAAGCATAAAGATTATTTTGCCTTTACCTTTTTACACAATAAAAAAATAAAATAGTCTATGATGAAATATCACAGTATGAAATGAAAAGCACAAATGAAAAAGTCATATCAATTAAGTAACCGTAGAAACAATACTAAAAACAGAAAAGGAAAAAGAAAGTGAACAAAATGTTTGGTTCACAATTCGTTTTACGGACATAATAATTAATACATAAGGTGTACTTAATATGTTATATCTCATCTTCATAATATAAGTACTATTACATGTGTATTGTATACACATTATCTTTACATCCAATTTGACATATTTTACATAATATTCACCCATTATTATTGTTGTTTTTATGATCATTTCTCAGTTTGTTTGTTCTGCTGCTATAATAATAATAATATGCATCAATTTGCTTTAAATAATTTCTTGTATGTTTTATTTAATTAGATCATTTAAGCTCGTTGTCTAATGAGTTCCACAGTTTTGCCGCTATAACAGTTAGATATCTCCCCTTAGCGTTTGTCCTTTGTCGTGTTAAAACATTTAGGCCTGATGTCGAAATGTAGAATAAAATTTAAAAAAATCTGAAAAAACCTCATGTTTTTATATCGGTGGTTCTCAATATTTCATGACAAGGACCCCAAAAATTGTATGTAATATGCCACCACCGAAAATATGTTGTTCCATAGACCCCCCCACAGAAGCAAAGATTTGAGTTAAAAACGTTGGCTCTGAAAGAATATATTCAAAGCTTTGCGCTACGATTTTCACCATTTTTCAAAGAATAGCAGACCTACGGTACAAGGCCTACAAGTTCACTGGACTGGACACCGGTGGTAGGCCTACTGCAGGCTCCACTTGCGGCTGGAATGGCCCTCCTAAAGGCCTCATCGGAGGTCTGGAATGGCCCTCCTAAAGGCCTCATCGGAGGTCTGGAATGGCCCTCCTAAAGGCCTCATCGGAGGTCTGGAATGGCCCTCCTAAAGGCCTCATCGGAGGTCTGGAATGGCCCTCCTAAAGGCCTCATCGGAGGTCTGGAATGGCCCTCCTAAAGGCCTCATCGGAGGTCTGGAATGGCCCTCCTAAAGGCCTCATCGGAGGTCTGGAATGGCCCTCCTAAAGGCCTCATCGGAGGTCTGGAATGGCCCTCCTAAAGGCCTCATCGGAGGTCTGGAATGGCCCTCCTAAAGGCCTCATCGGAGGTCTGGAATGGCCCTCCTAAAGGCCTCATCGGAGGTTTTTGGGCTTCCCCCTCACGGAGGACGCAGGCTGGGGGCTGGGCGCCGCTAACCCATACTGCCCCCGGGGTGGGGGCGTCTACATTCCGGCTGTCAGCCGTCTCTCCGGTGGTCACCAGACTGGTTGTCACATACCTGGTTGTAAAGCATAGCATAACACCAAAATGGGTTAAACATAGCTGTTCCCCTGAGGTCATATTTTCTCTCTCTCTCTCTCTCTCTCTCTCTCTCTCTCTCTCTCTGTCTCTCTCTCTCTCGGCTTGAACAGCTCCTGCATGCAGCTTGGAAGTGGATTATTACCAGCCTTATGTATATTCTTGCAGTGGAGTTGAGGTTAGATAGCTTTACTGTCATTCAGCAGATACATAAAATGCATAAAGCCCCATTCCGACTGGCCAAAGCTGGAAATAAAAGCAAAGCTAAACTAATTTCAAAGCTGCTTTTTTTTTAGAAAGTGGGCGTGTACAAGGTACCTGTCACTCAAGCTGCCTGGACTGCAGGCTTGAGCTCAGCTGAGAAAGAAAACAGGCAGAGAGCAGATGCGCATTTGAAAGTCTAAAATGTAAAATAGCGACTGTAGAGGAGAAATAATTATATATTTAGTTACATCATAACCTACGTATGGATGAATAAATAATATAATCTTGGTAAACTTGTTTGTAAATAACCGAACGAGACTACGGACCCGATATCGTTCCTCCCTCTTTTACCCCAGCTGAAGTGCTCGTCTTGGGGGTTGGGGAAACCCCCCACTCCGCTCTCCTCCTCCTCCTCCGCCACGAGCGAAACTCTCCGGGCATTTCTCATTAAATAGCGGCTCTGTATGTAATGTTAATGTTGATTTAGCAAGAGCATACCGTAGAAATACAATTGTATATATCCAGCACGTCGTAAAAGCAATTAAAACAGCTTATGTTTACGTGTGATTTCCGGACATTCAGTCCCAAGTCTCCCCCGCGGCGCTGTCTGTCTGTCACTGACCCTCCTGGCTGGCTATATGTGGCAGTAGGGGAGACCGCTCTTCCACACACCACACTGCACATTATCAATCATTTACAGTCCTCAGTTCAGGACAGGTCGGATCAGGAATGTCCGCAACTCCGCATGCATATCATAATACAACTGATATAATATCAATTATTGATCTCTCGCGCACACATACACACAGTCACACACACACGTGTCGTGTCCCTGTGTCGGGCGGCTTCTCCACGGACCACGGCGCTCAATATCTCACACACACACACACACACACACACACACACACACACACACACACAGGGATTGTGTTCTATCTATCTATAAATATAGGCTATCTACTGTCTTTCAACTTTTGCTATGAGGTTCATCGATAGGCCTACATGAACGCAATAAACCAATTGAAATGATTCCCTCAAATAAATCTTATTTATATGCCATTGGTTTATCGATTCAGAACGCAGCAAACCAATCACAAAACACGGGCAACATATTGCATAAATAAAGGTATGATTCACGGTGCCCATGTTTCAACAATCAACATAGCTACCGACAGACACACACATACACTGATACACACACACACACACACACACGACGACGGCTGAGAGCGGGCTTCTCCTCCCCTCTTCTCGGCGAATGTTTGGCCACTTTGGGGGGAAAGTGGGAAACTCCGACAACGGTTGGAACTATATTGTTTAATTATTTTTCCATCTATCGATCTATATCTGCTAATTCATCAACCGTGTGTTTGTGCACTGTTTAGTCCACATTCAGCGACGTATAGCGTTCTGGACTGGGCAGTAGTCCGCATGAATGGCTTCGATGAGAACCGGGGGGGGGGGGGTGAATGCACGATCAATTCTCCCCAATTCCCCTCGCACACTTCGGAGGGGAAAATGTTTTTGTGAAATGATCTCAACTCCGTCCCCTCAAACCACGCTGTGCTCTGATTGGCTACACGCAGCTTTGAAAAGCTCCAGCGTTTCAAAGCGGCTTTAAAGTTGAGTTCTGGTGAGAAAAAAAAAAAAAAAAAAGCTGTTCATTCCAAGCTTCAAAGCTCAAAAGCTGCTCTGCATAGAGATAACATGGGACCACGAAGCCAAAGCAGAAGCTAGCTTGGCCGGTGGGAATGGGGCTTAAGAGAAGAAAATGTCGTCTCACTGGCTTTTAGTATAGTTAAAAGAGAGCTAAAATACTATTAAAATCTAAAATCCACTTTTAAAAACAAATAAATTAAAAGCACCATTAGTTCATTGAGAGACAGATATTGCACAACAGGAGTCCTTATAGCAGCATATAGGGGGAAAGGTTAGGGGATATTGCACGTGTTCAAAAGTCTGATGGCTTGGGGGGGGGGGGGGAAAGCTCTTGGAGAATCTTGCTGTTTTACTTCCAATGCTTCGATACGTTCTGCCAGAAGGCAACAGAGTGAACAGTCCCTGGTGTGGGTGGGTGGGTGGGGTAATTTCTCTTGTTTCATTTGTATTTTCTAAAATGCATTTTCATTGTAATATTGCCCACTAATTTGCTGGCATTTTTTTTTTTAATTGAAATTCAAAGATGTATTTATTTATAATTTGAATTGTGTCATAGAATGAGCACATCTGTAGATTAAATGTATAAACGCTGTTTGCTTTTGAGATTTATTTTTGTCCCAGGAAATGCGTTAATGACCTTTCTATTATTTCAAATGACTTTTTCTATTGTAAGGATTCTAATGATGCATTATCTCGTTTTGAGGGCAGGGCTGGACTGGCCAGCGGGCGTACCGGGCGGTGGGCCGCGACCGCAGGGGGGCCGCCATGATCTATATAGGAGGCAGGCCCCCAGGAAAGGTCCCCCCAGGAAAGGTCCCCCCAGGGGGGCTGCCATGACCTATATAGGAGGCAGGCCCCCAGGAAAGGTCCCCCCAGGAAAGGTCCCCCCAGGGGGGCCTCCATGATCTATATAGGCGGCAGGCCCCCAGGAAAGGTCCCCCCAGGGGGGCCTCCATGATCTATATAGGCGGCAGGCCCCCAGGAAAGGTCCCCCCAGGGGGGCTGCCATGACCTATATAGGCGGCAGGCCCCCAGGAAAGGTCCCCCCAGGGGGGCCTCCATGATCTATATAGGAGGCAGGCCCCCAGGAAAGGTCCCCCCAGGGGGGCCTCCATGATCTATATAGGAGGCAGGCCCCCAGGAAAGGTCCCCCCAGGAAAGGTCCGGGGCGTGCTGCCATTCTGCCATCATGATAATCAGTGGCGTGCACAGATAGACACTAGGGGGTGCTAGAGCACCCCCTGCCCTTTTGGCAATGTGCTCTTAACCCATTCTGACCTGAGATCAGATTCATACGAGGTTTCCGCCGGACACACACTGGTCTGATGAACCCATTCTGACCTGAGATCAGATTCTAAAAATGTCAGTCGCTGTTCGATTTTTCAAAATTAGCAGACCTACAAGCTCGTAGCGCGCCACTCGGTGGCGCGCTATGAGCTTGTAGATCTGCTATTTTTCAATAGCTAAAGCATAACATGATGCCGACACCAAAATGGGTGCCCGGTCAGAATGGGTTAAAAAAAACAAAAGAAAACAAAAAAAGGTTTAATTTAAAACTACTTAATTTGTAGTGTGTGGACCATGCGGTGACATTGATCAAATCTTCATAAAAAACGCTTCTACTATATTATTTAGGCCCCCACAATCTAAAGCTAAGAAAAATAGCAGACCTACAAGCTCGTAGCGCGCCACTCGGTGGCGCGCTACGAGCTTGTAGGTCTGCCATTTTTCAATAGCTATAAAGCACCAAAATGGGTTCCCGCCCCAAAATGCGCTGCACAAGGTGCCCTTTTTTTCACTTGAGCACCTGCTGCCCCTCTAAATGTCTGTGCACGCCACTGATGATAATGTCACTGTACCTGTATATCAGTGATGGACACATAACCCTCTACAAAGGGTTGTCTGTTGGTTTGTATCATTCATACTGTACCTGTATGTATCAGTGAGGGACACATAACCCTCTACAAAGGGTTGATAATGTCACTGTACCTGTATGTATCAGTGATGGACACATAACCCTCTACAAAGGGTTGTCTGTTGGTTTGTATCATTCATGTTGTTCTGTAAAAGGGGTGGTATTATCAGGGCCTTGTTTGTTTGTGTGTGCGTCGACGGAGCGGGCGGTAGAGTTTCTGCTAATCTGCAAATTGTTGTCCCATTCCAGCCCTGTTTGAGGCGGTCCTTTAGATAACCGCATTGGGCTATATTCAATTCAATTCAATTCAAAGGGCTTTATTGGCATGAGGAAACATACGTTTACATTCCCAAAGCAGAAAGAACAACACAGCAATACAATCAAAACAAACATTATGTACATTTGAAGGTTAGAATCTTCAATAGATCAAATTCTATGTACCGAGGTCACTCTATGCAAGTATAGTGCAGGAATAATATACACAATGATTAGTCTTCAGGGTGGTTGTGTTCCATTTGATATCCTTCTCCTATCACAGCAACTCACAAATCTTGCTGCTGTGTTATTTGCACATTGTTGTACTTCGCCCAGCAGATATGGGAGTTTTTTTGTCATTGGTCATGTTTTCAAAATCTCTGTGTGTGTGTGGTTGTAATCTGTGGGTAAGTATATGTCTCTGTCTCTGATGTCTTGGTACAATGGACAGACAGTATGTGTCTCTGATGTCTTGGTACAGTGGACAGACAGTATGTGTCTCTGATGTCTTGGTACAATGGACAGACAGTATGTGTCTCTGATGTCTTGGTACAGTGGACAGACAGTATGTGTCTCTGATGTCTTGGTACAATGGACAGACAGTATGTGTCTCTGATGTCTTGGTACAATGGACAGACAGTATGTGTCTCTGATGTCTTGGTACAGTGGACAGACAGTATATGTCTCTGATGTCTTGGTACAATGGACAGACAGTATGTGTCTCTGATGTCTTGGTACAGTGGACAGACAGTATGTGTCTCTGATATCTTGGTACAATGGAGAGATGGTTAGGAAGTGTAGCTCGGTTTCCACTTAATTCTGTGTGCTATACTATAGCAATGCAGATTATCAGGTGGTACAGCTGACAGTAACTCCTCTCTTTACAGCCAGGGTTAGTGTGAGCTCTGGTCCAGAGCATAGGCGGCGGGTGCGTTTTACCTTTGGGTAGGGTATAGAATTGCGTTGGGGGGGGGGGGGGGGGGGACTCTCGCCGCCGCGGATTTATTTATTTCCCAGATGGTCTAAAAATGAGTTATTTAGCATACTTTTACCACTGAATTAGCCTATACACAGACAACGACTTTTGGACGTATTTTTCTCAAGTCTCGAGTCAGTCAGTCAGAGTAGATTACCCGGCGGTGTTGCTGCCCCTCCGAGAGTCGCGGCTCATGGCTCTTGAAAGACGGCACAGAGACAGCAGTCACTCCGCTGAACGTGTCAGTGTTGCTGCAGTGGTGTGAACTGTGAACCGTGCGGACATTGACTGGTGGTGCTGAGTTCTGACAGCCGCTCACTCTTGCTGTTTCCCAAAACAAACCAGCGCGCGCTACTCTTTGCTACAAAGCGACTGGAAGGACGAGGTTTACAGACATACCAATAGTAGTCAATCATAATGATTAGGCCAGTTGCTGTATCGTGTATAGCCTATCCGATCAGCGATCACCAGGGGGCAGCGACAACACACACACACGCACACACAATAGCCTTCTATAATGCTGCGCACATATATTATATATATTAAAAATAATTAAGCATACTTTTTGGGAAGGCTAAGCCTTCCCTAGCCTTACGCACCCGCCGCCTATGGTCCAGAGCCTTAATTGCTACTTCTACCTCTCCTCTCTAGTGGAAATATCCAGAACGTTGGACCTACACACTCAACACAAAGACGGGTTGTGTCATCAGAAAGCCTATGCTTTCCTTTGGTGGACGCACTCTGTCTGAGCCCCCCCCCATACGTTTTGAAATGTCTATGGGGAAAAATGCATGGAGATTCATTTCCTGGGCCTGGCGTCGTCATGAAACGGGGCGGGACTGTGACGCTCTATATAGCGCCTCTACCCTAACTTAGCCAATTATTACACTAATAATACAAGTAATGAAAACAAAACAATTCATACGACAGGCAAACAAAGGAAGACATTGGGTTGAATCATAATATGGTGCAAGATAATACATAATAAAGGTTTATTATGAAATATATTCATCTATAAACATTTTCTTAAATTTACGGATTGACTTGCGACTTTTCTGGTCATTATCACTAACTATTCCACATTTCTTCTGCCATAACCGATGGACACCTTTTAGAATGTTGGTTCTTTAGCTTGTTTTGATTTCAAACATCACTATACCCCTGAGGGTTACGCACCGCCATTCAGAACCACCGCCATTCTGAACCCTAACCCCTAACCCTAACCGGGTTTCTGAATGGCGGTGTTTCTGAATGGCGGTGTTTCTGAATGGCGGTGTTTCTGAATGGCGGTGTTTCTGAATGGCGGTGTTTCTGAATGGCTCATAATGGTTTACTATCATTTGGAACAGTTTCTGAATGCAGCTTGTAAGAGTTTTACTCTTATGCACCTGCACACAAATGTAACAAAGAGGATCCTTAAACACCTGTACATAGTATTGAAATAGTAAGTAAGTAACTAAGTAAGTAAGTATAAGTAATTACATTTTATTTATATAGCACCTCTTTTTTATACATTTCTATCCCACAATGTTGCAACCCATTCTTTCACCCGATGCCTATAGAGCGTCGCAGTCCCGCCCCCTCGAGAGACCCGGAAAATAAATCGCCGTTCATTTTCCCCATAGACTTTTCTTAAAGTATTTATTTAAAGACGGTTACGCCGTGGACAAAGCCAACTCTGATCGTGACAAATCATGACTATGAACACAATATTTTGGGCCGATCAAATCATTAGAAAGATGAAAATAAAGGCAGGAGACAACACTATTTGTTTTGTTTTTCTTCTTATAAATGATTTGATCGGCCCAAAACATTGTGTTCATTGTCATGATTTGTCACGATCCGAGTTGGCTTTGTCCGCGGCGTAACCGTCTTTAAATAAATACTTTAAGAAAAGCCTATGGGAAAAATGCATTGGGATTCATTTCCTGGGCCACTCGTCGTTCTGAAAGGGGGAGGGACTGCGACGCTCTATTCCCTGAGCTGTAATCCTGGACACTGTTCTCCCTCTGCCAACCTGGGGAGAGCCCCGAACTCCTTTCAATGCATGACGAGTGAGCAGGCCGCTTCTTATCACCTGACAGGAGGGAGAGTTTCCCCTGGTTGGACGTAGCGCGTGGAAGGAACACGTTATTCCAACCAGTTCCTTTCCCCTCCATCAGGCGCTGGCCAGGGTTTACTGCATGATTTTTGTGAGGGTACCTACCCTAGGGGACACGGGGAGAACATGTGAGGGTACCTACCCTAGGGGACACGGGGAGAACATGTGAGGGTACCTACTCTAGGGGACATGGGGAGAACATGTGAGGGTACCTACCCTAGGGGACACGGGGAGAACATGTGAGGGTACCTACCCTAGGGGACACGGGGAGAACATGTGAGGGTACCTACCCTAGGGGACACGGGGAGAACATGTGAGGGTACCTACCCTAGGGGACACGGGGAGAACATGTGAGGGTACCTACCCTAGGGGACACGGGGAGAACATGTGAGGGTACCTACCCTAGGGGACACGGGGAGAACATGTGAGGGTACCTACCCTAGGGGACACGGGGAGAACATGTGAGGGTACCTACCCTAGGGGACACGGGGAGAACATGTGAGGGTACCTACCCTAGGGGACACGGGGAGAACATGTGAGGGTATCTACCCTAGGGGACACGGGGAGAACATGTGAGGGTACCTACCCTAGGGGACACGGGGAGAACATGTGAGGGTACCTACCCTAGGGGACACGGGGAGAACATGTGAGGGTACCTACCCTATAGGACACGGGGAGAACATGTGAGGGTACCTACCCTAGGGGACACGGGGAGAACATGTGAGGGTACCTACCCTAGGGGACACGGGGAGAACATGTGAGGGTACCTACTCTAGGGGACACGGGGAGAACATGTGAGGGTACCTACCCTAGGGGACACGGGGAGAACATGTGAGGGTATGGGCACTGATGACACGGAGGAGAGAGCACGCCCACAGCGTCCCCCAGCGGGAATCGAACCCAGGACCTTCTAGCTGTGAGGCGACAGCAGTACCGACTGTGCCAGTCGAAAGGAACATTCATCGCCTAACCAATGTGTACTGTTGTTGAGGGGTTTAAAACCATCTAAATGCACCAAATGGACCATCGCCTAACCAATGTGTGCTGTTGTTGAGGGGTTTAAAACCATCTAAATGCACCAAATGGACCATCGCCTAACCAATGTGTGCTGTTGTTGAGGGGTTTAAAACCATCTAAATGCACCAAATGGACCATCGCCTAACCAATGTGTGCTGTTGTTGAGGGGTTTAAAACCATCTAAATGCACCAAATGGACCATCGCCTAACCAATGTGTACTGTTGTTGAGGGGTTTAAAACCATCTAAATGCACCAAATGGACCATCGCCTAACCAATGTGTACTGTTGTTGAGGGGTTTAAAACCATCTAAATGCACCAAATGGACCATCGCCTAACCAATGTGTACTGTTGTTGAGGGGTTTAAAACCATCTAAATGCACCAAATGGACCATCGCCTAACCAATGTGTACTGTTGTTGAGGGGTTTAAAACCATCTAAATGCACCAAATGGACCATCGCCTAACCAATGTGTACTGTTGTTGAGGGGTTTAAAACCATCTAAATGCACCAAATGGACCATCGCCTAACCAATGTGTGCTGTTGTTGAGGGGTTTAAAACCATCTAAATGCACCAAATGGACCATCGCCTAACCAATGTGTACTGTTGTTGAGGGGTTTAAAACCATCTAAATGCACCAAATGGACCATCGCCTAACCAATGTGTACTGTTGTTGAGGGGTGCTAGCCCCTCCTATGTCCAGCTTTGTGTGTAAAAACAAACATCGAAAGACAAAAGTGAGGTCGCAAATTTGGGATTGGCCAGAATGAGATGATGTTTGATGATAAGAGCGCCCCTCCCTTCACACAGGTGTGATTGTAGGGCAGGCCTACATTGATGATAAGAGCGCCCCTCCCTTCACACAGGTGTGATTATAGGACAGGCCTACATTGATGATAAGAGCGCCCCTCCCTTCACACAGGTGTGATTGTAGGGCAGGCCTACATTGATGATAAGAGCGCCCCTCCCTTCACACAGGTGTGATTATAGGACAGGCCTACATTGATGATAAGAGCGCCCCTCCCTTCACACAGGTGTGATTGTAGGGCAGGCCTACATTGATGATAAGAGCGCCCCTCCCTTCACACAGGTGTGATTGTAGGGCAGGCCTACATTGATGATAAGAGCGCCCCTCCCTTCACACAGGTGTGATTATAGGACAGGCCTACATTGATGATAAGAGCGCCCCTCCCTTCACACGGGTGTGATTGTAGGACAGGCCTACATTGGTGATAAGAGCGCCCCTCCCTTCACACAGGTGTGATTATGTAGGACAGGCCTACATTGTCACGCTTTGACAGAAGCCTGTTAAGCGTAACCCTGAGACTGTACTTCATTCAGACTGTACTGTACATTCAGCCTGTTAAGCGTAACCCTGAGACTGTACTTCATTCAGACTGTACTGTACATTCAGCCTGTTAAGCGTAACCCTGAGACTGTACTTCATTCAGACTGTACTGTACATTCAGCCTGTTAAGCGTAACCCTGAGACTGTACTTCATTCAGGGTTGGGTTAGTTATGACGTTTTCACACGTCCTACGGTCTAAATGTCTTAACCTTAAGACTGTCATATAGATTCATTTGATCAATAGATTTATTTGTATTTATTTATTTATTTTATTTTTATTTTATATATATATTTTTTAGAGGGACAGACAGTATAGGCTGACAGGAAATGGGGGAGAGAGATGGGGGGGGGGGTGGCCATAGAGTATTAAAAGGATAGAGACTGATCTGGCGCGAAGCAATACAGTGAGGACATGAATAACAAAAATAAAAAATAAAAGATCAATTAAAAGCAATGTTGTAGAAGTGGGTCTTGAGCTGAGCTTTAAAAATGTCTACAGAGGCTGCCTGACGAAGGTACAGAGGGAGCTTGTTCCATGCCGACGGCCCGTAGAAGCAAAAAGCTGCTTCCCCGTATTTTTTAGTTGCCATTTCTTTAGGCAAAGCGAGCAGGCCAGCAGTGGAAGACCTTAGGGGGCGGTTTGGGACATATTTAGGCAGGCAGTCATGTAGGTAGGAAGGTGCGAGACCATTGAGAGCTTTATAGACAAGTAAAATAATTTTAAAATCAATCCTAAAAACAACCGGAAGCCAGTGCAGTGATGCCAAAACTGGAGTAATATGTTCTCTCATCTTAGTTCTAGTTAAAACTCCTTATACCCTCACTCAATTATTAATAATAAGGATATACAATGTTACTTTGTAAATGTGTAGAATGCATGAAGACTGAAAGCTTCAATTTGTTTAGTTTAGTTTTTAACTTTGTAATGTTTTAATCTGATTGTATTGTTGTTGTAGTGTTTGGACCCAGGAAGAGTAGTCTTCACTGTAGTGAGGACGAACGGGGATCCGTAATAAACAATAAACTGCAGCAGTGTAGCTCTCCGCTATTTATTTATTTTATTTATGTTATTTAACCTTTATTTAACCAGTAAAAAAACACATTGAGACGGCGTCTCTCTTTCAAGTGGGAACTGCAGGCCAAGCGGCAGATTACATAATTGCACTTTCAACGCTACATTGTACATGTCAACAAACAAACAAATAATTCATCCATGAACAAATACCACAATAGCAAACTATCTAACAAGAGTCTGTAGTCTATGTTCACTGTGATGAATACATGTGTTCTAAACATGCTAAATGTACCAACATCATCATGAAGTGGTGATGTTTTGTACATGTTTCCTGTTTTAGATGTGCTGAGGGTTCATTGGGTGTGTAACACAGAATTATTTCCATTTGTCCTTGAATTGTAATGCGTCGTTACGTCGTATGTACGTTCATTGATTGTTGGGTCAGTCTTAACATGAGACATGGCCATTCATGACGTGCCACCGCTGACTGATTGGGTGTGTAAGTTTAACACCTTCTGAATGGGCACCCATTTTGGTGTCAGCATCATGTTATGCTTTAGCTATTGAAAAATAGCAGACCTACAAGCTCATAGCGCGCCACCGAGTGGTGTGCTATGAGCTTGTAGGTCTGCTATTTTTGAAAAATTCAAAGAACAACTGACATTTTTTAAATCTGATCTCAGGTCAGAATGGGTTCATCAGACCAGTGTGTGTTCCAGTGGAAACCTCGTATATGCATCTGATCTCAGGTCAGAATGGATTAATCAGACCAGTGTGTGTTCCAGTGGAAACCTCGTATATGAATCTGATCTCAGGTCAGAATGGGTTAACACAGAAGTTGACCAGATTCTCCCGTGTATCTTTAGCAGTAAATAAATTGAACAAAGAAGGAAGTGGTGTGAAAACGTCATTCGTCAACAACACAACGCAGAGCAAAGGTTACACGCATTCCATGCATAATTAGGACCAAAGGGTGAGCGGGCTTTCGCTGTGGTAGCTCCTACCCTATAATGGAATGCCTGAATTCCTCTGGCATTGAAGAATGCTGAGTCAGTTGACGGTTTTAAGAGACTCCTAAAGACTCATTTATTCCTTCAATATTTCTCCCATGTACCTTAATTTGACCTGATTCATTTTTATAGCCCTATGTGTGTCTTTGTTCTGTCTTGTTTGTTTTTGTTCTGCTCATTAATATTGTCACAACTGTATATGTTCCGTGTGTTTTAACCTGCTTCTATTGTTTTTTTACTGTGTCAATTGTTCATCAACCTGTAGCTTTGCTTCGAAAGGTGCTTCATGAATAAAATGTACTTTACTTACTTACTTAATTGTTGCTGCACTGGGATTGTTTTGTGGGCTGGGGGGGGGGGGGGGGGGGCGTTGGCGTGGTGTGGGCTGGGGGCCGGGGGGCGTTGGCGTGGTGTGGCTGGCTGACCACCTTAGGCAGGTATACTGTAGAGTTCAGCACGTCTAGGCCGTGACCCTCCCTCCCTCCCTCCTTCCCTCAGGCAGGTAGAGAGGGGTGGGGTGGGGGGGGGGGGGGGTGCAGAGGAAGTGGCCGGCCCGAAACCGCTGGAGTGACCCAGTAGGACCTGATGTGGTGGAACCAGTCGCACGACATATCTCTCAGTCTGTCTGTTCTGCCTGCTCCTGCTCACTGCATAAGCAGCTCCGCTCACATTGGTGTGAACACTTTCCTTCCACACGCGAGGAGTGACAAACAGCACGACCGTCGTACAGGTAAGAACTCACTGACTCTACACATCTGCCACTTTGTAAAAATTGATAGCGATAAGAGGGGCCAAGGAATAAGAAAATAAATTGTATACAATATACGCACAACAAGTGTAGCACAGTGCAAAACATACTCTCTCCCCCCCAGCCTTCGGCCTGGTGGAGACAACAAAGCCTGTGTTCAGTCTCTTGCACATCAAAAGCATTCAGAGAATGAAACTGACGTGTTGACATCATGTGCTTGTAGGTATCCACCATGGATGAACGTATCTTGGACGCTCTGGAGGACCTGAATGGAGGGGAGTACGATAAGTTAATTTGGCTTCTTACGAAGCCTAATGTCGAGGGTCTGAAGCCGCTGAAAACATGTGATCTGGAGAACAAAACGAAAATGCGCGTGGTCGACCTGATCGTTCAGACATATGCCGGTAGCGAAACTACGCTCATGCTGTGTGTCCTGCAGAAGGTCAAGAGGTTTGATCTAGCGGAGGGATTTGGATACATACCAACAGGTAAAAGAAGATGCTGGTTAGATGACGTTGATAGGTTAATGATAACACATGCACCACCAGGTGTAAGAAGAGATGTGTAATGTTTGTACAGTAGATTAATGTGGTAACACGTGGTATGCATCCCATATCATGTCTGTAATACATTTTAGTCCAGGCTAAACTCTTATAGCCCCTTCACCGACCTTAGTTCAGCGTTGATGGCAGGTGTGGTATAATGTCAAAGACAGGACTGAAAAAGGGTGGGAAAAAACCTGCACTCCACAAAAACTCTTTAGAGACAATACTGTACTCTATGTATGTATGTTTATTGTAAATAATAGCATATACTGTAGCCTATGAAGTTTACTGTAAATAATAATGTATACTGTAGCGGCTACTAATGTAGCAATAGTGTTGCAATCAGGGGGGCAGTCAGCCAGATATTTCGTGAAGCCTCATTTGAAATCGGTAGTTCATATAATGGCCTGTTGTGGCGCTGGACTGGACCCAAAAAGCCCCATAGCTCCATAGAGGCCCATGTATTTTGGCCCAACTTCACCTAGACTGTATTACCTTAATAAACATGGTCATGAATACTTTCTTCTTCCAGTCACTAGTTTAAAGTCTCATTTCTAATGTCATAATATTCTTTTTGGAAAATTATGGTCCCATTAATTAAAATAATGACCATAAAGTCGCGTATGTTCTGAGGGGCGTGGCTACCGTTACAGTCTATGATCGGGATTCCCCTCCCACTCAAGAGTCTTCTCCTCCCACTTGAGTCAAAATAAAAACCAACGGAGAAGAAAGGGGGAAGTCCCGCCTCGTTGTCTGGGCAGCCAATGGCCAGCTGGACCCAAACGGAGCCAGCCAATGGCCAGCTGGTCCAAAACGGATCTAGAAAGATGGCGATTTACAGTGCATTAGAAGGCAAGGGATTTCAGGCTTCATTTTACGTTCATGTTAGACCCGGGGAACGCTTTGTCCATATTTTTTACAGTCTATGGTTGCAATACAATACAGCATCAATGTGTGCGTGCGTGCATGCGTGTGTGTGCATGCGTGTGTGCGTGCGTGCGTGTGCGTGCGTGCCTGCTTTATAAACATTGAACCAATTAAAAGACAACAAGATCTCATCATGACCAAATTATAACTGTATTGTATCAATTGGTTTTAATAAATAATAATGGCTACAACCGCTGTAGACTGTCTGTGAGGTTCATCCAAACGTTTATGTTCTATCCGTGTGTTCTGACAGGAAAAGGACAAGGTGGTGACATCACTGAAAACACACTCCTGGGTGAGAAATTGATAACTAAAAACCTACATAAAAGTCTACAGTTTACTTGTTGCTGGTTTATAAAAATGTATCAACATGTGTCATTGCAGCTCAGGAGATGCGTGATCTGAAGGCTGCATTTGAGAGGATAAACACTGCATCAAACCAACAGACGGGTGAGTAAGATTAAATCTGTCTGATTGCACAAAGGACTATTAGTTAATATACTTATATTAGAAGTGATTCTTGGTTTATCTAAACATACATATTTTGTGGTGAGACATTGATTACTAAATACTTTGTTTACAGTTGTCTTGTTCTGTTGCTGGTTTATATATATTTTTTAAACTCTTCACATACTAGAACAAGTCTCAAATAAGTGTCGACTTAAATAAATCGACATGTAAATATGAAATAAATGCTTAAACATGTACTGTAGCTAGGTGTAATGTTATAGAGTCCACAGAAGTGAACCTTTCCAGCCTGTTTTCTCTGCAAGACATTACTCTATAAGCCATATCTCCAAAGCTGGTGGGTCAAACTGAACAACCAATATGTCAATTTGAAGCTATGATTCCCTGCTTTCAACATGATTGATTGATCTTAAAGTTACGATATTAATGCTTCTGATGACTCGTTAGGGGCTCATTAATAACATTGTCGCGACCTCGCGGTTACAATATTAATGCTTCTGATGATGACTTGATCCAAAGTTATGTAGCGCTATATTGGATCACTCCAATATATGATAGTTCCGTCCGCAGGCGGAGCGTCGAGCGGACTTACCGATGATCCCGTGCTAAAAGACACGGGAAAATGACGTGTGAGTGAGGCACCGCCTCCCGAGGGTACTTTGCCCGCACACGTCATTTCCCCTTCCTCTTTCCTTTCCTCGGCGACGTCGGTGGGTAAGGACTACAGTTAAGTATTTACCGTAAGAAGGTATAACTCCCTTTGAGCAGCCAGCTGGCCCCTCTCTGAGTTGCCTTCTTTGTTCAGTGTGTTGAAGCTAAAGCTAAAAACACCACCGTGCTACGGTGGCACGAGCCGGTCGCTCGTGCTACGGCGTCAAGAGGTTGCCCTTGTTGACTAGCTGTCTTTCGTTTGTCTGACGGTCTGTCTGCTTGCCGGTCCCTCACGGCTGCGGAGCGCGTCTCGCTAGCCCCCTGGGCAGCTAGCCCGTCAACCAGGGAAAGAAGGAAACGCCACGCGTTCTCCACTTCCCCCTCTTATTACTTTAACTCGCTCTCCATGGGAGCTGTGGTGGTTTAAATCCAACAGAATAGGCGAGTATTAAATCGACCGTTCAGCTTGCGCAGTACACCAAGCACAAAGCTGATTCACTCAGTTGGCTGGAGTACTAACATGACATTGAGTCAGTTGCACAAGCACTGTACCTGTTATTTTGCCCTGCGTTGTCCCTCCGTATAAAGCCAAAGGCTAATAAACGGTGTGTGTCAGGGTTTTCCATTATATTATATTACACAAGTGTATATATTATAATCGCCCGTGTAAGCCGAGGGCTACCACACGGTGCGCATTTAAAACTGGTATATTATTATTATAATTTATATGTTACACAGGTAAGTTGAGTAATATTGATTTCTGTCCTATCACCCGTATAAAGCCAAGGGCTACTGAACGGTGTGTGATAAGGTTCTGTATAGTATAATACCTTGCAAACAAGTGACTATATTATACAGATATTGTGTTGACATAGCAGTATATTTAAGTGTACAGATGAACAGTTACTATTGAACTTACAAATGTATAACACTTTGTCACACACCGTACATTGGCCCTTGGCTCGTACGGGTGACAGGACAGAATTATTATATACCCAGTTACCCGTGTAACGTATATAATATACAGTATAACTATCACACGCCGTATACTGGCCCTTGGCTCATACGGGTGATAGAGTACAGACTACAGTCAACTGTGCAACATATAAACATACAAGGCTGTATCGTACACCGTACACTGGCCCTCGGCTCGTACGGGTGACACGACAGAAGTTATTATATGCCCAGTTCAGTTACCCGTGCAACGTATATAATATACAATATACGCTATATCACACAAGGTATATTGGCCCTTGGCTCATACTGGTGACAGCACAGAAACTATTATATACGCAGACACCTGCGTGCGTATAGAATATACAATGCAGACTATATCACACACCGTATACAGGCCCACGGCTCATACGGGTGACAGCACAGAAAGAGTCTCTTTCTGTGCCGTCACCCGTATGAGCCCAGGGCCCGTATACGGTGTGTGATATAGTTATACTGTATATTCTATATATACACATTCTGCATATATAATGTTTTCGGTGCTGTCACCGGTATGAGCCAAGGGCCAATATACTGTGTGATACAGCCTTGTATATTTATACGTTGCACAGTTGACTCTTGTTGGTATTCTATCACCCGTATGAGCCAAGGGCCAGTATACGGTGTGTGATATGGTTATACTATATATTCTATACGTACACGGGTCAGCTGACAGGTGACTGTTGTTTGTAGACTATCACTCGTATAGGCCAAGGGCCAATATACGGTGGGTGCTGAGGTTTATTTACCAGTATATTGCACGTTACACAGTAACTATGTATTATGCTTCTACCCTATTATGCGTATACAACAGGGGTCGATATATACGGTGTTTGATGCAGCTTTAAATGTTATATATTTGACTTCTGTCACCTGTATAGGCCAAGGGCCGATATACGGTGTGTGGTGAAGTCTGATGTATATATGTACTAATGCTGTCAAAGTTAACGCGTTATTAATGCATTAACGCAACACCTTATTAACGGCACTAATTTTTTTATCGCATTAACGCAACAAAAAAAAACACAGCGATTGGCAGGCGGGATGTTGAGGAATATTGGTTCCTGCAATGCACTCCCTTCCCAGACCCCTTGTTAGGATGTTTAAAGTGGAGTAACAGCCTTCCATTTACATTTCACAAAGGTTTTGCTCGTGTAAGTTCCAGTCCAAAAAAGCTTGAGAAACCTGTGCAATTGAATTCATCCATCCAGACCCAAAGCAAAACCCCCGCTGTTAATTTAGCATCGCATTGTAAACAGCTGTGCCTCGTTATAGCCACACACGTTTCTAACTTGCGGTCACAGTCGCGATACTATTCAGTTGTGTGGTACTTCTATATTGATTCAACTGTAACAGAAAGTTCTATTCCAGACTATCGACAGTCCCATCTCCCAGTCACGGAGCAGGGACTGACAGTACACACACAGAGACGAGACGGAGCAACAGCAGCAGCTAGCTGTGTTGCCAGTATAACTCTATGGCAGAAACAAGCCACCTAGGTCTATACAAAATAAGACAAAGAGAAGCAACACTGGTCGTTTCTGGCCAGTGTTGCCAAATAAGCGATTAGTAAGTAATTTCATTTAATTTAATTTATAAGCGATTTTGGGATTATTTTTGTAGATTGAAAAAATATTGGGGTCCTTTGCTCTTGGCATGGAAATGTTTGAGAACCACTGCTCTAAAACAATATTAGACAAAGTTTGAGCCACAAACACATTGCTCTCTCTCTTCTCCTTTTGTACAAATTAAATAGGCCTATTCATGATTCTGCTTAGAGAAGTAGCCTATGTTAGTTTGTTTTATGGAAACAGTTGTTTGTGTTGAATGTGGTAATTTCACAGAATATATATTATTATAGAGAAAATGGGCAAGCCATAAAATAATGCACATTGCACATTGCACATTGCACATTGCACTAATTGCACATTGCACATTGCACATTGTTACTTACAAAAGTAACATTAATGTTGTCAAACCTGATCGGAGCATCTCTACACAGCGTTTTCTTTCAGTTCATCATTTAATTTAGAGCAAAAAAGGTTTTGCGATTAATTGCGATTAATCGCGCGATTAACTACACAAATCATGCGATTAATCGCGATTAAATTTTTTAATCGCCTGACAGCACTAATATGTACGTTACATTACATCAGTGACTGGGTATATTATATTTTTTGGCCTGTCGCCCGTATAAGCCAGAGGCTGATATACGGCGTGTGATACAGCCTTATATATTTATACGTTGCACAGTTAAACTGTTGTTTGTATTCTATCACCCGTATGTGCCAATGGCCAAGGTACGGTGTGTGATGCCGGTTGTTACCAGTATATTAATACACAAGTGACAGTGTATATTATACTTTCTGTCCTATCGCCTAAATAAGTGCGATAAAGCTTTATATATAATATATATGCACGGGTAGCTACATATTATATTCTGTCCTGTCGCCCGTATAAGCCAAAGGCTGATATACGACGTGTGATACAGGTTTATACAGTTTAGCTTTGGCCATAGCCTTCGCTGCTTGTTAGCTTAGAGCTGGCCACAGCCCACCGGGGATGGGCACTGTGTCTGCTTTGTTGTCTGGGTCTAGAGCATGCACACCCAGTGGTGGCAGGACTCTGGCCTGTGCCGGCCTTGTGGTCCAGGCATCTAGGCTGGTATCCCGGCCTGACAGCGTGTCGCGGGTTCGAGTCCGATCCCGACGATATTAGGCGTGACTTAGTAGTCCAAGTGTTGTGACTGGTAGTCCAACCTTTCCCCATGCGCTGTCGAGCCTGCGACCTGAGACGGGCTCTATTGGCTCGCTCTATGCTCCCGGCTAGAGGCCGTCGACCCACAAGGCTCCTTCCCTGGTGACAACCGCCTCCCCCATCTAGAGGGGGACAGTGCGGCACCGGGATGGCCGCTTCCCACCTGTGAGACCCCACCGGCAGTGGCAGTCTCCCTGCTGTGTGCACTCCGGCTGTCAGACGCCGTAGAGAAGTACAATGGTTGCTGGGACCTGCGACGAGTCAACAAGTCACCAGCTCCCGAACGGCACGTTAATGTCCTTGCCGCTGTGGCCCGCCTTAATGCAGCCATGCTGCTGGGCTCCTATGTTGCACACTTGGTCCTTACACTCCAAGGTGCCGGCCAAGCCAGGACAGACAGAGCAGTGAAAGTATTCAGGCTATAGATTCGTCTCTCATGACTCATGTCTGCTCCACCTAGGGACGGATGGTGTCCGTCAGGGACTGCCAACGCCTACTGGGCCTGCTAACAGCGGCCTCATCGTTGGTCCTCTTAGGCCTCTTTCTTCTCGGCCGCTGCAGTGTTGGTTCAATGCCCACCAGCTGAGTCAGCGGCAACACAGACACCGTCGTCTCTGGTGACGAAGTCCTGTGTGCTCGCACTCCCCCAGTGGCGTGACCGCTCCTTCTTGGAGTCAGGGAGTTCGCTCAACAGGGTGTCACGCAGAGTAAGGTTTGCACCGATGCCTCTCTGGTAGGTCGGGGTGCGGTGTACGGATGCATGGCAGCCAGCGGCCGCTGGGATTCGCTGTGGTCTGTCCGACACGTCGATGTCCTAGAGCTCAGAGCTGTGCGCCTAGCTCTATGGGATTTTCCTCAGTGTTTGGAAGGCCGGCATGTGTTGGTCGGGTCAGACAACACTACGGTTGTGGCCTTCAACCATCAAGGTGGATTGAGATCCCGCCGTCTCCACGAGATGACGCGGGAGCTTCTAGTGTGGGCTCAGGCTCACTTCACATCTCTCCGGGCTGCGTATGTTCTGGGGGTCCAGAACTCTGCAGCGGACAGGCTGTCCAGAGATGGACCGAGAGGGGGGGATTGTCTCCACCCTCAGGTCATGCAACTGCTGTGGGCCAGGGTTCGGAGCGCACAGGTGGACCTGTTTGCCTCCCAGAAGACCACTCACTGCCCCAGTTGGCTTTCACTGGCGAGTTCTCCGGGGCCTCTGGGCCTGGACGCCTTGACACATGATTGGCCGCTGATGCGGCTCTATGCCTCCCCCCATTCCTCTGATCCAACACCGGACAGAGTCGAGATGGAGGGTCATGGTTGCTTCTGATAGCCCCACGTTGACCGAGACGCCCTTGGTTCAGGGTGCTACGGTCTCTGGTCGTGGGGACACCATGGCAGTTGCCAGAGGCCCGACCTGCTTCGCGGGTTCGGGGAGCCCTGTGGTACCCCCGCCCAATCGCCTCCAGCTATGGGCTTGGCCCCTGAGAGGCGCAGGGGGTCGGGTCTAGGTCTCCCAGAGGGAGTTCTACATACGTTGCAGAGTTCCAGAGCCCCGTCTACTATTGCAACATACCAGGTTTGCTGGCGCCGGTTCCGCACTTGGTGCGCGACCTGTGGTGCTGACCCGGAATACTGTGATGTTCAGATTGTGCTACACTTTCTGCAGTCACTGCTGGACGAGGGCAGGGCGGCCAACACTCTAAGGGTGTATGTGGCCGCTATCTCTGCATGCCATTCTGATGGCCTTGACGGACAGCTGGGTAAGCATCCATTACTGTCACGCTTTATGAAAGGAGTAAGTCGCCTCCGCCCAGTGGAGGCTCTTCAGGTCCCCACTGGGGACCTTGGCTTGGTGCTCTCAGCACTCGGGAAACCTCCCTTCGAGCCCCTGGATACTGCCTCTCTTCAGCACCTTTCATGGAAAACGGCGTTTCTCTTGGCAGTCACCTCTGCAAAGCGGGTGGGGGAGCTCCACGCGCTCTCGATGAGCGCAGAGTGTCTCCAGATGGGTCCTGGTAAAGCGAGTGTTACTTTGCGACCCAATTCCTCCTTTCTGCCGAAGGTTCTGTCCGTGGGACATGTGAATCGGCCTCTTCACCTGTCTGCCTATGTCCCTCCCTTGAGTGGGGAGGGCTCGGGTGATCGTCCTCTGCCCGGTGAGGGCTTTGGACGCTTGCGTTGTGCGAACGAAGGCGGTCAGACTGACTGATCAGCTCTTCGTATGCTATGGTGATAGAGTCTTGGGCCAAAGGCTTTCGAAGCAAAGACTCTCACATTGGCTTGTTGATAAGCCATTGCTTGTGCTTACCGCTTGGCCGGGCAGGCTCTGCCGCCCGCGGTGGTGGCACACTCGGTTCGGGGCATGGCTACTTCTTGGGCGCAGCTTAAGGGTGTCCCCCTTTCGGACATCTGTGCCTCAGCCAGCTGGACGTCGCCTAGTACCTTCACCAGGTTCTACCGCGTCAATGTGGTCCCCGAGAACCGGTTGGAACAAGCCGTTTTAGGGGTTGCCTCTGCTCCTTCGGAGACAGGAGGCTCTCTGTGATTGGGGCTGGCCGCTTCCACCGGGAGGGCCTGGCTCTTGTTCTTATTGATAGGTCTCCGACTGATCTGGTAGTGTACTATCATATATTGGAGTGATCCAATATAGCGCTACATAACGAAGGTTACGTAGGTAACCATGGTTATGTGAGCGATTGGATCACTCCAATTATAGTCGCGGAGATCTATCGCGCCTCAGAAAGGGTACGAGGAAGGGGAAATGACGTGTGCGGGCAAAGTACCCTCGGGAGGCGGTGCCTCACTCACACGTCATTTTCCCGTGTCTTTTAGCACGGGATCATCGGTAAGTCCGCTCGACGCTCCGCCTGCGGACGGAACTATCATATATTGGAGTGATCCAATCGCTCACATAACCATGGTTACCTACGTAACCTTCGTTACGATCGCAACATTAGCTTTAGGCGATTCTGCTTCTGGTTAATTTGAGGTGAATATTGCCGTTTTCAAAATAAAACATCCTGTTAAATGGTACCATTTTTTGACTTGGCTTTTAATCACAGCTTAATTTAGCTTTTTCATTGATCACCTCCTGTCTCATTGCTTGTTTATCTGACTGTATTTGATTGAATTGACTGTATTTGATTTATTTGATTTTACTTGATTGTGTTGATTGTATTTGATTGCCTTGTTGCTTTATTGTAGTTTAATGTGCTTTATGAATACATTTTGATTTGATTTTAGTGGGAAATTGAATATTGTATTACGATTGTTTTGTTCTGCTGATGTTTTATGAAAATATGAATTTGTCATTTGCAGCTCAGGAGATCCGTGATCTGAAGGCTGAAGTCAAGAGACTAACCGCATCATCAAACCAACAGACAGGTGAGTGAGATGAAAAGGTTTAATAGTAATCTAGAGTAGATATACCCAGGGTGAGTAAGATGACATGTTTTAATAGTAATCTGATGAATAGTTGTCTTTTAGAGACTCAGGGTTGAGTAAGTTGTTGTTGTTTTAATCCATGTGTTAAGCCCTACAACATGCTACAGGTCGGAAAGCGACAAACTAGATACCTGAGTAAAGTTCACTTTGAGCTTTGAATGGAGCAGCTGCTGTTCAAACAGAGTCAGTGTTAATGATGCTAATGAAGGCTCTGTTCCATTCTGGTCAAACAGAGTCAGTGTTAATGATGCTAATGAAGGCTCTGTTCCATTCTGATCAAACAGAGTCAGTGTTAATGATGCTAATGAAGGCTCTGTTCCATTCTGGTCAAACAGAGGTCAGTGTTAATGATACTAATGAAGGCTCT
Organism: Protomyctophum parallelum; assembly: GCF_964188405.1. Classification (NCBI taxonomy): domain Eukaryota; kingdom Metazoa; phylum Chordata; class Actinopteri; order Myctophiformes; family Myctophidae; genus Protomyctophum; species Protomyctophum parallelum. The sequence goes on along the minus strand of NC_139698.1, from coordinate 2,531,858 downwards.
GTTCCATACTGGTCAAACAGAGTCAGTGTTAATGATGCTAATGAAGGCTCTGTTCCATTCTGGTCAAACAGAGGTCAGTGTTAATGATACTAATGAAGGCTCTGTTCCATTCTGGTCAAACAGAGTCAGTGTTAATGATGCTAATGAAGGCTCTGTTCCATTCTGGTCAAACAGAGTCAGTGTTAATGATGCTAATGAAGGCTCTGTTCCTGCATTCTGGTCAAACAGAGTCAGTGTTAATGATGCTAATGAAGGCTCTGTTCCATTCTGGTCAAACAGAGGCAGTGTTAATGATGCTAATGAAGGCTCTGTTCCATTCTGGTCAAACAGAGTCAGTGTTAATGATGCTAACGAAGGCTCTGTTCCTGCATTCTGGTCAAACAGAGTCAGTGTTAATGATGCTAATGAAGGCTCTGTTCCATTCTGGTCAAACAGAGGCAGTGTTAATGATGCTAATGAAGGCTCTGTTCCATTCTGGTCAAACAGAGTCAGTGTTAATGATGCTAATGAAGGCTCTGTTCCATTCTGATCAAACAGAGTCAGTGTTAATGATGCTAATGAAGGCTCTGTTCCATTCTGGTCAAACAGAGTCAGTGTTAATGATGCTAATGAAGGCTCTGTTCCATTCTGGTCAAACAGAGTCAGTGTTAATGATGCTAATGAAGGCTCTGTTCCATTCTGGTCAAACAGAGTCAGTGTTAATGATGCTAATGAAGGCTCTGTTCCATTCTGGTCAAACAGAGTCAGTGTTAATGATGCTAATGAAGGCTCTGTTCCTGCATTCTGGTCAAACAGAGTCAGTGTTAATGATGCTAATGAAGGCTCTGTTCCATTCTGGTCAAACAGAGTCAGTGTTAATGATGCTAATGAAGGCTCTGTTCCATTCTGATCAAACAGAGTCAGTGTTAATGATGCTAATGAAGGCTCTGTTCCATTCTGCTCAAACAGAGTCAGTGATAATGATGCTAATGAAGGCTCTGTTCCATTCTGGTCAAACAGAGTCAGTGTTAATGATGCTAATGAAGGCTCTGTTCCATTCTGGTCAAACAGAGTCAGTGTTAATGATGCTAATGAAGGCTCTGTTCCATTCTGGTCAAACAGAGTCAGTGTTAATAATGCTAATGAAGGCTCTGTTCCATTCTGGTCAAACAGAGTCAGTGTTAATGATGCTAATGAAGGCTCTGTTCCATTCTGGTCAAACAGAGTCAGTATTAATGATGCTAATGAAGGCTCTGTTCCATTCTGGTCAAACAGAGTCAGTGTTAATGATGCTAATGAAGGCTCTGTTCCATTCTGGTCAAACAGAGTCAGTGTTAATGATGCTAATGAAGGCTCTGTTCCATTCTGGTCAAACAGAGTCAGTGTTAATGATGCTAATGAAGGCTCTGTTCCATTCTGGTCAAACAGAGTCAGTGTTAATGATGCTAATGAAGGCTCTGTTCCATTCTGGTCAAACAGAGTCAGTGTTAATGATGCTAATGAAGGCTCTGTTCCATTCTGGTCAAACAGAGTCAGTGTTAATGATGCTAATGAAGGCTCTGTTCCATTCTGGTCAAACAGAGTCAGTGTTAATGATGCTAATGAAGGCTCTGTTCCATTCTGGTCAAACAGAGTCAGTGTTAATGATGCTAATGAAGGCTCTGTTCCATTCTGGTCAAACAGAGTCAGTGTTAATGATGCTAATGAAGGCTCTGTTCCATTCTGGTCAAACAGAGTCAGTGTTAATGATGCTAATGAAGGCTCTGTTCCATTCTGGTCAAACAGAGTCAGTGTTAATGACGCTAATGAAGGCTCTGTTCCATTCTGGTCAAACAGAGTCAGTGTTAATGATGCTAATGAAGGCTCTGTTCCATGGTCAAACAGAGTCAGTGTTAATGATGCTAATGAAGGCTCTGTTCCATTCTGGTCAAACAGAGTCAGTGTTAATGACGCTAATGAAGGCTCTGTTCCATTCCACACTTATATCATGATATATTGTAGATTCAAATGTAATCTCGTTCATTCTTCAGTCACATTAATGATTTATTTTGTCGAATCTGTTTCCAGTTGGTGTTTCAGGACCAGTTGCTGCTGCGTCTGGTCAATCAGTGTCTCCTGCAGGGAGCACAAACAGACGAGACTTTTTAAAATGTGAGTACACTGTGTGTGTGTGTGTGTGTGTGTGTGTGTGTGTGTGTGTGTGTGTGTGTGTGTGTGTGTGTGTCTGTGTGTGCGTGCGTGCGTGTGTATATATATCTCCAAGGCACATGGATTAGATTGTGCATTACATTCACACACGTTCACACACCGATGTCAGAGGAAACCATGCGAGGCACCAACCAGCACATCGGGAGCAATCAGGGGTTCAGTGTCTTGCTCAAGGACACTTTGGCAGTAACTCTGGGGGAGCCCACAGGGATCGAACCGGGAACCGGCCGTTATACCGCCCACTCTACCGCTGATCCACCGCCTCCTTGGCTAATGAGTCATGAAGTGATGCAGAAGTCACTATAACATTATGTGTGTGTGTATATATATATATATATATATATATATATATATATATATATATATATATATATACAGTATATATATTAAAATATATAATATAATGAAAATGTCTTCTTAAATCCTGACAGTTTTCTGAAATAGCCTACCTATGTTTGTATGTCAGTGGTGCTCCATATTCCATGTCAAGAACCCCAAAAATTATATATAATTGGCCACCGAGCCCCATCTGAAAATGTGTTATAATTCCAGGAACCTCTCAGAAGCAAAGAGTTGTTAAAAACGTTCGCTCTGAAAGAATATACATTCAAATATTTTGTGCCACATTTTCACGATTTTTCAAAAAATAGCAGACCTACAAGCTCGTAGCGCGGCACTCGGTACTGTTTGTCAATAGCTAAAGTATAACATAATGCTTAAAACACCAAAAGGGGTTCCCGCCCAGAATGGGTTAATTCCGGTATGTAATTATAAAGAATAAAACATAAGGCATTTGGTGCATGGTGTTAGCTGGCTTTGTAGCTGTCTCTGTTCCTTCCTGATGCGTGTGTGTGTGTGTGTGTGTGTGTGTGTGTGTGTGTGTGTGTGTGTGTGTGTGTGTGTGTGTGTGTGTGTGTGTGTGTGTGCGTGGGGGGGGGGGGCAGGCAGCAGAATGCTGCCGCTGAACCGAGTCCAATCTGGGTGAAATCACCCCCCCCCCCCCCCCGACTACATGCTCCAGAAGCAAAGATTTTAGTTAAAAACGGTCACTGTGAAAGAAGATTTATAAAAGATTTGCACCCGTTTTCACGAAGAAAGAAAATAGCAAAAAACAACCATTGTTATAGGTAGGCCTATGCCCATAGGACCACAAATATTATCTAAAAGTGTGAACAAAAACATACTTTTCATTTCACTACGTCGTTAAGAACAATGCAGGATGTTATAAAACATAGAATATAAAAGGACCCCACAAATTATCAGAAATTGGCCGTCGACCCCCATCTGAAAATACACAGAAATTACACGGACCCCCAGAAGCAAATATTTAAGAGTTAAAAACAGTTTCATGAAAAACCTTAATATAATTCTATACCAGAAGCAAAGATAGGGTATGAGTAATTTATTTTGCTGTGAACGAATATTCAAAGATTTTCACACGATTTTTCCAAAATAGCAGATCTACAAGCTCATAGAGCTTTTAGTCGACTAGCTAGATTCAGTCGACTAAAATCATATGATATTCAGTTAACTAAAACTAAACTAACACTAAGACATTCAGGTGACTAAATGATGACTATTTTATGAACATTTTATTCAAAAGACTATGACTAAAACTAAGTCAAAATTGGCTGTCAAAATCAACACTGATGCATGCATACACACACACAGACGCACACACGGACGTACGCACGCACGTACGCACCCACACAACATGCGCGCGTACTAAAATCGGGCATTATGACGCCTTGGAGGCAAATCAGCAGTAGATTTAGTCGACTAAAATGATACACACGCGCACAGACATGTGCACGCGCACACACACATGCGTATGCACGGACGCATGCACGCACGCACACACACATGCACAGACGTGTGCACGCGCACACACACATGCGTACGTACGCACGGACGCATGCACGCACGCACACACACACACACACACACACACACACACACACACACAAGAACACACACACAGACGCTCGCTCGCACACGCACACATGCATACGCACACACACATACACACACACAGTCACGTGCACACTGCACACACTGCACACACAACACACACACAACACACACACAACACATGCACGCAACCAAAATCATGCATTATGACGCCTTAGAGGCAAATCAGCAGTAGTCGACTAAAATGATACACACGTGCACGCACGCATGCACGCACACAGACACACACACAGACACACACACACACACACACACACACACACACACACACACACACACAAGCACACAGACGCAGTACACAGTCCTTGTAGCGCCTCTTTTGTCCACCAGGGGCACGCTTTGCATCGTGCAGTCGGACGTAGAGGACTTGGCGGAGCAAACGGTGGTCAGGCACGCGCGCGCACGCACACACACACACACACACACACACACACACACACACACACACACACACACACACAGTGTCAACATCGTTTATATTCATATTCATATTCATATTATTATTATTTTTATTATTATTATTATTATTATTATTATTATTATTATTATTATTATTATTATTATTATTATTATTATTATTATTATTATTATGTGTGATTGTAAACTGGTGCTGTATTGTGTGTTGTTCTCATCAGATGTGTGTGAACTCACTCTGGATCCAAACACAGCACACAGATACGTCTCTCTGTCTGAGAACAACAGGAAGGTGGAACGGGTGTACCGGGATCAGAACTATCCTCCTCATGCAGACAGATTTATGGACCGGCCTCAGGTGATGTGTAAGGAACCACTGAGTGGACGCTGTTACAGTGAGGTACAGTGTAGTGGAGAGGTTTATGCAGCAGTGACGCACAGACATATCAGCAAACGGGGTGGTGACAGTGGGTTTGGATACAATGACCTTTCATGGAGTCTGATCTGTGATGGTAAAGATAAACACTACGCTGGGTGGCACAATAAGGAGAAAACTCTCCTCCCTGTCAGTGACTCCTCCTACTCCGACAGAGTAGCAGTTTATGTAGACCATGCTGCTGGCACTGTGTCCTTCTACGCAGTGTCCTCTGACTCACTCACACACCTGCACACCTTCCACTCCACCTTCACTGGACCACTCTATGTTGGGTTCTGTGTGGGGCGGGGGGGTTCAGTGTCTCTGTGAGAGAACCTCTCTATGTTGGGTTCAGGGTGTGGGGGGGTTCAGTGTCTCTGTGAGTGAACCTCTCTATGTTGGGTTCTGAGTGGGGGGGGGGGGGGGGGGTTCAGTGTCTCTGTGAGTGAACCTCTCTATGTTGGGTTCTGAGTGGGGGGGGGGGGGGGGGTTCAGTGTCTCTGTGAGTGAACCTCTCTATGTTGGGTTCTGAGTGGGGGGGGGGGGGGGGGGGTTCAGTGTCTCTGTGAGTGAACCTCTCTATGTTGGGTTCTGAGTGGGGGGGGGGGTTCAGTGTCTCTGTGAGTGAACCTCTCTATGTTGGGTTCTGAGTGGGGGGGGGGGGGGGGGGTTCAGTGTCTCTGTGAGTGAACCTCTCTATGTTGGGTTCTGAGTGGGGGGGGGGGGGGGGTTCAGTGTCTCTGTGAGTGAACCTCTCTATGTTGGGTTCTGAGTGGGGGGGGGGGGGGGGGGGGGTTCAGTGTCTCTGTGAGTGAACCTCTCTATGTTGGGTTCTGAGTGGGGGGGGGGGTTCAGTGTCTCTGTGAGTGAACCTCTCTATGTTGGGTTCTGAGTGGGGGGGGGGGGGGTTCAGTGTCTCTGTGAGAGAACCTCTCTATGTTGGGTTCTGAGTGGGGGGGGGGGGGTTCAGTGTCACATAGAGGAGGAGGAGCTACATGTAGTACTGTAGCATAATGGGTATAGTTGGTACCTCACTGTAACAGCGTCCATTCAGTGGTGTGTGTGTGCAAGCGCACGTGTGTACATGTGTATGCGTACGTCAGTGTTGATTTAGACATTCAATTTATTTTGAATTTTAGTTTTAGTCTTTTGGAGAAAAAAATGTTTGTCATATTTTAGTCATCTGAAATGTTTTAGTGATAGTCTAGTTTTAGGTGACTAAATATCATATGATTTTAGTCGACTAAATCTACAGTTGATTTAGTCAACAAACATGCATTTTGGCGGGTCTTGCTTTTGTCGTAATGGCAGATTTTGCATGCTGAAAATAGCAGATCTACAAGCTCACTATGCGCCACAACACCCGACCCCAACCAAACATAAAATGATCTCTTGTCCACATGGCCCCTTCCTAACATTTTAGTCTAGTTTTTATTTGTTGACGAAATTGTCAATTTTAGTCAAATTCAGTCTTAGTTTTAGTCATCATAGCTTAGTTTAAATTCAGTCTTAGTTTAGTCATCATAGCTTAGTTTAAATTCAGTCTTAGTTTTAGTCATCATAGCTTAGTTTAAATTCAGTCTTAGTTTTAGTCGTCATAGCTTAGTTTAAATTCAGTCTTAGTTTTAGTCATCATAGCTTAGTTTAAATTCAGTCTTAGTTTTAGTCATCATAGCGTAGTTTAAATTCAGTCTTAGTTTTAGTCATCATAGCTTAGTTTAAATTCTGTCTTAGTTTTAGTCATCATAGCTTAGTTTAAATTCAGTCTTAGTTTTAGTCATCATAGCTTAGTTTAAATTCAGTCTTAGTTTTAGTCATCATAGCTTAGTTTAAATTCAATCTTAGTTTTAGTCATCATAGCTTAGTTTAAATTCAGTCTTAGTTTTAGTCATCATAGCGTAGTTTAAATTCAGTCTTAGTTTTAGTCATCATAGCTTAGTTTAAATTCAGTCTTAGTTTTAGTCATCATAGCGTAGTTTAAATTCAGTCTTAGTTTTAGTCATCATAGCTTAGTTTAAATTCAGTCTTAGTTTTAGTCATCATAGCTTAGTTTAAATTCAGTCTTAGTTTTAGTCATCATAGCTTAGTTTTCGGTTGGTTTCCGTCGGTGAAATTTTTTTAGTTTTAACTTTTTCGTCATGGTTTTAGTCGAGGAAATCAACACTGACGTGCATGTGTTTGTGTATGTATGAGTGCCTGTGTGTGCGCGCGCATGTGGGTGTGTGCCTGCACGTGTTTGTGTGTGTGCATATGTGTGCGTGTGTGTGCAGGAAATACTTAATTATACTTCACACACGTGCGTACGCACACACACACACACACACACACACACACACACACACACACACATCTGCAGTTTTCACTGCATTTACTTTTATTTTTATTGAATCAGAATTTTGGACCAAAAAGTCATTTGGACAGTTAGGACAGTTAAACAGACGCCAACCTCCTGAAGTTCCGCAAGGCGAAGTACCGCATATGTCTCTGCCCCCAACCTGGGGGGACACCTGGGGGGACAGACAGGGCCTTCTATGTCTCTGCCCCCAACCTGGGGGGACACCTGTGGGGACAGACAGGGCCTTCTATGTCTCTGCCCCCAACCTGTGGGGACACCTGGGGGGACAGACAGGGCCTTCTATGTCTCTGCCCCCAACCTGGGGGGACAGACAGGGCCTTCTATGTCTCTGCCCCCAACCTGGGGGGACAGACAGGGCCTTCTATGTCTCTGCCCCCAAGCTGGGGGGACACCTGGGGGGACAGACAGGGCCTTCTATGTCTCTGCCCCCAACCTGGGGGGACACCTGGGGGGACAGACAGGGCCTTCTATGTCTCTGCCCCCAACCTGGGGGGACACCTGGGGGGACAGACAGGGCCTTCTATGTCTCTGCCCCCAAGCTGGGGGGACACCTGGGGGGACAGACAGGGCCTTCTATGTCTCTGCCCCCAACCTGGGGGGACACCTGGGGGGACAGACAGGGCCTTCTATGTCTCTGCCCCCAACCTGTGGGGACAGACAGGGCCTTCTATGTCTCTGCCCCCAAGCTGGGGGGACACCTGGGGGGACAGACAGGGCCTTCTATGTCTCTGCCCCCAACCTGGGGGGACAGACAGGGCCTTCTATGTCTCTGCCCCCAACCTGGGGGGACAGACAGGACCTTCTATGTCTCTGCCCCCAACCTGGGGGGACAGACAGGACCTTCTATGTCTCTGCCCCCAAGCTGGGGGGACACCTGGGGGGACAGACAGGGCCTTCTATGTCTCTGCCCCCAACCTCTGTAATGAACTCCCTAACCATCTCAGAGCTGCTCCCTCTCTCTCTCCTCTCCTTCAAAACCTCCTTCAAAACCCACCTCTTCAGGATAGCTTTCCCCAGCTGAGGCCTCGTTTATCCTTTTATCGTATCTGTTATGTTTGGCTTTGTTTTTTTCTTATTAAAGTCTGTTCCTAGTGTTCCTATGTAAAGCGCGTTGGGTATTTAGAAAAGCGCTATATAAATTTGAGCTATTATTATTATTATTATTATTAGATGATATTTTGATGCATGTTGTTTTGAACACCTCGGTGCATTTTGTAAAAGAAAAGACCTCACTTTGAGATCCTCTGTTGTAAAAGAGATACTTCTGTTTGGAGGCAAATGTGATCAAGAAATACAGAAAGAAATATTATGTTTAATAAAAATAAAAAAAATTGAATATTTGTTCTAAAAAAATATGCTTTAATTGTCTTTATTATTGTTTTAATTGTGTAACAGCTTTTACAGTGGTGTAAGAATGGCTTAACCATGTTACCAAGATCGCCTTTTTTCACTTTAGAAATATTGCACGAATCAGAGCCTATTTGTCATTGGACGATGCAAAAACGCTGACCCACGCCTTTGATTTTTTTCTCGGCTTGATTTATACTGCAATGCACTTTTCTGGACTGCCAAAGAAGACAGCTGACAGATTACAACTTGTCCAAAATGCAGCAGCCAGAGTTTTAACTAAAACTAAGATGATGTTACTCCAGTTTTAGCTTTACCGCATTGGCTTCCCGTTACTTTTAGGATTGATTTTAAAATTCTTTGTGTATGAAGCTCTCAATGGTCTCGCACCTTCCTACCTACATGACTGCCTGCCTAAATATGCCCCCCCCCCCCCCCCCCCCCTAAGGTCTTCCACTGCTGGCCTGTTCGCTGTGCCTAAAAATGGCAACTAAAAAACACAGTGAAGCAGCTTTCTGCTTCTGGGGGCCGACGGCGTGGAACAAACCTCCACTACCTTTGACAGGCATGCCCTGTAGACATTTTTAAAGGAGAATTCCATGCTAGAATGCTTTCTTATCTTTCTTACCTTTCTTTGTAGTCGTTACGTCCCCACCAAAGAGGTCCAGGTGTTTTTTTGTGCAAAAACTCCTTATTGGCTATTTTCCCTACCATAACCCCTCAATGAATTGCATTGCATTGAATGGGAATTGAATGGGGCTATGGGGTGTTATGCTAGTTCGCTTATTTCCATCGAAAGAAGTAGTAAAGTGTGCCGCTTGGGATATTATTTACATTATGAAGAGAGGATATATACAAAGAAATTATAATTTTGAGCGATGGAAATAAGCAAATTAGCACAACACCCCATAGCCCCATTCAATTCCCATTCAATTCAATGCAATTCATTGAGGGCTTATGGTAGGGGAAATAGCCAATAAGGAGCTTTTGCACAAAATAACACCTGGACCTCTTTGGTGGGGACGTAACGACTACAAAGAAAGGTAAGAAAGCCTTTTAGTATGGAATTCTCCTTTAAAGCACAGCTCAAGAACTACTTTTATTACGATAGTGAAGAAAGGGTCAAGACTGATTTGTGCAGTAGGTCGACAAACCGCCATCACTGGAGGGAGAAATGAGGGAGAACATCTTTAACATTTAACAGTAGGTCGACAAACCGCCATCACTGGAGGGAGAAATGAGGGAGAACATCTTTAACATTTAACAGTAGGTCGACAAACCGCCATCACTGGAGGGAGAAATGAGGGAGAACATCTTTAACATTTAACAGTAGGTCGACAAACCGCCATCACTGGAGGGAGAAATGAGGGAGAACATCTTTAACATTTAACAGTAGGTCGACAAACCGCCATCACTGGAGGGAGAAATGAGGGAGAACATCTTTAACATTTTATGGCTACTCTAAAAAATAAAAGCAAAGGAAGAACATTTTCAAATAATCGTGATATTGATTTGAAGTCATATCACCTGCTGTTTCTGTAACGATATAGTAGCACAAAGGGCCTGTTTCTGTAACGATATAGTAGCACAAAGGGCCTGTTTCTGTAACGATATAGTAGCACAAAGGGCCTGTAGCAATGACTTTTAAAACAACACAATTACTCCATATCACCTGCTGTTTCTGTAACGATATAGTAGCACAAAGGGCCTGTAGCAATGACTTTTAAAACAACACAATTACTCCATATCACCTGCTGTTTCTGTAACGATATAGTAGCACAAAGGGCCTGTAGCAATGACTTTTAAAACAACACAATTACTCCATATCACCTGCTGTTTCTGTAACGATACAGTAGCACAAAGGGCCTGTAGCAATGACTGTTAAAACAACACAATTACTCCATATCACCTGCTGTTTCTGTAACGATACAGTAGCACAAAGGGCCTGTAGCAATGACTTTTAAAACAACACAATTACTCCAATGACAATGAACACAGACACTGTTTATTTGAAATGGTCATGTTGATATCACATGTATCACACATTTGTAGCTAATTTGAGAGTTAAGAAAAGTCAAGACAGGGGGGGGTTATGACATATATTATATACCTTTTTGACCTGCAGCTAAAGGGTCTTTCCCTCTGCATGAGTCATCAGATGCACCTTCAGATCGTCACTTCGACTGAAGCTTTGATCACAAATGGTACAAGTCAAGTTTTGTTGGGCTGTATGAGTCTCCATGTGCCTCTTCAGAGTATTACCTTGAGTGTATCCTTTATCACAAACTGTGCAAAGATAGGGCTTCTCCCCGGTATGACTTCTCATGTGTGTTTTCAGATGGCCCGAGTGATTACAACCTTTGCCACAAACCATGCACGTATAAAGCTTTTCCCCCGTGTGAATCGTCATGTGTAATTTTAGATTATTTTTAGGCCAAAGCCTTTACCACAAAACCGTACAAATATAGGGCTTTTCCCCTGTGTGGATCATAATGTGTGTTTTTAGTTGACCCAAACAACTACAGCGTTTACCACAGACTGTACACATGAAGGGCTTTTCCCCTGTGTGGATCATAATGTACAGCGTTTACCACAGACTGTACACATGAAGGGCTTTTCCCCTGTGTGGATCATAATGTACAGCGTTTACCACAGACTGTACACATGAAGGGCTTTTCCCCTGTGTGGATCATAATGTACAGCGTTTACCACAGACTGTACACATGAAGGGTTTTCCCCTGTGTGGATCATCATTGTGTGTTTATTTAGAGTCCCCTTGTGACTAAAACATTTCTCACAGATTGTACACCTAAAGGGTTTTAACCCATTCTGAACGGGCACCCATTTTGGTGTCAGCATCATGTTATGCTTTAGCTATTTAAAAATAGCAGACCTACAAGCTCGTATCGCGCCACCGAGTGGCGCGATACGAGCTTGTAGGTCTGCTATTTTTGAAAAAAAATCGAAGAACGACTGACATTTTTAGAATCTGATCTCAGGTCAGAATGGGTTCATCAGACCAGTGTGGTCTGGTCTTGTCAATCCAGAGCGACTTACATCAAGCAAGAACAAAAACATGGCGATACATCATTTACATAAACATAGTTATCATGAATCATAGCAGTGATTCTCAACCCGTTTAATTTCAAGGACCCCCCAGTTTGACATGCATTAGTGAAGGACCCCCATTTAATGGCATTTATATCAATGGGACCCTCTGGGATATTAGCTAAAATCTATGTTCATTTAATACTGTACAAATGGAACCTAATGGACCCGTTTAGTGTCCATTTGAGTTACAAAACCCATTAGGGTCCATTTTGGTTCCAGACTATCATTTAGCTGGAGACCCCCTGGAACTCCATCAAGGACCCCTGGGGGGGTCCCCGGACCCCACTTTGGGAACCACTGATGTATACACATCACATGCCGTGCTCAGCCAATCAGCTGAGCACATTCCGTGCTCGTACACACAAAGCTGTCCATAGGAGGGGCTATAGCGCACGCCCCTCAAAAATGTGAGTACTTTTTCAGAGCTGTGTGTATTAGCCCATTCTGAATGGGAACCCATTTTGGTGTTAGCGTCATGTTATGCTTTAGCTATTGAAAAATAGCAGACCTACAAGCTCGTAGCGCGCCACTCGGTGGCGCGCTATGAGCTTGTAGATCTGCCGATCTGCCGATCTGCCTTGAGTTCAGCGGCTGCTGCCGTGGGGTACGGGGGGGGCGACAGGGCCCCGAGGAACAGGAGTAAGAACGCTAAGCGCCGCTTCACCGTCACCATGTTTCTGTTTGCTTCCTGTACTCTGCACTGCTTAGGATGAGGTTAATGTTATATAATATATGGAGATCCCCAAACTCTCGTACAGGCTGATTGGTTGAAACACTTGCCCGTACATGGAGCTTTCTGAACTCTCCCGAGCTGATTGGTTTAAACACTTGCCCATTTTTAGCCCAAGGAGGTGTTTTTTTTGTGCAAAACTATAATGCTTGGAATGGATTCAGAATCATGAAACCCCCTCTAGTTTGACATGTCACACATGCTACTTAACCCATTCTGAACGGGAACCCATTTTGGTGTTAGCATCATGCTATGCTTTAGCTATTTTTGAAAAATCGAAGAATGACTGACATTTTTTTAAATCTGATCTCAGGTCAGAATGGGTTAATCAGACCCAGTGTGTGTCCAGTGGAAACCTCGTATGGTAAATGGTAAATGGTGCATTTATATAGCGCCTTTATCCAAGGCGCTTTACATAGATTGTGCATTACATTCACCCATTCACACACACATTCACACACCTTTACATAGATTGTGCATTACATTCACCCATTCACACACACATTCATACACCTTTACATAGATTGTGCATTACATTCACCCATTCACACACACATTCACACACCTTTACATAGATTGTGCATTACATTCACCCATTCACACACACATTCACACACCTTTACATAGATTGTGCATTAGGCCTACAGTCACCCATTCACACACACATTCATACACCTTTACATAGACTGTGCATTACATTCACCCATTCACACACACATTCACACACCTTTACATAGATTGTGCATTACATTCACCCATTCACACACACATTCACACACCTTTACATAGATTGTGCATTACATTCACCCATTCACACACACATTCACACACCTTTACATAGATTGTGCATTACATTCACCCATTCACACACACATTCACACACCTTTACATAGATTGTGCATTACATTCACCCATTCACACACACATTCACACACCTTTACATATATTGTGCATTACAGTCACCCATTCATACACACATTCATACACCTTTACATAGACTGTGCATTACATTCACCCATTCACACACACATTCACACACCTTTACATAGACTGTGCATTACATTCACCCATTCACACACACATTCATACACCTTTACATAGACTGTGCATTACATTCACCCATTCACACACACATTCATACACCTTTACATAGACTGTGCATTACATTCACCCATTCACACACACATTCACACACCTTTACATAGATTGTGCATTACATTCACCCATTCACACACCTTTACAGAGATTGTGCATTACATTCACCCATTCACACACACATTCATACACCTTTACATAGACTGTGCATTACATTCACCCATTCACACACACATTCACACACCTTTACATAGATTGTGCATTACATTCACCCATTCACACACCTTTACAGAGATTGTGCATTACATTCACCCATTCACACACACATTCATACACCTTTACATAGATTGTGCATTACATTCACCCATTCACACACCTTTACAGAGATTGTGCATTACATTCACCCATTCACACACACATTCATACACCTTTACAGAGATTGTGCATTACATTCACCCATTCACACACACATTCATACACCTTTACAGAGATTGTGCATTACATTCACCCATTCACACACACATTCATACACCGATTGCGGCGGAAACCATGCAAGGCACCAACCAGCACATCGGGAGCAATTTGGGGTTCAGTGTCTTGCCCAAGGACACTTCGACATGTAGACAGGAGGAGCCGGGATTCAAACCGCCGACCCAAGGATCATTGAACGACCTGCTTGTTGTTTTAATTATTTTTCTTCCATTCCCTGAAAACGTTGCTAGTTCCTGTGACAGCAGAGACATCAGGTATAACGGTCACATTGATCAGAGAAGATATTTTTGATTGATTGATTGATTGATTGATTGATTGATTGATTGATTGATTGATTGTATTACAGTATACATTTCAAGCACAACTCAATACAAACAACTGTTAACTGTGACAACCGGACAACCCAATAAAGCACTAGACTTGTTTACAAGAGGGTCCACCTTGTTCAATTCATCATGACATTTGAGAGACGTACAAATAATTATACACGTCTATATAGCCAAAAAACGGGAAAAGGAGGTACAAAGGGAAACGAAAACATATACAGTGAGGGGGGGGGGGGGGGGGGGGGGGGGGGGGGGGAGGTTGTGGATGGGGGAACACACAACTGATGCAAATGTGATTATTTTCATTCTTTAAATCTTTAAATCGTCTTAAAGACCCGCATTAATTTCTTCTTGCAAAAAATAGATTTCAACCTTACTACTACTTTGTACTACTAGGACTAAGACTAAAAAATATGTTGAAAAATATTAAAAAAATAAAGTTTGATGAAAAATGTATAATAATTATATAATAATATAATAAATTAATAATTTACATTTGGGGGATATCTTTTACAATAATGAATAAAACATGTTTTACATTAGACATTCTAATGATCACAAAAAACATATTAAACTTATTGTACCTACTTTTATTAGGGTAAAGGTCAAAAGTCTTAGGTTAAAAAATGTTCAAAATTGCACAGAGTCCAGACATTTTTAATTTGTGTGAATTTCAGCCTCTGTGGGGGGTATTTATATGCAAATATCATGACCAATGGCATTGCAATGAACATCACTGATGACGTTTAGGTGAAAAAAGAACAGAAAAACATTATAATAATTTAGTAATTGATTAAAATAAAATTGTTGCTAAAAAGCAACGCAGGGTCTTAGAGGGTTAAAAGATTATTTTCTTTTTCTTTTGTAAGAAAGAACCAATCTATTCTATATAGCAGCAGACTATAGTCAGGAAAACTCTCGTGGTTGTCATACCTCTTCTGGCCAGTAGATGGTGACATTGCACCAACTATAAGCCCAGCAGTTCAGTTCAGTTCAGTCCAGCGTTCAACAGAACTGCTCCTCTGATTGCTGCATTGGTTTCCATGGAGACATTCCAAGCAGCCAATCGGTGGCGTGATCGTTGTCCCTCCGCCCTCCGGGCTATGGGATAATGTGTTTAACTTCCGCAGCAGCAGCAGCAACAGCTGGGTCAAACACTTTGACAAAAACACAGAGATTAAATATTAAATATAATAATTAATAACGCAGTATCACCGTCCTACTATAAGGTGAGTTTCATTCGTAATGCTGTTGATAAATGTTGCCTAGTTGCTTTTCTGCACACATTTCTAAATACGAATTATAAGACTCAGTCCTGCAGATAACTGAGTTTCTGAGATTGTTTATTTAGTTTTTACTGCAGTGAGAGTAGAGTCCATGTAAATCAGGGGTGGGCAACTGGCGGCCCGGGGGCCACATGTGGCCCCCCACCTTCACATAATGCGGCCCCGGCATGTTAATATCAGAATACTGATATATAGTGTTGATTTCAGCTGTTTACAATTCCAAAACCTGCTTTAATTACTTCATGACTAGTATTAAATGACCAGTACTTAATGACTAGTATTAACATGTTAACATTAACATTGTCTTTTTGTGTCCAATGTAGTTATATGTTAACAGTTCATAAAGTTAACCTAACTATAACTAAATGCATTTGAAATGCAATAAAAAGGTTACTTTTCAGGATTCTAATTCAAAAATAAAATAGCAAAAAAATATTCAGGTTTTCAATTCAAATATAGCAAAAATAGCCGATCTACAAGCTCAAAACGTATCCCAACGCGACGCGTTTTGAGCTTGTAGATCGGCTATTTTTGCTACGACAGTAACATGCACTGTGGCCCCTCTGGAGTGAGTGTGGAAATATATTGGCCCTCGCCATCGTCAAAGTTGCCCACCCCTGATGTAAATAGTACTCTCTAGGGTAACAAGAAGACTCGCCCCGGTGCGTGCCCGTTTTTCCTCCCGGAATGTTCCCCAGTGAGGGGGATAACTTTGTAATATGCTATTGGCTGTTTGTATTCTTTTTGGAAAAATATAAAAAGATACTCCTGTGGAAAGGCTATATTATATTACTTATATTGACCTCATAAACAATGTAGTATTATTTAGTATAGGTTTTGCCCCCTCAAATGGTACCTCGTCTGATAATCCCCACATATCCTACAACAACTTCTGTGAACAGACTAAAAGACTAAAAGTTATATTAATATTAGTATATATGTACTGACCTATAGACGTCTTAATGTTTTATCAACATTAAAGCATGAATGGGGAAACATGCAGTGAATAATGCTACATTTCTGAAGGCATACAGCATTGTGTTTGCTTTTTTATTTAATTAAATCAAAGTGCATTTTAGTTCATTAATATAAACGTATAATGCTATGGAACTGTTAGGGGTGCAACATTAACAGTGGTTCATCGAACCACCTTCATTCAATCAATTAGATAATGAGAAATAATCAATAATATGTCAATGGATTAAAGGGACACTTCACCCTTTTTGCAAAAAGATATATGTTAATGGCATTTAGAAGCTTTAGAACACTTTCCCGGGGGTCTTTATGTATGTAATCTGTGGTTTTAGATATTTTAGATTGTAGCAGTGAGCCCAGTGTCTCTGATGTCATGGACACTGGGCTCACTTCCTTCCTGGACTACATGTTGTCTCAGTAAGACAGCTCTCCCCCTATCCACAAGGAGGAGCAGTGCACCAAAGAATTATGGGAATTCGTATGAATCTGATCTCAGGTCAGAATGGGTTCATCAGACCAGCGTGTGTCCAGTGGAAACCTCGTATGAATCTGATCTCAGGTCAGAATGGATGTTAAGGGGCGAGTCCGAGACGAGACCGAGTAGACAGAAATGTGGACTCGAGACGTCACGAGACCAATCAGAGACTCGGGTACTGTTGCTACGACAAACACTCATTTTGGGCATCGTGTCCTTTTTAGGCAAAGGACACGACTGGACATGAGGAGCCAGAGGACAGACGGGACCTTCCAGCACCAGGACATGAGGAGCCAGAGGACAGACGGGACCTTCCAGCACCGGGACATGAGGAGCCAGAGGACAGACGGGACCTTCCAGCACCAGGACATGAGGAGCCAGAGGACAGACGGGACCTTCCAGCACCAGGACAGCCTGCCAGCGCTCCCTGTCCCCTCATTGGACGGAACCCTGTCCAAGTACCTGGAAGCAGGTAGGAAAGAAATGTCTTATCCCATTCTGACCGGGCACCCATTTTGGTGTCAGCATCATGTCATGCTTTAGCTATTTTAAAAAATAGCAGATCTACAAGGTGGCGCGATACGAGCTTGTAGGTCTGCTATTTTTTGAAAAATCGAAGAGCGACTGACATTTTTTTTTAAATCTGATCTCAGGTCAGAATGGGTTCATCAGACCAGTGTGTGTCCGGCGGAAACCTCGTATGAATCTGATCTCAGGTCAGAATGGGTTTGTCCGCCGACCCCCATCTGGAAATCTGTTGTTCCAGGGACTCCCCCGAAAGGGACAGATTTTAGTTAAAAAACGTTCACTGTGAAAGAATATAATACTGTATGTTATTATTATATTCAATGATCTGCACACATTTTCACGATTTTTCCAAACTAGCAGATCTACAAGCTCACTGAGTGCCGCACTGCGAGCTTGTAGATCTGCTATTGTTCCAACAGCTACAGTTCAAAATAATGTTGAAAGTGGTTAAAAGCTATAATAAGGTGACACAGATGCGTCCTCGGGTCTAAATGGGTTAATCCATTCTGAACGGGAACCCCTTTTGGTGTTAGCATCATGCTATGCTTTAGCTATTGAAAAATAGCAGATCTACAAGCTCGTAGAGCTACGAGCTTGTAGATCTGCTATTTTTTGAAAATAAATCTTCAAAATGTGGCGCAAATCCTGACAGAAAACTGTCAGGATTTAGAAGACATTTTAGAAATTTCGACGTCGGGTCCTAAATGGGTTTTCAAATGTGTTTCACCTCCAGTTCGACCCTTTGCATCAGAGGAGGCGCACCGCTCCACAGTGGCCACCGTGAGGCGCTTTAAGGAGGGCGTCGGGGAACACCTGCACCAGAAGCTGCTGCACAGAGCGCGGGAAAAGAGGAACTGGGTAGGAGTCAGTGTTGTTTTCCTCGACTAAAACTAAGACGAAAAATGTTCGTCGACTACCTATTTTCACTGACGAAAACTAAACGCAAACTGAATGAAAACTAAGCATGGTGACTAAAACTGAGACTAAATATACTGACAATTTCGTCAACAAATAAAAACTAGACTAAAATGTTAGGAAGGGACTAGTATACGTCATTTTACAATTGGTTGCTTGCTGAAAATAGCTGATCTACAAGCTCACAACGCGACGCGTTGTGAGCTTGTAGATCGGCTATTTTCAGCAAGTGTAAAATCAGTCATTAGGACAGCGTCGAGGCCCGCCAAAATACATTTCAGTCGACTAAATCACCTGTAGATTTAGTCGACTAAAATCGTATGACATTTAGTCCACTAAAACTAGACTAACAGTAAAACATTCCAGGTGACTAAAATGTGACTAAAACTAAAATTTGCTGCCAAAAACAACACTGGTAGGAGTTCAGACTGTATATTATAAACTGCGGCACAGAGCCCGGGACCAGAGGAACTGAATTAGGAGTTCAGACTGTATATTATAAACTGCGGCACAGAGCCCGGGACCAGAGGAACTGAATTAGGAGTTCAGACTGTATATTATAAACTGCGGCACAGAGCCCGGGAGCAGAGGAACTGGATTAGGAGTTCAGACTGTATATTATAAACTGTGGCACAGAGCCCGAGACCAGAGGGACTGGATTAGGAGTTCAGACTGTATATTATAAACTGTGGCACAGAGCCCGAGACCAGAGGGACTGGATTAGGAGTTCAGACTGTATATTATAAACTGTGGCACAGAGCCCGGGACCAGAGGAACTGGATTAGGAGTTCAGACTGTATATTATAAACTGTGGCACAGAGCCCGGGACCAGAGGAACTGGATTAGGAGTTCAGACTGTATATTATAAACTGTGGCACAGAGCCCGAGACCAGAGGGACTGGATTAGGAGTTCAGACTGTATATTATAAACTGTGGCACAGAGCCCGAGACCAGAGGGACTGGATTAGGAGTTCAGACTGTATATTATAAACTGTGGCACAGAGCCCGGGACCAGAGGAACTGGATTAGGAGTTCAGACCATCATGTGTTTCTCAAACATTTTGGACCAGAGTTTGAAAGAACTTTACTAGCATTTTAATAATACCATGCTATACAAAGAAAGATATTCTGCTACCTAATTTGTGGTGGCGCTACCAGTTGAAAAGCTTGGTGGCACCAAGTCTGAGCGATGTTGAGATAATATCAGTGAATTAGAGCTGGGACTCGATTAAAAAAAAAATCTAATTAATCAGAGGCTTTGCGATTAATTAATCTAGATTAATCGCATTTTAATCGCATATCAATATTCAACCCGAGAACAGCGAGAAACCTTTTTTTTTTAATGTTTTTTGGTATCCCAGTGAATCAACGAATAGTGACTACAGGATACCACTCATTAATATACCTGTTGTGGAAATAATAATAAAAGTCACCCCATTCTGTGTTGCCTAGAACTGGACGTCTGAAAAAAAAAATTGTAACAGTAACAAGTACATCTCAGTGACATCACAAAGCTGTACTTACTTCATATTGTTACTGTTTTTTGTCAGACCTCCAGTTCTAGGCAACACAAAATGGGGTGACTTTTTATTATTTCCAGTTTTCAGTACTATAGAAAAGCGCCCAGTGAGAAACGTTCCGCGGTGAAAAAAAAGGTGCGATTACTTTATCTGTAGTTAATCGCGATTCATTTTTCTGTAGTTAATTAATCTAAATTAATTGCAATTAGTCCCGGCCCTACAGTGAATTGAACAAAATGATTCGATGCGGTTTTGCTGTCTTTTGTTTTTCCTTCACAGCTGGAGGAGTGGTGGCTGGACGCCGCCTATCTGGCGGTGCGCTCGGCCTCCCAGCTCAGCGTGAACTTCGGGGGTCCCGCGCCCTTCCTGGAGCACTGTTGGCCCCCCGCCGAGGGCTCCCAGCTCCCCAGGGCCAGCGTCAACACCTGGCTCACCCTGCAGTACTGGGAGATGGTCCGCACGTAAGACGCGCACGCACACACACACGCACGCACGCACGCACGCACACATGCACGCACACGCTGCAGAACGACTAAAATCTCATGATATTTAGTCGAATACAACTAGACTAACACCAGGGTAATCTAGTAAGAGAGTGGCGACACTAGCGTTGACTACCATGCTCATTCTATCTCAATGGGATAGTTCCAGCCATTGGAGCAATGTTTGGAACTATAGCCCATAGGCCCCCGCTTTGTCTCAATGGGATAGTTCCAATGTTTGGAACTATAGCCCATAGGCCCCCGCTTTGTCTCAATG